>NC_137101.1:28534340-29036322 GCF_949357685.1 Gobio gobio | reverse complement strand
AAAAACAAGGCGCTCTGAACACCATGGAGTGCTAACACTCTCGTGCAACACTCCAATTCATACTCGAAGCCGGAGGGCGCTCTCTCACAGAAAGTCCAAAACGGATTCGTAGAAGTAATCACGTTCTAAAGGCATTCACAGCGCTGAACCAGCAGCTGAATGAAGAGAATTATGACTGATGAAACGCGACGACAAACATATGATTTAGACATTATATGGTTCATGTGTGTTTTTCAAGCCATCTCAAGGTATTTATTGACAATAAAGTATATGAATAATGCAGTGCTAACTGACATCCTTTTTAATGTTTAGTATCTTCTGCTCACCAAGGCTGCATTTATTATATAAAACAGCTGTTTACTATGTAACTGAGCTAGTAAACGTGTAATTTATTCCTGTGATCAAAGCTGAATTTTCAGCATCATTACACCAGTCTTCGGTGTCATATGATCCTTCAGAAATCATTCTAATATGAGGATTTGCTGCTCAAGAAACAGGCACTCGAATTTCTAGATTATATTACTAGTTCCAAAAGCTAACGACTACGCCACCCAGAAGTATACTCTGGGAAAGGCCCAAAGGGGCACAGGTCCGATTTCTTAGTAAATGACCAAGAGGCATGGGTACCTTGTATAAAAATATATACTTCTTTATTAAACAATAATTAATTAAAATTTGTCTCTGTGGCAGAGGGGGCGTGGTTTAGCGAAGTCTGCACGGAGAGAGAGAGTCAGGAGAGTGACGTGAGTAAGTAGGTCAAATGCATAATGAGAAACACCTGTGTCTATTTGCAGTGATTGTCGTGTAGAGACGGCATATAAGCCAGATGGAAACAGGCCACAGGGAGAGAGACACCAACTGGGGACTCGTGGACATGAGACGGACTGCAGAGAGAGAAAAGATTGTGGTGTAAAAGTTATATGGACCTGAGTTATTGAAAGCGCTGTGTGCGCACGTTTATGTCAAGAGTACTCAAATAAAAACCACGAGTCCCAGTCACACCGACCCTGCCTTCTTCCCCCTTGCCAAAACGAACATTTACTACAGTCTCGTTCAATGAATCACATAAAAGGGGACATTCCACGCAGCAGGCAGCACCTACTGTAAAACAATTATCAAACAAAACAAAAGAAACAAGAAAAGACACAACAACAAAAGAGCTGGGGCTTACCACTAGGGTGGCAGGCTTGATACCGGGCTTCAAGAATGCCCGCAGTAATAATAATAACCACACGTGCCACAAACCACACTCACACACTCCAAGGGAGTCACAGCAACTCCACGACACTCGGGTGAACAGTGAGATAACCACACGGGAATGGTCAGTCTGCCCTCTACAGGCCCCAGCTCCAATACGGAAAAGGGAAAATTGAAAACACAAGAACATCAACGAACAGTTAAATACAACAAAACTGGTTACAATTTCCACAAATAATAAATTACAGCAAAACAAATAGAAATAAGCTAAACCAAATCTGCATTTTACTGTAAACACATCATCTATCCGGCAGCCAACACTTTATTCGATCACATGCAGACGGCAGAAATCACCCACACAGGCATCACATGCAGTTCGCCGGTACAGCGGGCACAATGGCGAAGCAACGGTCGTTGTTCATCCGTGGGTGCAACAAGCACTCGACTGAACGCCAGCCCAACCCAAAATTACTATTAGCAGACAACAAACATTTAAAGGACTTTTAGCATCTACCACACAGAAAAACCCAGAAGAAAACACCCATACATACCCCTCGTGCAACACAACGAGACGCCGGAAGTGCGATCAGCTGAGTATGACGCAACACCCGTTTACCGTACCTCACGCCTTATATACGCATGCTCCATCGTTGTTACCTAGTGGGTGTGATCAAGAAGGGACCACGGCAATAATCTGCATTTCACCACATATATATATATATATATATATATATATATATATATATATATATATATATATATATATATATATATATATATATATATATATATATATATATATATATATATATTACTTTTTTAATGTTTTAAACAAAAGCATGTTTTCCATGGGAATAATATTTTTATATCTGGGTCTTCAAAAGATGGTTATAATATCAATATGCAGGGGAGAGTGGGGAACAATCTTACATGGTGTTAGTTGTAACACAGTGTGGAAAGTTGTAACGATGACGAAACTTGGTGTATTTACTAGTTACCATATCAACACTATATAGAGAAAAAAAAATTTGCAAAAAAAAAACTCTTTGGAAGATATCACTAAACATTTATTTAACCATAGCAAAAGTAAATTTCTTACTTAAGATTATTTTTTTATTTCAGTTTTTTGTGTTTATTTAAAATAAGACATATGATATTATTTTAATCTTATATCTGTTATTTAACAGTTGAGGTTGTTCTTTAATGCTGATCTAACCAGCAGAAGACATGAGCCGGGTTTAAATCCTATTTGTGCAGGTTGTAACACTGTGTTACAATGAGCCCCTATTATAACTATGCTATTCTAGTCTATACTTTTATGAATTCTTTTGAGAAACCATGAGAAAAAGGTGAAAAATGACTGAGAGTCAATGTTCAGAAATTATTAATTATTATTATGTTTTTAACTATGTTTTATAGCTGTATTTAGCAATGTGTTTGTTGTCAAACTCAAAAATGTGTATATTTTTAATGATTAAATATCCAACCATCCATCCATCCATTATCTTCCGGGGCCAGGTCGCGGGGGCAACAGTCTAAGCAGAGACACCCAGACCCGGGCTGAAGTCATAGAGGTAATTAAAAAGCTCCTCAGTGGCAAGGCACCGGGATGGATGAGATCCGCCCTGAGTACCTCAAGTCTCTGGATATTCTGGGGCTGTCTTGCCTGACACGCCTCTGCAACATCACATGGTGGTCGGGGACCCACTGAGCCAAGTTATGTCCAAAAGACGTCTTTTCAACGTCTTTGCCACTAGAGGCGTACGTTGAAAAGACGTCCACTGAGGAGCCAGAATGAAAGTTTTTATGACGTCTGTTTTTGACGTGTTCTGCACGCCCGATATAGACGTTCATGGAACCTCAAGGTTAAAAACTAGTAATGTGCTCATTGTGGACATATTTCCCATTTGTAATTGCAAAGCAACTCACAGACAGTGTGTGTTTGTCCAGAAATCATGAAAATAGAAACTTCGCTCACACCTTTAGACACTTTAGACAACTTAGCATCTGTAATTCACACATCTTTAGATCGTGAGAGAATCGTGGGATTCAATCCAGGATCTTCTTGCTGTGAGGAGACAGTGTTTCCCACTGAGACACTGGTGCTGCCCTTAATCACAGACATAAGACACACTTTGACTATTTCTGTCAGACGTCTACAGAAGCTCTTACTGAGAATTAACAGAAGTTTAGATGTTGATGTTTGTTTCATTTGAAGTCACCATTGTGGTGGGAAGTGTTTGCTTTAGTTGGGCTCTTGGTCCCTGTACTTGAGTAAGCTTTTCTTTGTCTGCTGTAACTGTGTGTGTGAAACACAATAGTTGTGGCTGAGAAAGTAAAGACAAAGCGACATCAGGTGTTGTCAGCTCCTTGTTGATGACTAAACTTTTGGAAAGTGATCATTTGATGTTTTTTTTTTCAGTTTTGTCTGCTTGTTTGGCAAACTAACTCGTGAATGTAACGTACTGGCACCAATAGCATCAAAATGATCACTTGTCCTGAGGGATGACAAAACAGTATGTGCACACAATGTTTTGAGCAAATAGTTCATATGGTCACACACAGACATCAAGATTTTGCATATGATTCACAAAAACGGTGACAATCAAGCATTAGTTTTGTACTATTATGTTAGTTTATTATTACAAGGACAATGCATATTAACATGCCAAGTCAAAATATGCCAGAGTTAGCCAAAAGGCTAGTTTTCATCTGCAGTCCTAGGCCAGATGTACAACAGGCAACCTAAAAATACAATGCAAATACAACAATTTAATCAAAACATAACAAAATATAACATAATACAACAAAACCTATAATTTCCAAAAAATAAAAAAAAATAAAACAAATAAATAAATAAAAAAAATTAAATAAAATAAAAAAGAATTTTTTTTTTACTATGAAGCTACCCATCATGCATTGCAGCATGAAGCTTTTTTGTTTTGATTGTCACCGTTGTTGTGAAGCATAGGCAAAATCTTGATGTCTGTGTGTGACTATGTGAAATATTTGCTCAAAACATTGTGTGCACATACGGTTTTATCATCCTTCAAGACAAGTGATCATTTTGATGCTATTGGTGCCAGTACTGTTTTTGCAAGCTTATAGTGGAAATAATAAAATATTAAAAAGAAACAACACATGCAAAACTCACAGGCACAACATCAGATGCTTGCTATCTGATGATTTAGTCATCAACTTTCTCAGCCACAACTATTGTGTTTCTCACACACAGTTACAGCAGCCAAAGAAAAGCTTACACAAATACGGGGACCAAGAGCCCAACTAAAGCAAACGCTTCCCACCACAATGGTGACTTCAAATGAAACATAAACATCAACATCTAAACCTCTGTTAATTCTCAGTAAGAGCTTCTGTAGACGTCTGACAGAAATAGCCAAAGTGTGTCTTATGTCTGTGATTAAGGGCAGCACCAGTGTCTCAGTGGGAAACACTGTCTCCTCACAGCAAGAAGATCCTGGATTGAATCCCACGATTCTCTCACGATCCAAAGATGTGTGAATTACAGATGCTAAGTTGTCTAAAGTGTCTAAAGGTGTGAGAGAAGTTTCTTTTATTTTCATGATTTCTGGACAAACACACACTGTCTGTGAGTTGCTTTGCAATTACAAATGGAAAATATGTCCACAATGAGCACATTACTAGTTTTTAACCTTGAGGTTCCATGAACGTCTATATCGGACGTGCAGAACACGTCAAAAACAGACGTCATAAAAACTTTCATTCTGGCTCCTCAGTGGACGTCTTTTCAACGTACGCCTCTAGTGGCAAAGACGTTGAAAAGACGTCTTTTGGACATAACTTGGCTCAGTGGGGACAGTGCCTCTGGACTGGCAGACCGGGTGGTAGTCCCTCTTTTCAAGAAGGGGGACCGGAGAGTGTGTTCCAACTACAGGGGGATCACACTTCTCAGCCTCCCCGGGAAAGTCTATGCCAGGGTACTGGAGAGGAGAATTCAGCCGATAGTGGAACCTCGATGTGGCGGAGGGGGCGTGGTTCTGCGAAGTCTGTAACGGGAGAGAGGGACCGCGGAGACGAGCGGTGAGTAAGTAGGTCAAGTGCAGATCGCTAACACCTGTGTCTCATTCCAGTAATTGGCGTGGAGAGACCGTAAAAGCCGCTGTCGGGAGAGAGGAGAGAGAGACCACGACTGGGACTGCAAACGCCTGTTGTCACACGCTTCTGTCTAAGAGAGAGAGATATTGAGTTTGAAGAGCAACGTTACATGTTATTGAGTGAATGTTTTGAGTTTTGAACGCGCCTGAGCGTCTTACAGTTTTGAGGATCGTGAGATCAAATAAAGTGCAGTCCCAGTTACGCAGACCCTGTCTTCTTCCTTCCCACACCTACACGAACCTACACTACACTCGGATTCAGGAGGAACAGTGTGGTTTTCGTCCCGTTCCTGGAACACTGGACCAGCTCTATGCCCTCTCCAGGGTGCTGGAGGGTTCATGGGTTCAAAGGTTTGCCCAACCAGTACACATGTGTTTTGTGGATTTTGAGAAGGCATTTGACCGTGTTCCTCGTGGCATCCTGTGGAGGGTGCTCTGGGAGTATGGGGTCCTGGGCCCCCTGCTTAGTGCTGTTCGGTCCCTGTGCGACCGGAGCAGGAGCTTGGTTCGCATTGCCGGCAGTAAGTCAGACCTGTTTCCGGTGCATGGTGGACTACGGCAGGGCTGCCCTTTGTCACCGGTTCTGTTCATAATTTTTATGGACAGAATTTCTAGGCGCAGCCACATCAAGAGCCACAACTACCCTGGCTGCAGTCCGCTTGGCCTGCCGGTACCTGTCAGCTGCCTCCGGAGTCCCACAAGCCAGCCAGGCCCGATAGGTCTCCTTCTTCAGCTTGACGGCATCCCTTACTTCCGGTGTCCACCACCGGGTTTGGGGATTGCCGCTTCGACAGGCACCGGAGACATTATGGCCACAGCTCCGAACAGCCGCATCGACAATGGAGGTGGAGAACATGGTCCACTCGGACTCAATATCTCCAGACTCCCTCGGGATCCGGTCGAAGCTCCACCTGAGGTGGGAGTTGAAGATCTCTCTAACAGGGGGCTCAGCCAAACATTCCCAACAGACCCTCACAGTACGTTTGGGTCTGCCAAGTCTGTCCAGCTTCCTCCCCGCCATCGGATCCAACTCACCACCAGGTGGTGATCAGTTGACAGCTCTGCTCCTCTTTTCACCTGAGTGTCCGAGACATACGGCCGCATGTCAGATGAGACGACCACAAAGTTGATCATCGACCTCCGGTCTTGGGTGTCCTGGTGCCATGTGCACTGATGGACACCGTTATGCTTGAACTTGGTGTTCGTTATGGACACGCCGTGGCTAGCACAGAAGTCTTTTCCAGCACCCCTCCCAGAGACTCCGCACTGCTGTTCGGCCCGTAGGCACAAACGACAGTGAAAGACCAATCTCAGACTCGAAGGCGCCCTCTCATTCACCGGAGTGAACTCCAACACATGGCAGCTGAGCTGGGGGGCTATAAGCAAACCCACTCCAGCCCTCCGCCTCTCACCATGGGCAACTCCAGAGTGGTAGAGAGTCCATCCTCTCTCAAGAAGTGTGGTTCCAGAGCCCAAGCTGTGCATAGAGGTGAGCCCAACTATCTCTAGTCGGTACCTCTCGACCTCCAGCACAAGCTCAGGCTCCTTTACCGCCAACGAGGTGACATTCCATGTCCCTAAAGCCAGATTCCGTGTCCAGAGATCGGGTTGTCGGGGGCCTCGCCTTCGACTGTCGCCCGATCCACTATGCACCGACCCTTTCTGATCTCTGCAGGTGGTGAGCCCACAGGAGGGCAGCCCCATGTCGCTCCTTCGGGCTGAGCCCCATGGGTGGAGGCCCGGCCACCAAGTGCTCGCATACGAGCCCCAACCCCGCAGTAATAATAATACCCCCCAACTGGCTCCAGGGTGGGGCCCTGGCTACGCCATGCCGGACGACGTCACAGCCCTTGATATAACTGTGCTCATAGAGGGTTTGTGAACTGTTCTTAGTCTGGCCCGTCACCAAGGACCTGTTTGCCTTGGGAGACCCTACCAGGGGCATATAGCCCCAGACAACATAGCTCCCAGGATCATTTGGATACTCAAACCCCTCAACCACGATAAGGTAACAGTTCAAGGAGAGGAATGATGAAATAATGCCATTATTTTATTTTAAGTTAATAGTTGTATTTTATTGACAAAATATTTAGTTTTTTCTTGGATATTTTTTTTATTATATCAGGTAACATTTTACGCTGTCATTTGATCATGTTACAATGTGCCCCTCACATGTTACAATATACCCCACATATGGGGCATGTTGTCATCGTAAGCATCCTGCCTCCTGTTGTTTGTCTCCAAGCCTCTAGAGGTCCCCTGTGTTCCCCTCTGCCTTAGATCTTCCTTGTGTGTCCTTGTTAATGTTATCCAGGTCACCTGTGCCTTGTTTCCCCTAGAACAGGCATTCTCAATCCTGGTCCTCGAGGTCCACTGTCCTGCAAAGTTTAGCTCCAACCCTAATGAAACACACCTGAACCAGCTAATTAAGCTCTTCAGGATTACTGAGTTTGATCAAGTTTGGAGCTAAACTCTGCAGGACAGTGGACCTCGAGGACCAGGATTGAGAACCCCTGCCCTAGAGTATTTAGCTGTTTTTTTTTTCTTTTCACTTGTTTCTCACTCAGTTTTTGAGTCTTGGCTAAGCGTGTCCTGCTGTGTCCTTCCAAGCTGTCTCAAGTAAGCGGTTCTTAGTTATTTGTTTTCTCTGGTTTTGTTCTCTCCCCACATTAAGTTTTTATTTTCTCCTGTGATTCTTTGCAGTATCACTATTTTTATTAATACCTCAATCTGGGAAGAACTTTTGTTGGATTTTTTGTGACTTGCTAAGTTCCTTTTTTTATTAATAAATCTTCCTTGCCTGAAGTGTTGCCTGGAGTGTTTTGTTTGGGTCCAATATTCCCGCCTCTGTGGCTAAGTGGTAGATCTCTCACTCACCACAGACAGCCAATTAGTGCTAGCTACTCCATCTTTACCGAGCGAATGGCGTTCGCTGGCTTCATCTTTGTCAGCGTTCCTCGGCCAATCACGTGTCGGATCTCCATCTTTGCTTAGCGAACGCTGTTCCCGGGCTTCATCTTTGTCAGCGTTCCTTGGCCAATCATGCGTCGGATCGTCATCTTGCAGTCTCTGAGCTCTTTTTTTATTCTCAGGTGTACCCCGCAGAAGTATTGTCGTTCATTCATCGGGTGTCAATAGCGAGAAAGTGAGATTAACAACAATAATATTTACATAATTTTTTCTTTCTCGTGTTTTATGATCCATTAAGGTTTTTTTCTTGATCTGCTGGCAACCTGCATCACTTCTCATGTCACAGTGTGTTATGATGATGAACTACATACATTAACATCAGCAACAGATTAATATATTTCTAACTTTTTTAACAGTCTTGGTGTAGTATACTGCAGCACTTCTCATGTTACTGTCTCCTATGATGAACTCCTATGTATTACAGTTTTTTACGATTGTTTACACACTAAAATTAAAATTTCCACACAATTAGCAAAACTTTACTCCAATGAGCAAAACACCTCCACAGATTTGCACAACATTACACACAATGTTTGCTTCACCCTTTTTGCAATACATTACACACAGTGATTTGTAAAACTCTACACACATTTTCACACCTTAGACACAGATAAGGATTGTGAGATTACTTCCTTGTAATTACAAAGCACCGGATTGCCAATTACCACACTAATGAACGAATTGGATAAACACATCTACCAGGTGTGGAAGCACACATGTGCTAATTTGAAAACGCAGCACTCAGGTGTGCTATAAAAGGCAGCAGGTGAGTTCACCTGTCTTCAACAAAAATGGAAGGAGTTAGAAGAAGAAGAGTGAGAATGAGAGGGGGAGCTCAAAGAGGAGATGAAGGAGGTAGAGGAAGAGGAGAAGGAGGTAGAGGAAGAGGCATAGGTAGAGGAGAAGAAGGTAGAGGAAGAGGAGAAGGAGGAAGAGGAGAAGGAGGTAGAGGAGGACACCTAGGTAGAGGAAGAGGTAGAGAAGGACTTGAAGAGGTGATAGAACCTGAACAAAGAAGAGGAGGACCAAATTTGACTCGAGAATTCCGTGCAACACTTATTGACCATGTTATCAACCATGGACTGACACTGATGGAAGCTGGACAAAGAGTTCAACCAATTCTCAGCAGAAATACTGTTGCGTCAGTAATTTGGACATTTCATCGACAAAACAGGTAAGCTAACCACACAGTATACATTGAAACTGAAGCTTGTACAGTATAATCAATATTGTTTACTGTGACATTTGACAGTATATTTGATTATATATCTCTCTCTTTTTTTTTTTTTTACATAGGATTGAGGGTCGAGGACACCAAGGTGGAAGGGGCCCTATGTTTAGTCGTGCACAAGAGGCCGCCATTGTAAACATGGTTTTGGCCAATAATTGTATCAGGCTACGAGAAATCCAAGCCAATATCATCAATGATGACAATATTTTCAATAACATCCAACGAGTCTCTCTGTCAACATTAGGTCGAATCCTAAAGAAAAATCAAATAAACATGAAGCAACTGTATCGGGTACCATTTGACAGAAATTCAGAGAGAGTGAAACATCTGTGCAATGAGTATGTGGAGGTATGCATTGTTCATCTGACTATGGTGTGGTATCATGCACTGCTCATAATGTTCTGTCACAAAAAAATACTGTGCTATAGATATTGAATAGCATCCTATTTTCTTTAATGTGTTTCAGAGAGTCTTGCAAATGGATGCTGCTGAAATTCAACATGAATTTATATATGTGGATGAGGCTGGATTTAACCTTGCAAAAACAAGAAGAAGAGGGAGAAATGTAATTGGGCACAGGGCAATCACCAATGTGCCAGGGCAGCGAGGGGGTAACATCACCCTTTGAGCTGCTATCACACAAAATGGGGTCCTCCACCACCATGCAAATCTGGGACCCTATAATGCAAATCTGATACTTGCATTTCTTGACCGATTGCATGAGATTGTCACAGCATTACACCAAGTGGACCAGATGTGGTACATTATCGTTTGGGACAATGTCTCATTTCATCGGGCTGCTCTGGTCCAGAACTGGTTCCATGATCACCCTGATTTTGAAGTTTTATACCTTCCCCCACACTCTCCCTTCCTGAATCCTATAGAATAATTTTTTTCAGCGTGGCGGTGGAAGGTATATGACCTGCGGCCTTATGACCGTTTGCCCCTCATTCAGGCCATGGAACAGGCATGTGATCTTATTGAAGCAGCTTCAGTGCAGGGGTGGATTCGTCACACAAGGCGATTCTTCCAACAGTGCCTTGCCAATGAAGACATAGCCTGTGATGTTGATGAAATCTTATGGCCTGATCCAGCCAGACGGAGAGATGGATAGTTGCAGTATTCTTGTTGCTTTGAGTTTTCTTTCATTTCTGTTTACTTTTACTTTACTTTTCTTCAGAGTCAAAGTGTATGTACTGTAATTCATAGAGTAATTTTTATTTGTCTATAGATTTTATTTGTTTACAGTAATTGATATCATTGTTGGTTGATTACTGTAACTTACAATACTGTAAGTATTGAAATAAATACTTGAAATATTCAGTCTGCAGCATCAAGTGTTGTGCAGTGCAGTAAGGTTATAGTAGGCCTACAGTATTTGTCTACATTCTCCTATCTCAAAACAAATCATGAATAATGTTGTGAGTTTCTCACTATTTTTTGTCACCTAAATTATCTCTTACATACAGTAAGAATGTCTGGCTAAAAATCTTTTTTTTTTTTTTTTACAAATGTGTTTTTAATTTATCACAGCAGTGTGAAACTGGCTGCAATAGTGTATGATCATTGATGACTGTGTTGGTTAAATGAAAACAAATAGCATTTTCACAAATATGTGTATATGTTTTGACTGAAGTGTGTATGTTTTGACTGAAGTGTGTATGTTTTGACTGAAGTGTGTCATTTTGCAAACAATCTAGGAATTTTGCTAACTGAGTGTGGTGTTTGGATAATTGTGATTATATTTTGACAAAAAGAACTCTGTTTTCAAAATTGCGTGTAAACAATGGAAAAAAACTGTAACTAACAATAATACATTCATGGATTTTTAGCTTTCGTTGTTCTTCAAAGTGTGTATTAATTTTCATTATCGATCATGATACTGGTGTGTTATTGTTTACTGTTTAATTGTGTTATTGTAATTATAGTACTGTATCACATTCAGTAATAAGGGCTTGTGTTAATATAAGTATAATATAAGTTTTATTAATGACAGATATAAAAACACCGCAAACAAGTACATTTTTTTTTACTTTTTTTTTATTTAATCGATTTGTATTTTTATCCAGTCAGTAATGATTTTATTTTTAGTGGGTGTTGTATTTATACAGCTTCTCCTTACCACTTCTGCCCTCAGAGTCTTGCTGGTGTACAGAGGCGGATTGTCATGATTGAATGTATAAATGTCTGTGAATGTTAGATTTTGGCATGCCTGTGCTTATTTAGATCTGTAAAAAAGTACCATGACTGAAAGATGAATAAAACATTTTCCACATTCTTGATTATTCTTTTACCAGGCCACAAGTACTCCACCTGCCTCCACTCCTACCGCTGTCCCAGTATCTACCTCTGCCCCAACCTTTACAAGGCCTGCACTTAACGTATCAATGGTAACCCATTATTTTAATCTTTGAGTAGATTACCTCCTCCACAAGCAATTATTTCTGGAATATTCCCAAAGCCTTTTACTGGTCGGCTGGAAGATTATTTATGTATTCTTCAATAGGGAATTCTTATCTTCACATTTCCAATGCATGCATGATTTTACATGAATGTCAATCTGTTTTATAATTGCTCTCTTTTAGTTTACAAAGCCACAAATTGGAGGGATCTATTAGTTCAGCAGCCAAACCCAACCTAAATGTACCAAGGGCGGATTCAGGTCATTTAAAAGACCTTAATATGTTTCATTATTATTATGTTTATCTTACAGTTTTTTACAATTGCTTAAGCACAATTTTAAAAACAAGGCTTGTTTTGTCAAAACAATACACACAATTCACACATCCACACACAAGTAGCAGAACACCTCAGTTCTTTTGCAAAATGAAACGCTTCTTAGCAGAAGACTATGCTCAAAATTTTACAATAATTTAACAAAACCCAATTTGGACTTCGTATGGCACACACATGGTTTATACAAACTGATTCTGTTTGATTCATTTACACACTGCTGTTCTCAATCTTAAACACTTGTTAACTTTTCTAATGAAATAATCTAGGTTTTATTTTTTTTCAGAGATATTGTTAGAGTGAAGTATATGAATATATTGACCAAACACTTGATGAAAATAGTTATTTCTCTCCACATTGTAAAACCATTTGATTCATTCATGCATTTTCAAAGGTTTGTTTTTTTATTTCTGCTGATGTTGGGCTGAACTTTGTCCAATAATGAAAAAATAGCATTGTACAATTAAATAAATATACATAAAATGGGAAAAACAGTACTCATACATAGAAGATAACACATTGCATTTCATTATTAACCAGCATCCTCAAAGTACCTGGAAGGAAATTCGGGTTACAAATGAGGGAGTTATTAGCAACATTTAAATAAAAGTTTTAGTCCTGTCAGAGGTGGGATTCTAACTGTGGTCCTTCGTATCAGTGTTACAGCCTGACATATAGAGGGGAAAGTACTTTTCAGTGAAATATAACGATTTATTTACCACAAAACAACTAAAAATCAAACAAGGGCTCTTATATTTTCATTCTCTCTCGTTTCCCCTTTCTTTTGATATTTTCTTCTTTCATTTTTCTTCTTTTTTCCTTCTCCCCTTCCTCAAACAGACTATTGTTCCCCAGCTTCACACCAGAGACCCGAGTTCGAGCCTGGCTTGTGACAGTCACATTTCACTTCCATTCTTTTGGGGTAAATCAAGAAAAAAGTATACACTGTATTAATGAAACAAAATCACATAATTGTACTGGACATGTGGGAAATTAATGTGGGAAAAAATAAATACTCTGAACCACAAGTGGATTTACACAAACTGAGAAAGTCAAAAAGCATTAGGTTGTGCCCTGCTCTCCCCTACTTCAATTTTGCACCCTCATGTACAGTCAGCTACATGTCAGTTCCTCACTGAGCTATGGATAACACTAGGTCTTTCAAGACAGGCATGTCTTTGGCTTCCTCTGCCTTTTATTAAAAATATTCCTTTTTTGCCATATGGACTGGAGCATTCGGATGATCTCAATGCGCAGACACATTTATATCACAGTCAGAGGTCAACTCTTGCGTGTGTGTGCGTACGTGTGTGTGTGTGTGTGTGTGTGTGTGTGTGTGTGTGTGTGTGTGTGTGTGTGTGTGTGTGTGTGTGTGTGACATTGAGACACTTTAACAGGTGAGGAAGCCATCTGTGAAATCAGAACTTCTAAAACATCCTTCAGCACAAAGGAACACTTAAGAGCCATGTTCTTGTAATTGGACTATAAATATTGATTGAATTGTTACATTAATAGGGTTGCAGTCTGATATTAATGATATTTATGTGTAATATATTTACAACATGTTATATGTTCATGCCCTTTACCCTAACTCCCTAAGGCAGTGGTCACCAACTCCGGTCCTGGGGACACACCACACTGCACATTTTGTATGGTTTCTTTATTTAACATGCCTGATTCATATCATCACACTGCAAAACATGTTTTTCTTATTTAGTATTTTCTTGTTTTCAGGGCAAAAAAATCTAAATGAAGTGAGTTTTTGCTTCAAACAGAAACAAGATTTCAATCAGTATTTCAATTTTCATAGGAACAGAAACAAGATTATTTTTCTTACCCCATTGACAGATAATTTTGCTTGTTATAAGCAAAAACTCACTTAATTTAGATTTTATTTTCAAGAAAACAAGAAAAAATATATATTTTTCTAGTTATCTAGTAAATGCATCTTGATTTAATATTTAGACTAGAAACAAGACAAAACTACTAAGTACTGTAAGAAGAGCATTTTTTGCAGTGCAGCTAGTAGGAAAGAGCTCCATGAACTGAACTGAGTGGCTGCATCCGACATCGCACCTTCTTGAGCAGGTACTTATTTTGAATAAGTAATTACTTCATGACCGCTAAAAAAAGTATGTTCTATATAGTATGAATGAAATCCGGACTTACTACATTCGCCATTGTCGACTTGTTGTCATTATCACGTGACCTACCAGTGTCAGTTACATCACTTCACTGACATTCATAAAAGTAAAATGGAACACTCTAATTAGTAAGCAGGAAAATGTGTATTTAAGGCAGCGGTCCTTAGTGGAGGGGAGGATTGAAGGATGGATCATGGTTTTTGAGATTTGAACTAAGGTTATTTATTATTGTTTCCAAACAAAATTAGGGGCCAAGCACCGAAGGTGCGGAGGCACCTATTGAAATCGTTAGATTTATTCTTCTTCTTATTATTATTATTCCGCCATTGGAGTCTATGGCAGCCCATAGAACCGCTTGCGGGGAAGTTATAACATTTGGAAAAACAGATAGAGGACAGTCTCAACTGTACCCATAGAAAATTTGGAGTCTCTAAAACAATCCCTCTAGTGCCACCACCTGTCCAAAATTTCACTCATGTTTATGCTAACAACTTTTGAACCCTAAGGGCTAGAAACAAAATTATGTTTTCCTTTGAGTCCTTGGCTCAAGCCGATTCAAGTCCGATCCATGAAGTCTATGCACCCTATGACCCTATAATCGAATAACCTATTTTTTGAACTCCTCCAAGGCGTTTCGGCGCAGGGCCACCTACTGGTCAGGAGATACACAAATTATTTTTGCTTAGAACTTCTGAACTGTTAATCCAAAAATCATAAGGAATCTCCTTAGATTCAGGGCATCATGCCGAGTCGACTGATATCCAATTTTAACATATCGGCCATTTTGGCTGTCGGCCAATTTGAATGATGTGCTAATGTTCTGTATTTTATGACCACATGAACGGATTGTTACGATCCTTGGTACACTGTAAAAAATATTTTTGCGATTTTTAGTTATTTCAACTAATTTTTTTCAGTAGAGATAACTAGATTGTCCAGACAACAAGACATTAAGTTGTCTTGTTCACTTAACTTTCAGTCTAGTTGAGGACAAGTATAATTGTTGTTTTAACTCAAAAACATATGTTGAAACAACTGCACTAGATTTTCTGTTGAATGAACAAGTATAATTATTGTTTTAACTTAAACACATAAGTTGAAACCACTGCTCCAGATTTTCTGCAGGCTTTACTCTAATTATACTTTAGACTATTTCTTTAACTACAGTAAACTAAATTTAATTTACTATGTAGGCTACAGCTGATTTATGTAAAACACTCTAATTATATAGATATGAACACATTTATTTATACATACCACACCATATAAACCTTAAATCCTAATTCAAGGAGTCAAGGAGTAAAGAGTTAAAGTTTTGTATTAACATGGCTAGTGAAAACAGCGCCCTCTGGCAGAGAGTGTAGTTACGTACATACAGGAAATGCACGTGCTGTGCGCGCACGTGCCCCCAGGACTGACAGACATTTTCTTTCACTCGCGATGCTGAGCAAAAGAGTAAGTAACGTTAGGGTTAACACCGAGGGCCCTATCTTGCACCCAGCGCAATTGACTTTGTACACCGACGCATGTGTCATTCCTATTTTGCACCCGCGCAAAGCGCGCTTTTCCCTCCACAGAAGCACGTTGCTAAACTAGTGAATGAACTTGCGCTCCCTGGGCGGTTCAGCGCAAAAAAGGAGGCGTGTTCCGGCGCAAACAATCCCTGGTGCTATTTTGCTGTTCCATTAAACAATTGCGCCACTGACCAGAAAAAAACTAGTCTAAAGTCAGTGGCGCGTTGCGCATTGTTCATTATGCTATTTTAAGGGCGCATGCTTGACCATAATGTATAGCGTGCACAACGCGCATACACTTTGCTCATGTAATCTACACAGATGCAACAGTTATTTTTGCAAATCATAAATTGTTACACTAAAAAAATATTAACACATGAGATGACGGAAATAATTGTGGTGTGCCACGAAGATGTGAAAAAATAGGCATAAATCTAGCTCACAAATGATTCAGGCTAATTGTAATAATTAAGGATAAGACCTGTTTGCCCAATAGTGGCAAGACATATATGTATATAAGGACATCTGACAAATTGGTTTGTCCGTCAAGAACCAGGAAAAAAAATCGACTGAAAAACTGAAAAAACTGAAAGACTGAAAAAAAAAAAGACTGTGAAATCACCTTTACCATAATGTACAACATTAAAACTTCACTTCTCTGTCTTTCACTGCTCTTACAAGAACGTCAGTCTCCTCGGCTGTGAATATGGTAAATACGCCATAATAATAGCAATCCATAATGGAACTTGCGCACCTGCTTTTAAAGGGAATGTTGGATGACGCTCTGATTGGTTTATTCACGTTACGCCCAAACCACACCTATGAATAGTGAAGCTACTTCAGACCAACCCATTTTAGATTTGCGCCGGGCGCAAGAGCCATTTATCCCGCCGGGAAAATAGCAACAGCGCCGAGACCCGCCCACAAAGTTACTTGCGCTTCGCGCTTTGACACTTGCGTTTCAGATCGTTAAAATAGGGCCCAGAGAGTGTTTTATCTCATTTACAGTATGAAGTTCATAACATTATATTGTTTTAGGATGGTGTGTGTGTGTGTGTGTGTGTGTGTGTGTGTGTGTGTGTGTGTGTGTGTGTGTGTGTGTGTGTGTGTGTGTCTACCTATCTAACAGGGGACCTTGGTGTCGTAACACACTCACTAACAGGGGACCTCTGAGCCAAGAGGGGACATTTTTCAGGTCCCCTGTTGGTCATGCTTTAAATCATGTTAAAATCAAGTAAAAACACTAAAAAAACGCTCTGGTGATTTTTTTTACTTTTGACCAAGTGGGGACCTACAAGTGTGTGTGTTTAAATAATGTGAAAATTAAGTAAAAACACTCTAGTAATTTTTTTAAAACTTATGACCAAGTGGGGACCTAAGTGTGTGTGTGTGTTTAAGGTCATACTCAGCAGCTCCCCTGTAGGCTGGAGCAGGAACTGTAAGGGCTCTTAAACACACGTCGTTCACACACACTCCTCTATTGTTTGAATGGCCTGCTGTCCCAGAGAGACTCTGCTGTTTAACAGGCTGCTTACTAAAGGAACAAGCATTACATCTCTTTACTAGATATCCTGACTAGTTTCAAATTTGCATTACATTACAATTAAATTCTACACAGAATCCAAGAAAAAAGGATTTAAAAATCTAAACAACCAGAATGTAATTAGAAGTTTTGTTTTTGTATTTTTTATTTTAACATATTTTAATGACAGTAGCCTATATTCATTGAACATTATTTCATTTATCAAAATAAACAAAAAATAGTACAAACTTTACTATTCTTTTAAACAAGTGTTAAGACATTATTTAAAAAAAAATTTTTTTTAGCTCAAGTATTTGTATAAATAATGTGTGACTTTTGCCCCATGTAAAATGGGGTGTAAAAGGCCCACCTTACCACCTTATACATTTATGAGTTTTTTAAACAAACCACTTTTGATTTATTTATGATTTACACAATGACTCGGTCCCCTGTTAGATAGTAAATCACGACACCAGTGTGTTTGCTTTGTCATTTCTTGCCATCATAAACACACTGTAGATATTTAGAGTTTTTATAGCAATAACTGAGTTTTAAGAGTTAAATCAAGCAGAAATATTTCTCTAATGTATTAATTGCAGATCATCTTTGAATAATGATTATGTTAAACACAATGACTCGGTCCCCTGTTAGATAGTAAATCACGACACCAGTGTGTTTAAGTTGTCATTTCTTGCCATCTCAAACACACTGTGGAGATTTAGAGTTTTTATAGCAATAACTGAGTTTTAAGAGTTAAATCAAGCAGAAATATTTCTCTAATGTATTAATTGCAGATCATCTTTGAATAATGATTATGTTAAACACAATGACTCGGTCCCCTGTTAGATAGTAAATCACGACACCAGTGTGTTTGCGTTGTCATTTCTTGCCATCATAAACACACTATGGAGATTTAGAGTTTTTATAGCAATAACTGAGTTTTAAGAGTTAAATCAAGCAGAAATATTTCTCTAATGTATTAATTGCAGATGCTCTTTGAATAATGATTATGTTAAACACAATGACTCTGTCCCCTGTTAGATAGTAAATCACGACACCAGTGTGTTTAAGTTGTCATTTCTTGCCATCTCAAACACACTGTGGAGATTTAGAGTTTTTATAGCAATAACTGAGTTTTAAGAGTTAAATCAAGCAGAAATATTTCTCTAATGTATTAATTGCAGATCATCTTTGAATAATGATTATGTTAAACACAATGACTCGGTCCCCTGTTAGATAGTAAATCACGACACCAGTGTGTTTGCGTTGTCATTTCTTGCCATCATAAACACACTATGGAGATTTAGAGTTTTTATAGCAATAACTGAGTTTTAAGAGTTAAATCAAGCAGAAATATTTCTCTAATGTATTAATTGCAGATCATCTTTGAATAATGATTATGTTAAACACAATGACTCGGTCCCCTGTTAGATAGTAAATCACGACACCAGTGTGTTTGCGTTGTCATTTCTTGCCATCATAAACACACTATGGAGATTTAGAGTTTTTATAGCAATAACTGAGTTTTAAGAGTTAAATCAAGCAGAAATATTTCTCTAATGTATTAATTGCAGATGCTCTTTGAATAATGATTATGTTAAACACAATGACTCGGTCCCCTGTTAGATAGTAAATCACGACACTAGTGTGTTTAAGTTGTCATTTCTTGCCATCTCAAACACACTGTAGATATTCCCTGTATATATTGAGATAACTCAATTATATGGTGACTTGCATTAAAATGTTTATCCGTCTCAATTAAATTATGTGAACTGAATGACTTTTAACATTGACACTTTAGTTGTTTAACCAACTGATGATTTTCAACTCAGCAATCAACACACAACTGAGTTTTGACCTCCAAAATCTTATTATAGTGTATTTTTATGGTAAGTATTGGTGTTTTATGTTTTAAATCAAGCAAAAATCACTCTTTAAGGAAACAATTGCAGGTCACACTTTATACAGTGAACATTGGATGGTAAAACACAACGCCTGTTTGATTGCTTTGCCATTTCTTGCCATCACAAACACACTGTAGAGATTTTGAAGGTCAGAACTAAATTTTATGGTGACTTGCATGAAAATGTTCATCCGTCTCAATTAAATTATGCGAACTGAATTACTTTTAACATTGACACTTTAGTTGAAGATTTTCAACTCAACAATAAACACACAACTGAGTTTTGACCTCCAAAATCATTATACAGTGTATATTAAATTTAAATAAAAAATATAAAATTTCTTTACAAAACAAGTTTGACTCTCTTCTGCTTATTCATTATTGTTTATGTTACATGGTCTATGTTTACATTACAGTATAAAATTGTTACTAAGTTTTCCCCTTTTATATAGATGGTAATGACTAAATATCCTCGCACACCGAAATTTTCACACATTAAAAAAAAAGATCAAGCATGTTTACACACAGCCTCTGAAACTTTCCTTCGTCATCAAAAAAATCTGATCAGGTTCAGTTTTCTGCATTTTTCGCATCCATAGCAAGCATTTTAAGAGGGGTTTCAAATTTCTGTGTTATTCATTTTTGTGTTAAAATTTTGAACATAAGTTGAACAGTTTAAAAAAGAAAGTGTGAACGTTCAAATTAGCCTTTATAGTTCATAAAGTTTTGCTGCCGTTTGTATCTAATTGAGAAAAGAATGAATGTAAATTGAAAGATGTCGTCATTGAACGCATTTTGTGCCAAAGCAAATAAATGATCCACAGTTTAGCCACAGTTCAGCCAGGCTGATGTGATCCCTGAGTGAAGAGTTTTGAAAAAGTGATGAGTATTCAGAAATGTCACCTAGCAGATGTTTAAAAAACCCTGTAATATCACTATTAGTAAGGGATCACTGTATAATATCAGTCTTTAAATGTGAGATATTTAAAGTGAACCTAAAGTATACTTGCAATAGTGTGATTTTAGCACAATTAAATATACTTAATGGATGTTTCGCAAAAGCTTTGTATAGTGATATTGCGTCCTTGTGTTCCTGCTCTACGTCATCATCAACTGTCGAAGTTCAATTACAATACTCAAGAACACATGTACAGAGGATGCACAAAAGTACCCGGATGTTATAAGATATATAAGTATATGAAAACAATGTCTACAATAATATGAAATAAATGTTTTAATAGGTTATGTTTGTGGTTATTTTGTGTTAGCCACTATGTAATATGCTGGGATGTTTAGTTGAGCAACAAGTTCGCAGCACATCTCAATTTCTGTTCTGTGTCCTCACAAACTTCTGAGCTCGTTCTTTCAAGATCACATAGCAAGACTGGTCTCCACGAAAACACAAGTCCCTTCTTTGCATTCCCAGAATTGCGAAACAGCCATCATTAAGAAATGTGCATTGTGCAATAAAGAAATACTCCAAGAATAATCATAATATTTGTATCAGTAAGTCTGATGCAGGTCACTAGGGTTTACAATATTTTATGCTTTAATACTATCAAAAAAATTGTTACGGCCATTTCACACTGAACGCGACAAAGTGAGGTGAATCGTTGATGAATGAAGGTTTAACACCGAACGCCACTCAAACCATCATCGAGGACTTGCTATAATTATATAATAGGCAGACATGCATTATTTCTAGGGATTTATGATTGTAATATAATTGACCGATCCAGAGCGAATGCGATCTCTGACTCATAACACTCACACACGTGGAAGAAAACGGACAATTCTTTTCTGATAGCATATAATGGTGGAAAAAGAAGTAAACTTGAGAATTACATATGGCATATCTTGCTTTATTATGCTGAGATTGATCGAGCCTGCTATAAATAACTCCATACAGATCTATTGTTTTACAAAAATAATCTATTGTTTACAAAAGGAGAAAACGTGTGTACTTTAATGTAAACTTGGACCATGTGACATAAACTGAAGTTAACAGCAAAAAAAATACTATAATGCTGACTGTTGTTAGTGTTTTTTGTTGTATGAGTTAAAAGTGTATATGTTGGGTGAATCCTCATTGTGTTCTGGAAGAATGAGTTGATTTAAGACATCAATGAAGTGTTTTGGTAGTTTTAGCACATTTTGAACGTGAAATTAAGAATAGAGAAAGGTGTCCTAGCGATTGTAGCTGAGAGATAGACGTCAAACAGACTCAAACAAAGACCCAGAATTCTGTGGTGTTACAGTGCTTTAAATGGCTGCTGTAAGGTTTCTTTATGAAATAACAGGCACAATGGCAAAGATATTTCTGCAAAAACTCCAAAGTAATGTTCGGTTGCAGTGAGAAAGTCACGAGCTAAAAAAACTCTATCCTTAATGTGTGTATTTAGCCCAGTGTAGATTAGTTTGCTTACACATCCCCCAAACTCCATTTACATATGAATACAGGAAAGGCCAAAGCCATTGTCTCACAGGTGAGGAACAGACCTTACAGAGCTGTTGCACCCATGTCACAGAAACCAACTTCTCATCCAAGCTAGAGAAAATGCTGGGATTTACCTTGGAAAATTAAATCAATGTACACTTTTTCCAATCCCTACGACACATTTTTCAATACTTGGATCACTTTTTAAAAACTCTTCACACACTTCTCCAAAATGAATTTCAGCTTGGCACAGCAGTTATTTTAATGTTCAAAATGCACTAAAACTACCAAAAAGGATTCTGGGGATTCAAAGGAATCACCCAACAAACACACTTTTTAAATCATAAAACACAGACCTAAAACACATGATCATTACAAAATGTTTTCTTTTGTAAAATTTTCTTTTCAAAACAAGACTTACACTATAATTCACTGCAGTTTATGTTACATGGTCCTTGGCCCAGTACAGTATAACATTATTCCTAAATGTTTCCCTTTTGAATGGATGGCAATGCAATTTAAAAACTAACACCAGCTAAATCTATTTGTTTTGATAGTATTTTATATTTTAGATTCAAAATACAACCCCAAATCAGAAAAAGTTGGGACATTATGGAAAACACACAAAAAATAAAAAAAAAATAAAAAAAGAGGTGATTTCTAAATTTACTTTGACTTGTATTTCATTGCAGACAATATGAACAAAAAATATTTCATGTTTTGTCTGGTCAACTTCATGTCATTTGTAAATATGCATCCTTTCCTGTCATTCAGACATGCAACACATTTCAAAAAAAGTTGGGACAGTAAAGCATTTACCACTTTGTAATGTTGCCATTCCTTTTCACAACACTTAAAAGACGTTTAGGGACTGAAGACACCAAGTGATGAAGTAAACAAGTCTTAAGGTGGGCAACAGTACGGGGTCTTCGTTGCCACACATTCTCTATTGGAGACAGGTCGGGACTGAGGCAGGCCAGTCAAGTACCCAAACTCTCTTCCTCCGCAGCCAGGACTGCAGAATGTGTGCAGAATGTGGTTTTGCATTGTCTTGTTGAAATATGCATGGACGTCCCTGGAAAAGATGTCTTCTTGAAGGCAGCATATTATGCTCCAAAATCTCTATGTACTTTTCAGCATTAATGGAGCCTTCACAGGACCTTTCTTGGATGCTGCTTTTGTAGCAAATCATAATTACAATCACCTGTTGACATCACCTGTTTCAAATCACATCATTATTTAACCATTTTACCTCAATACTAGCCCTAAATTGCTGCTGTCCCAACTTTTTTTGAAATGTGTCTGAATTGCAGGTCTGAATGACAGGAAAGGATGCATATTTACAAAAGACATGAAGTTGACCAGACAAAACATGAAATATTTTGTGTTCATATTGTCTGCAATGAAATACAAGTCAAAGTAAATTTAGAAATCACTTCTTTTTTTTGTATTTGCGTTTTCCATATTGTCCCAACTTTTTCTGATTTGGGGTTGTATATTTCAATATGGTATTACTGTCTAAATGTAGCAAATTTCTATTATTTTTTTAGTTTTGTGTTAAATTTTGAACATAAGTTTAACAGTTTTGAAAAGAGAATGTAAAAATGTTCAAATTGGCCTGTATAGTACATAATGTTTTGGTGGTGTTTGTGTCAAAGTCAGAAAAGAATGAATGTAAATTGAAAGATGTCGTCATTGAACACATTTTGTGCCCAAAGCAATGATAAATGATCCAGAGTTTAGCCACATAGACTGATGTGATCACTGAGTGAAGACAAAAAGTGAACAGTGAAAAAGTGATGAGGATTGAGAAATGTGTCCCAGCAAATGTAAAAAAAAAAAAAAAAAAAACTGTTGACATGTTTTAAATTGTTTTAAAAATTAAATTAAATTAAATTAAATTAAATTAAATTAAATTAAATTAAATTAAATTATATTTTCATCTTATTAGAAGTGATATTTCTTGGTGTTTAGCCCCACAGCTTTCTGCATATCGCTTTACTTTCTTTTTTTTTATTGCATTGGCCAATACTAAATTGATATGTTAAAAACTGTGAATCATTTTTCATTGCTTTCACACAAAATGCATTTTCCAAAATCCACGAACACTTTTGTTATTCGTACCTAACCATCTGCAAAACTATATATTTTTAGCACATTCTTTGAATGCTAACACACTGCTTTCAGAACTGATCAAACACATTCAAGTCTGAACGATGATCAACTCATTTCTGCAGGAATTATATTAAAATCCAAAGGGACCCACTTTATATTAGGTTGCCTAACTACTATGTACTAACATTTTAATTATCCATTTGATACAATGCACTTATTGTGTACATACATGTCTTTACATTGTACTTACATTTTTAAATATACCTGCATGTAAGTACATCTGTAATTAATTTCTGTAGTTACATTTGTAATTACACTGTTGACACTTCCCTTACATCTAACCCTACCCTTAAACTTACCAATACAACCACACCTGTCCCTAACCCTACCCGTATCCCACCTCAATATCAGCCAAAGTGTTTTGCAATACAATATGAACACAATAAGTACATTGTACTTATTTGTTTATGTAAATACATAGTAGTTAAGGCCACCTAATATAAAGTGGGGCCATCAAAAGTCATAATTTATCATTGATTTGGCATAAAATACATTCAATGGCGACATCTTTCGATTTATAATAATTACTTTCTCACTTCAACACAAACACCACCAAAACATTATGAACTGTATAGGCCAATTTGAATTTTTTTTTATTCTCTTTTCAAAACTCCCTAACTTATGTTCAAAACTTAACTAAAATTAATAAAAAAAATAATAATTTTAGGGATTGGAAAAAGTGTACATTGATTTAATTTTCCAAGGTAAATCCCAGCATTTTCTCTAGTTTGGATGAGAAGTTTGTGTCTGTGACATGGGTGCAACAGCTCTGTAAGGTCTGTTCCTCACCTGTGAGACAATGGCTTTGGCCTTTCCTGTATTCATATGTAAATGGAGTTTGGGGGATGTGTAAGCAAACTAATCTACACTGGGCTAAATACACACATTAAGGATAGAGTTTTTTTAGCTCGTGACTTTCTCACTGCAACCGAACATTACTTTGGAGTTTTTGCAGAAATATCTTTGCCATTGTGCCTGTTATTTCATAAAGAAACCTTACAGCAGCCATTTAAAGCACTGTAACACCACAGAATTCTGGGTCTTTGTTTGAGTCTGTTTGACGTCTATCTCTCAGCTACAATCGCTAGGACACCTTTCTCTATTCTTAATTTCACGTTCAAAATGTGCTAAAACTACCAAAACACTTCATTGATGTCTTAAATCAACTCATTCTTCCAGAACACAATGAGGATTCACCCAACATATACACTTTTAACTCATACAACAAAAAACACTAACAACAGTCAGCATTATAGTATTTTTTTTGCTGTTAACTTCAGTTTATGTCACATGGTCCAAGTTTACATTAAAGTACACACGTTTTCTCCTTTTGTAAACAATAGATTATTTTTGTAAAACAATAGATCTGTATGGAGTTATTTATAGCAGGCTCGATCAATCTCAGCATAATAAAGCAAGATATGCCATATGTAATTCTCAAGTTTACTTCTTTTTCCACCATTATATGCTATCAGAAAAGAATTGTCCGTTTTCTTCCACGTGTGTGAGTGTTATGAGTCAGAGATCGCATTCGCTCTGGATCGGTCAATTATATTACAATCATAAATCACTAGAAATAATGCATGTCTGCCTATTATATAATTATAGCAAGTCCTCGATGATGGTTTGAGTGGCGTTCGGTGTTAAACCTTCATTCATCAACGATTCACCTCACTTTGTCGCGTTCAGTGTGAAATGGCCGTAACAATTTTTTTGATAGTATTAAAGCATAAAATATTGTAAACCCTAGTGACCTGCATCAGACTTACTGATATAAATATTATGATTATTCTTGGAGTATTTCTTTATTGCACAATGCACATTTCTTAATGATGGCTGTTTCGCAATTCTGGGAATGCAAAGAAGGGACTTGTGATTTCGTGGAGACCAGTCTTGCTATGTGATCTTGAAAGAACGAGCTCAGAAGTTTGTGAGGACACAGAACAGAAATTGAGATGTGCTGCGAACTTGTTGCTCAACTAAACATCCCAGCATATTATATTGTGGCTAACACAAAATAACCACAAACATAACCTATTAAAACATTTATTTCATATTATTGTAGACATTGTTTTCATATACTTATATATCTTATAACATCCGGGTACTTTTGTGCATCCTCTGTACATGTGTTCTTGAGTATTGTAATTGAACTTCGACAGTTGATGATGACGTAGAGCAGGAACACAAGGACGCAATATCACTATACAAAGCTTTTGCGAAACATCCATTAAGTATATTTAATTGTGCTAAAATCACACTATTGCAAGTATACTTTAGGTTCACTTTAAATATCTCACATTTAAAGACTGATATTATACAGTGATCCCTTACTAATAGTGATATTACAGGGTTTTTTAAACATCTGCTAGGTGACATTTCTGAATACTCATCACTTTTTCAAAACTCTTCACTCAGGGATCACATCAGCCTGGCTGAACTGTGGCTAAACTGTGGATCATTTATTTGCTTTGGCACAAAATGCGTTCAATGACGACATCTTTCAATTTACATTCATTCTTTTCTCAATTAGATACAAACGGCAGCAAAACTTTATGAACTATAAAGGCTAATTTGAACGTTCACACTTTCTTTTTTAAACTGTTCAACTTATGTTCAAAATTTTAACACAAAAATGAATAACACAGAAATTTGAAACCCCTCTTAAAATGCTTGCTATGGATGCGAAAAATGCAGAAAACTGAACCTGATCAGATTTTTTTTATGACGAAGGAAAGTTTCAGAGGCTGTGTGTAAACATGCTTGATCTTTTTTTTTAATGTGTGAAAATTTCGGTGTGCGAGGATATTTAGTCATTACCATCTATATAAAAGGGGAAAACTTAGTAACAATTTTATACTGTAATGTAAACATAGACCATGTAACATAAACAATAATGAATAAGCAGAAGAGAGTCAAACTTGTTTTGTAAAGAAATTTTATATTTTTTATTTAAATTTAATATACACTGTATAATGATTTTGGAGGTCAAAACTCAGTTGTGTGTTGATTGTTGAGTTGAAAACTAAAGTGTCAATGTTAAAAGTAATTCAGTTCGCATAATTTAATTGAGACGGATGAACATTTTCATGCAAGTCACCATAAAATTTAGTTCTGACCTTCAAAATCTCTACAGTGTGTTTGTGATGGCAAGAAATGGCAAAGCAATCAAACAGGCGTTGTGTTTTACCATCCAATGTTCACTGTATAAAGTGTGACCTGCAATTGTTTCCTTAAAGAGTGATTTTTGCTTGATTTAAAACATAAAACACCAATACTTACCATAAAAATACACTATAATAAGATTTTGGAGGTCAAAACTCAGTTGTGTGTTGATTGCTGAGTTGAAAATCATCAGTTGGTTAAACAACTAAAGTGTCAATGTTAAAAGTCATTCAGTTCACATAATTTAATTGAGACGGATAAACATTTTAATGCAAGTCACCATATAATTGAGTTATCTCAATATATACAGGGAATATCTACAGTGTGTTTGAGATGGCAAGAAATGACAACTTAAACACACTAGTGTCGTGATTTACTATCTAACAGGGGACAGAGTCATTGTGTTTAACATAATCATTATTCAAAGATGATCTGCAATTAATACATTAGAGAAATATTTCTGCTTGATTTAACTCTTAAAACTCAGTTATTGCTATAAAAACTCTAAATCTCTACAGTGTGTTTGAGATGGCAAGAAATGACAACGCAAACCCACTGGTGTCGTGATTTACTATCTAACAGGGGACCGAGTCATTGTGTTTAACATTATCACTATTCAAAGATGATCTGCAATTAATACATTAGAGAAATATTTCTGCTTTATTTAACTCTTAAAACTCAGTTATTGCTATAAAAACTCTAAATCTCCATAGTGTGTTTATGATGATAAGAAATGACAAATTAAACACACTGGTGTCGTGATTTACTATCTAACAGGGGACCGAGTCATTGTGTTTAACATAATCATTATTCAAAGATGATCTGCAATTAATACATTAGAGAACTATTTCTGCTTGATTTAACTCTTAAAACTCAGTTATTGCTATAAAAACTCTAAATCTCCATAGTGTGTTTATGATGATAAGAAATGACAAAGCAAACACACTGGTGTCGTGATTTACTATCTAACAGGGGACCGAGTCATTGTGTTTAACATAATCATTATTTACTATATAGAGTGATTACCTGTGATTATTACCTTTAAAGAACAATTTCTGCTTGTCCAGTCCTATATATATATATATATTTTTTTTATTGGTGCAAGAAATCAAATCTCACTCTAAAAATCTCAAAAACAAAGGACATTATTTGGGATTTTAGAGAGCAGAAACTATGTTTTAATTAAAAATAAGTCACACATTGAAATACCTTTACTGTAAAAACTGTACTGCTATAAAAACTCTAAATCTCCACAGTGTGTTTATAAAGGCAAGAAATGACAACGCAAACACACTGGTGTCGTGATTTACTATCTAACAGGGGACCGAGTCATTGTGTTTAACATAATCATTGATCTGATGATCTGCAATTAATACATTAGAGAAATATTTTGCTTGATTTAACTCTTAAAACTCAGTTATTGCTATAAAAACTCTAAATCTCTACAGTGTGTTTATGATGATAAGAAATGACAAATTAAACACACTGGTGTCGTGATTTACTATCTAACAGGGGACCGAGTCATTGTGTTTAACATAATCATTATTCAAAGATGATCTGCAATTAATACATTAGAGAACTATTTCTGCTTGATTTAACTCTTAAAACTCAGTTATTGCTATAAAAACTCTAAATCTCCATAGTGTGTTTATGATGATAAGAAATGACAAAGCAAACACACTGGTGTCGTGATTTACTATCTAACAGGGGACCGAGTCATTGTGTGTAACATAATCATTATTTACTATATAGAGTGATTACCTGTGATTATTACCTTTAAAGAACAATTTCTGCTTGTCCAGTCCTATATATATATATATATATTTTTTTTTATTGGTGCAAGAAATCAAATCTCACTCTAAAAATCTCAAAAACAAAGGACATTATTTGGGATTTTAGAGAGCAGAAACTACACTCAAAAAAATGATTCAAGCCCTTCATAGATGTGACACATTTAAATTCTGTTCACTTTACTTAAACATATCTAATTTTGTCACAACTTAATTTAATTGTGTTCAATCAACCTAATATTTTTAAAACTGAAGTTTACTTAATTCAGTTGTGTTAAAACTACATTAAATATTTGTGTTGACATAACTAACTGGGCAGTTCCCAGCATGCTTTGCAAGGGACTCCATTAGGAGAGTAAATTTAGGGATTAGAGTGTTATTTATATGTTTTTCTGTAAAGGGAATTATGTTGTTAGTAATGTTAGTGTTTAATGTTCAGTTATGTTGAACATTTAGAGAGGTTTCTGTAATATTTTTTTTAATTTTGCGGTTACCGTTATTCTGAAGAGTGGCACTCAGTGATCTATGCTAATGTCAAACCTCTTTTCTTATATATTCATTATATACATTGTGTATGATGATGAATGAAACTGCTTATAATTGATTTTCCAATTAATTTTTTTAATTTAAGTTTGACAAGAAAAAAAAGTAATGTTATACGTATATAAATATCAATTAAACTATTAGATAAAATTGAGTTGGACCAACTCAATTACATTTCATTGTATGAATTAGTTTTTTTATGAGTTGGGTTTACACATATTTATTGGATGGAAAACCTGCCCTCAGGTAAATTGAGTTTGTCCAATGAGTTATTTTTTTGAGTGTGCATGTTCATTTAACTTAACCAATTTAAGTTACAGGGAAGCAATTCCACTGATTTAGTTCAACATTACTATTTCACATAGATTCTTCCCCATTCAGTTGTGTTGTCCCAACACAAGGAGTTTACATAGATTAGAAAAATTCCATTAATGTTAATAAAAAGCAATTTGCTTGTGTGGAACCACTGTCCATAATTAAATTAAGTAAGTTTAAAGAATAATTTTTTTGAGTGTATGTTTTAATTAAAAATAAGTCACACATTGAAATACCTTTACTGTAAAAACTGTACTGCTATAAAAACTCTAAATCTCCACAGTGTGTTTATAAAGGCAAGAAATGACAACGCAAACACACTAGTGTCGTGATTTACTATCTAACAGGGGACAGAGTCATTGTGTTTAACATAATCATTATTCAAAGAGGATCTGCAATTAATACATTAGAGAAATATTTCTGCTTGATTTAACTCTTAAAACTCAGTTATTGCTATAAAAACTCTAAATCTCTACAGTGTGTTTATGATGGCAAGAAATGACAAATTAAACACACTGGTGTCGTGATTTACTATCTAACAGGGGACCGAGTCATTGTGTTTAACATTATCACTATTCAAATATGATCTGCAATTAATGCATTAGAGAAATATTTCTGCTTGATTTAACTCTTAAAACTCAGTTATTGCTATAAAAACTCTAAATCTCCATAGTGTGTTTATGATGATAAGAAATGACAAATTAAACACACTGGTGTCGTGATTTACTATCTAACAGGGGACCGAGTCATTGTGTTTAACATAATCATTATTCAAAGATGATCTGCAATTAATACATTAGAGAACTATTTCTGCTTGATTTAACTCTTAAAACTCAGTTATTGCTATAAAAACTCTAAATCTCCATAGTGTGTTTATGATGATAAGAAATGACAAAGCAAACACACTGGTGTCGTGATTTACTATCTAACAGGGGACCGAGTCATTGTGTTTAACATAATCATTATTTACTATATAGAGTGATTACCTGTGATTATTACCTTTAAAGAACAATTTCTGCTTGTCCAGTCCTATATATATATATATATATTTTTTTTTATTGGTGCAAGAAATCAAATCTCACTCTAAAAATCTCAAAAACAAAGGACATTATTTGGGATTTTAGAGAGCAGAAACTATGTTTTAATTAAAAATAAGTCACACATTGAAATACCTTTACTGTAAAAACTGTACTGCTATAAAAACTCTAAATCTCCACAGTGTGTTTATAAAGGCAAGAAATGACAACGCAAACACACTGGTGTCGTGATTTACTATCTAACAGGGGACCGAGTCATTGTGTTTAACATAATCATTATTCAAAGAGGATCTGCAATTAATACATTAGAGAAATATTTCTGCTTGATTTAACTCTTAAAACTCAGTTATTGCTATAAAAACTCTAAATCTCCATAGTGTGTTTATGATGGCAAGAAATGACAAATTAAACACACTGGTGTCGTGATTTACTATCTAACAGGGGACAGAGTCATTGTGTTTAACATAATCATTGATCTGATGATCTGCAATTAATACATTAGAGAAATATTTTGCTTGATTTAACTCTTAAAACTCAGTTATTGCTATAAAAACTCTAAATCTCTACAGTGTGTTTATGATGATAAGAAATGACAAATTAAACACACTGGTGTCGTGATTTACTATCTAACAGGGGACCGAGTCATTGTGTTTAACATAATCATTATTCAAAGATGATCTGCAATTAATACATTAGAGAACTATTTCTGCTTGATTTAACTCTTAAAACTCAGTTATTGCTATAAAAACTCTAAATATCTACAGTGTGTTTATGATGATAAGAAATGACAAAGCAAACACACTGGTGTTGTGATTTACTATCTAACAGGGGACCGAGTCATTGTGTGTAACATAATCATTATTTACTATATAGAGTGATTACCTGTGATTATTACCTTTAAAGAACAATTTCTGCTTGTCCAGTCCTATATATATATATTTTTTTTTTTTTATTGGTGCAAGAAATCAAATCTCACTCTAAAAATCTCAAAAACAAAGGACATTATTTGGGATTTTAGAGAGCAGAAACTATGTTTTAATTAAAAATAAGTCACACATTGAAATACCTTTACTGTAAAAACTGTACTGCTATAAAAACTCTAAATCTCCACAGTGTGTTTATAAAGGCAAGAAATGACAACGCAAACACACTGGTGTCGTGATTTACTATCTAACAGGGGACCGAGTCATTGTGTTTAACATAATCATTGATCTGATGATCTGCAATTAATACATTAGAGAAATATTTTGCTTGATTTAACTCTTAAAACTCAGTTATTGCTATAAAAACTCTAAATCTCTACAGTGTGTTTATGGCAAGAAATGACAACGCAAACACACTGGTGTCGTGATTTACTATCTAACAGGGGACCGAGTCATTGTGTTTAACATAATCATTGATCTGATGATCTGCAATTAATACATTAGAGAAATATTTTGCTTGATTTAACTCTTAAAACTCAGTTATTGCTATAAAAACTCTAAATCTCTACAGTGTGTTTATGGCAAGAAATGACAACGCAAACACACTGGTGTCGTGATTTACTATCTAACAGGGGACCGAGTCATTGTGTTTAACATAATCATTATTTACTATATAAAGTGATGACCTGTGATTATTACCTTAAAGAACAATTTCTGCTTGTCCAGTCCTATATATATATATATATATATATATTTTTTTTATTGGTGCAAGAAATCAAACCTCACTCTAAAAATCTCAAAAACAAAGGACATTATTTGGGATTTTAGAGAGCAGAAACTATGTTTTAATTAAAAATAAGTCACACATTGAAATACCTTTACTGTAAAAAAAATTCAGGTCTCCAATTGAAAATTTTCTGTAAATTGATGCACTTTAATTCAATTAAAATTCAAGAAATTCAATTTGGCCAACTAAAAAATTTAGATGTGATCGGCCACTAGAACATTTTCAATTGGAGACCTGATTTTTTTTTACAGTGTTGGTGTTCTTGAAAATAAGCTTAAATGAGAGATGTGGACGGATCATAAACTGTAAGTATGAAGACACAACAGAGAATGAATTTCTTAAAGATAATTCTTAATTTTAAGAATTTTTTAATTTTTTTAATTCTTTTCTGTAATGTCCACAACATGGCTTTTTCTCCGTTGTGTGCTCTTTGTGTTCCCTGATGCCTGTGTGAACATTATATAATTATATATATATATATATATATATATTAAATAATGAAGACAGACTTGACTGCCAGCTCTCTTCCCTTTCACACACACAGCTCCATTGCAGGCTATGGAGGTCCCCTGTTGGATAGGTAGACATCGGTCAGGTCCCCTCTTGGCATGTTTAAAAAATAAAAAATAAATGCTTATTTGAAGTTATATTATGAAAAAAGACCTTAAAACAAAATTTTGTATCTAAGTTTTGTTTCTTCAAAATGACTAGAAACACAGGTCCCCTCTTGGTCAGTGTGGAGTGATGGTCCCCTGTTGGTAATATAGACGTGTATGTGTGTGTGTGTGTGTGTGTGTGTGTGTGTCTGTGCGCACCTAAAACTTTCCTCAGAGATATTTAGGTGCTCGCGCACCGGAGCAGACGAGGGAAACAGACGAGAACTTTTTTACAGGGAAACACCTAAAGTAAGTGTTTTATCTCATTTACCATTTTTATTTGATCATTTATTGATTTATAGCAATATGTATATGCTGTGCGCGCGTTTAAACGAGCCAAAACTTTTCTCTCAGGGAACATTTCTTATGACTCGCTGTACAGTGCAGACATGGAGTTTACTTTTAACCAAGAGAACACAAAGTAAGTGTTTAACCTCATGTACAAAGTGTATTTATGACGTTATACAGTATTGTTTTATAATGATATTTTTTTTGTGCTGTGCGCTCCCAGAGCCTTTGAAATACAGAGTTGCAACATTCTTTGATCTCGCGGTCACGTGGTTCATGGAGCTCTCAACAACTTGCGCCGTCAATCTGTTCGAATGGCTGGAGGAGGATAGACCGGTTTCACTATTTGCTGCAATTTCTGGTAAATATTAACATTATGAATTTAAATCAAATTAAATTGTGAAATGTGTCAAATACTCAGCCATAATTAAATCACATTATGAATCATTGTACAGTATAAACATTGCAACGTTGTCAATAAACCTAATGAAATTTTATTTTTTAGGATCCTATTGCTCCTTGACAAAAAACTTAACTGGTTTACGGATCGGATGAAACTACATCTCGCTTCACTGCATGGTCTCTCTCTCAGATCGCCATCAGATTCAGGTAAGTTTCATGGAAATCCTTGAAAATGATTAAATGTGAGTTTGAATCGATACAGGTAAAATAAATAACTCCTAAAGGATAAGTTCACCCAAAAATGAAAATTATCCCATGATTTACTCCATTTATTACACGCCACCCTAGGTGTCTTTCAGACGAATACAATCAGAGTAGGGATGGGAATTTTTGTCAAATTCTCATTTCGATCATCGATAGGTCTCAAAAACGAGTACTCAAGTAATTTGGGGCGGGGCTTGTGTGGGGGGTGGGACGTCTTCGTCATGGAGATATGAAACTATTTTAAGAGTGTTACGAAAATTAATGTTGACAAATACAAACATCACATGTCTATGAAAACATGAACATATGACTAGAAAAAAGAACTGCTAGATTATGATGCATTAATGATTATTTTGATTTTAGATGGGTTTTTTTTGTGTTTTTTTTAAACGTCTCAAATAACCCAATCAATCATATCATTGTAATTGAATTGAAACTGTAAATAAACAGCATCCTACATAGCTTTGCTAGCAGGTTAATAAACTCAACCAAACGCAGCCTATATTAGATTAATCAGTGTACCTACTTGCATCAGCACAAAAGGACGCGAATGCGCACGTGAACTTGGCCGTGCTAGTTTTTACACATTTTGAATGCGCTCTTCCCTTAACAACAACGGCGATACACAGGCAACTAAAGCACAGATAATTTACAAAACTTTACAATTGTGTTCTCATTATAATGTTATGTACATAACAGATTGGCTCTGCACATCTTGCAATTAATTTTTTTTTTCTGATCAAAGTGACAGACATCACTGCGCGTTTTCGAAGGCATAGTGAGAAACAACTTTAAATAAAACATAGGTCTACTGTTAAAAAATATGAGAACGAAATAACGTTGCTGCATTAATATCATCAATGCTTTTTAAAGAGAAATAGCCTATCTAAAAAGAATATAACTGTCTCAAATAACCCAGAGTCGATAATGCCAGGCATTGCATGTGAACTGAAACTGAAGAGAATGAACACTAGTTGGTAACGGCAGCGCTTTACTTGCTGGTTATTAAACTCAACCAAACGTGTCCATATGAGATTAATCAGATATAGACAACATAAAAGTAATCTTACTACTTGCATCTGCAGAAAAGGACGCAGACGCGCACATGAACTTTACCACGCTTGTGGATTTCCTTTAACAGCTGATACACGGGGAACTAAAGCACAGATAATTTACAACATTCTATTACAATCTTGTTTTCATTATAATGCGATGTATCCACAACTTTCCTGAACTCTGACCTTTCCCATGATCGCTATGGCAACGTAGAACAAGCCGGTATCGAACTTCCGGTTTACGTTAGTCTGTAGATACTGCTATCAGCGATACGCTTGGTATTATCAGGGTTCAGGAGTAGTTCCCTTTCAGTCGGTCACTACGACGTACGTCGGTAATACCGACGAATTGGGATCACTTCAGAGAGCCCCTATCAGCTTCGAGAACTTAAGAACAGGCCAATGAACAATTGGCGTGCGAGATTTGCATCTCGCGCTCCGCCCCGTGCCGCGGGTATAAACAGGAAGCGAGAGCATCGCACTGACGTCATTCACTTCGGAGCCGAACCGGCGTTTGATGTACAGACTGCTTTCCTGATTAAATTCAGCGACTATCAGAGAACGAAGAGGATCATTGTGTTGGTGTGACGGCACTCTCCAGCGGGACCGCGAACTCAAGCTGCAAAAGAGGAACAACTGCTGTTATCACAGCAACCTGTTGGTTTCGGTGGGCGTTCCATTTTTTGAGTGCAAACACAGGCTGCACTATCCCCTGTGTGTTGCTGCGGTTTCCCTGGGTGCTTCAGCACTCTCTAAAAGAGCGTTTCCTCACAAAAAGAGCAACACAGGTGTGACTGCGTCTTTCTCAAGATGTCATTCTAATGTCATTCTATCCTAACCAGGATAGACCTACTTCGACGGATGACCGGGGTGATCTGAGGATTACGTTCAGGACAAACCCGCCTAGTGTCCCTACGCAGGTCCCTGAACCCTCACAAGCACCGCTGCCGGTGGCGCCACCGGAAGAGATCGCTGGTCCCGCCCACGGGCGCTCAGTCATCTCTTTCGGAGCGCCCGCGGACGAGCAGATGTCGATCGCAGCATCGGAGGGGGAGTTCCAGTCCTCGGAGGATGAGGACTCTCCCTCTGGGAGAGTGGCAACGGTTGAGTCGGACCCCGAGTTGACGGCTATGCTTTCCCGGGCCGCCGAAAAGGTCGGGCTTGTGTGGAACCCTCCACCACGTCCCGAACCTTCTAGGTTGGATGATTGGTTCCTGGGGGGGGGGGTTGCGATGGTTCTCAGCGTCCCGCCCCAGTGCCATTCTTCCCGGAGGTGTATGAGGAGCTTTCCAGGTCATGGACGACACCCTTCAGTGCCAGAAACAGACCTGGAGGCTCCTCCCTCCTCACTACCCTTGACGGTGGACAGGCCAAGGGTTACGAGAGGATCCCGCCAGTCGAACGCGCCGTCGCGATGCAGCTGCGTCCGGCGACCGCCTCCGAGTGGCGTGGTGATCCTCGTCTCCCGTCCAAAGCCTGTAGACTTTCGTCCAGTTTGACTGCGAAGGCCTACAGGTCCTACGGACAGGCCGCGTCTGCCTTGCATGCCATAGCGTTGCTCCAGGTGCACCAGGCCCTGGCACTCATGGACATGCACGAGGGTAGGTCTGACCCAGAGCTCCTCCGGGAGCTCCGGGCGGCGACGGACCTCGCCCTCCGGGCGACGAAAGTTACCGCCCGTTCCGTGGGTCAGGCGATGTCCACCTTAGTGGTCCAGGAACGGCATCTCTGGCTCAACCTGGCCGACATGAGGGAGACTGACAAGAACCGGTTCCTGGACTCCCCCATATCGTCGGCCGGGTTGTTCGGCGACGCGGTCGAGAATTTCGCCCAGCAATTCTCGGCCGGCCAGAAGCAGACGGAGGCCATAAAACATATCCTGCACCGGCGGCCCGCTGCTGCCTCCACCCAGCCGGCTGCAGCACCTCCGCCTGCCCGTCGCCGAGGACGTCCTCCTGCGGCCGCCCCCGCTACCGCCCCACCCCAGCAGCAGCCTTCCACCGGCCGTGGGCGTGGAGCCGGTCGTGGGAAGAACGTCCAGCCCGCTCAGGCCGCTGCCAAGCCAGGTGGCAAGCGTCGTCGGAAGAGACCCTGAGACGGGCCCCTGTCTCCACGGATGCCTCACCCACGGGTTGGGGTGCCACGTACAACGGGCTTGCAGTATCGGGTCTGTGGACGGGGCCCCAACTGCAATGGCATATCAATTGCCTAGAGTTGCTGGCAGTTCGTCTTGCTCTCAGCCGCCTCAAAGGGTCGCTCAAAGACAAGCACGTTCTGGTCCGGACGGACAGCACGACAGCTGTTGCGTACATCAACAAACAAGGTGGTCTACGCTCCCGCCGTTTGTCCCAACTCGCCCGCCATCTCCTCCTGTGGAGTCAGAAGCATCTGAGGTCCCTTCGTGCTATTCACATTCCGGGCCTGCTCAATCGTGCGGCCGACGAGCTGTCACGGTTGCCAGTGCTCCCCGGAGAGTGGCGACTCCACCCCCAGGTGGTCCAGCTGATTTGGAGTCGCTTTGGGGCCGCACAGATCGATCTGTTTGCCGCCCACGACACGACCCACTGCCAGTTGTTTTATTCCCTGACCGAGGGGACCCTCGGCACGGATGCACTGGCACACAGCTGGCCCCGGGCTCTGCGCAAATATGCGTTTCCCCCAGTGAGCCTTCTTGCACAGACACTGTGCAAGGTCAGGGAGGACGAGGAGCAACTCCTCTTGGTAGCTCCGTACTGGCCCAACAGGACGTGGTTCCCGGAACTAGTGCTCCTCGCGACAGCACCTCCTTGGCCCATTCCTCTGAGGCAGGACCTCCTGTCTCAGAGACGGGGGACCTCTGGAAACTCCATGTCTGGTCCCTGGACGGGACGCGGAGGTTCTAGGTGACCTACCGCAAGCGGTAGTCGACACCATCGCTTCCGCCAGAGCCCCCTCTACGAGACGGCTATATGCGTTGAAGTGGAACCTGTTTGTCGACTGGTGCTCTTCTCGCCGAGAAGACCCCCGGAAGTGTTCGATCGGATCTGTGCTATCTTTCCTTCAAGACGGGTTGGAGCGAAGGCTGTCTCCCTCCACCCTCAAGGTATATGTTGCCGCTATCGCCGCAAGCCATGACCTCATTAATGGTGAGTCCTTAGGCAAGCATGATCTGATCGTCAGGTTCCTGAGGGGAGCGAGGAGAATAAATCCTCCTCGCCCCTCCTCTATACCCTCTTGGGACTTGACTCTGGTGCTGACCGCACTGCAGAGGGTGCCCTTCGAGCCTTTACAGTCAGCAGAGCTTAAGATCTTGTCTCTAAAGACAATCCTCCTGATTGCATTGGCCTCAGTTAAGAGGGTAGGGGACCTGCAGGCATTTTCGGTCGACGAATCGTGCCTGGAATTCGGACCGGGTGATTCTCAGGTGACCCTGAGACCCCGGCCTGGATACGTGCCCAAGGTTCCCACTAATCCCTTCCGGGACCAAGTGGTGAGCCTGCAAGCGCTGCCTTCGGAGGAGGCAGACCCAGCCCTGGCTTTTCTCTGTCCAGTTCGGACCTCAGAGCAGCTCTTCGTCTGTTACGGAGGACAGCAGAAGGGAAAGGCTGTCTCCAAGCAGAGGATGGCCCACTGGATAGTGGATGCCATCGTCTTGGCGTATGAATCACAAGACGTGCCCTGCCCGCTCGGGGTTAGAGCTCACTCCACCAGGGGTGTAGCTTCTTCCTGGGCGCTGGCTCGTGGCGCCTCGCTGACAGACATTTGTAGAGCTGCGGGCTGGGCGACACCTAACACGTTCGCTAGGTTTTATAGCCTACGTGTAGAGCCGGTGGCTTCTCGTGTGCTCGCTTCCCATAGTCAGCTTCACTGAAGTGCCCGTTCTAGTGTCGGCTTGCTGCGCCATTCCCTTCCCCTGGAACGGATACGTTCGCTTATTTTCTCCAGTCGAGTTCCCCAGGATTGGCGAACCCTGTTGAGTCCTCCGCACCCCTCGGCAGTCGGATGTTGCGGAGCGTCCGACGCCAGGTCTGGCACTCGTATGCATTGGTGGAACTTGTGTCAGACTGGGTTCCGTATGTCGTGACCCCTACGGCGGTCCCATACGTGTATTTTCCACGGTACAGCTCCCTACGGCGAGCTCGTGTCTTTCCCTTGGCAGAGTTCCTCTGCCGTCTCAGTACGGTGTCGTCCCCCGCCTGCATTAGGCCGGGGCCACCCCTGGGACTTTCGTATGTTGAGCTGCCCACGGCCAGCCCATACGTTTCTTTCCACATGGTAACTCCCTCTGGGCATGATGTGGCTCCCGCAGCGTCCTTCGGGCACGCTTTCCCAGCGTTATCCAATCAGTCTGCTGAATGGGTCTTGCGGAACAGCAGTATGACTCTCCTGGCGTGAATCTCCCCGCCCGCTTCAGAACGGGGTCTGAGGGGCTCTCGCTGGGCGCTGGTAGGGGTAGTAACTGTGGCGCTTTCCATAGGGATCCCAATTCGTCGGTATTACCGACGTACATCGTAGTGACCGACTGAAAGGGAACGTCTCGGTTACGTATGGTAACTCTCGTTCCCTGAAGGAGGGAATGGAGACGTACGTCCCGTCGCCACAGTTCCTTCCATCACTTCATGGCCGAGTCACTGGTTCGGCTCCTCAGTGAAAAACGTCAGTGCGATGCTCTCGCTTCCTGTTTATACCCGCGGCGCGGGGCGGAGCGTGAGATGCAAATCTCGCACGCCAATTGTTCATTGGCCTGTTCTTAAGTTCTAGAAGCTGATAGGGGCTCTCTGAAGTGATCCCAATTCGTCGGTATTACCGACGTACGTCTCCGTTCCCTCCTTCAGGGAACGAGGGTTACCATACGTAACCGAGACGATTTTTACAACAACGCCTCTGGCAAAATGATCACATCTCCCAGATGGTCGCATGGATCTGACTATCTTACAAGAACTGGTGATAGTACAGTTAAAGTGCCCCATCCGTCTACCTTAATGGAATGGGTAGACGATATGAAATTGTGGCCAAACGTTAGCTATGTGGATATCATTAACTATTTCGTTCTTAATGAGGGTGTTGATGGTGAGATATTAAGAAATTATAAGAGCACAGAGGCTTACAACTATCTACACAGCAACAAAATCGGAAAAATACTGTGTAAAAAATACGACGAGTTTATATTCCTTAAGGCTGAAGTCGAGCTTAGTCAGAGCCTCAACAAGCCCAAGCAACTTGCTTGGTTAATGACGAGGCCCATTGGTATTATCGAAATAGTCGGCTGTTCATGCATTGCAGGGCTAGGGAAATCTTGTAGCCATGCAGCAGCTGTCATTTGGAAGGTAACGTTAGGCTGTTAGAGCGGTCTTGCCACACATTAAATCTGTAAATTATTGAAAACAATAAACATACCCCTTGTAAAAATATATACAGTTGTAGTGCAGTATTTTAAATAGGTTAAACTAATATATTATATAGACTCATTACATGAAAATAAAAATGTTAACAAATAAAGGCTTGAAATATCTCACTTTGCATGTAATGAGTCTATATAATATATTAGTTTAACCTTTTAAGTTGAATTACTGAAATTAATTAACTTTTGCACAATATTCAAATTTTTCAAATTTCACCTGTAATCAGCAACAATATATCATTATGTCTGATTCAGGTCCAGAATGCAGTGCTTAGTGGAAAGACAGGGCTTGCATGTACTGACGCGCAGCGGAGATGGAATGAAGGGACATCCAAGAACCTTCAGCCCAAGCGTCTGAGCCAGATAGATTTTAGGCACCACAAAGCAGAGGATAAATATGAGGGAGAGACTAGGGCAGTTGGCAGTCAACTCCCAAACACACCACAGTATCAGTCCCACAAAGACTTTAGAGAGAGAGTTGACGCATCTCAAACAAAACCTCTATTCTTTCTCAAGAACACGCTACTAGAAAAGTGTTACAATGCCACTCCATCAGCAGAACAACAGGGCAGTTCAAAAGAACAGGGAACCATCAATGATTTAACATTTCTGTCACATCAAAATCATGACAGTGATCTGAGTTGTGTGAAATGCCAGAAATTCTATCAGGCTTATGTTAATATGGATGGCAAACAAGCTAATACACTGGAACTTGAGACGAGGGGGCAGAGTGCATCTGATCTGTGGCACAGTTCTAGGAAACTTAGAATTACAGCCAGTTCAGCAAAGAAGGTGCCTGTACGTGCAGGCACAAATAGTGAAAAGTTTTTGTGTGAGCACTTTTACCCCAGCTTTCGTGGTAACTATGCCACTAATTATGGGAAAGAAAAGGAAGAAACAGCTTGCAACCAATTGAAAGAACAGGGAATAAACATACGTTAGTCTGTGCAGACTGTGCAGACGTTAACTCCTGTGGGCTCCTAGAGATTAAATGCCCTGTCCCCAATAAAAATCATCAGACACTCAGTGAACTGTTATCTCAGAGATTCAGTGATTTCAAGATAGTGGATGGAAAACTTGAGGTTCAGAAAACTGGTAGCCGAGGCTATTACATGCAAGTCCAACTAGGAATGTTTTGCACAGGTCTCAAGACAGCCAGACTGATGATCTGGACACCAGATGAGAGTGTGGTATTTAGTGTACCATTTGATGAGCTGTTTGTCACGGAACAGGTGAAGCGGTTGAGAGCTTTCTACTTCTCATCCATGCTGCCTCAACTTGTTGACGAATTTGCAGCAGAGCAGCTTAAGTTTGATGGGAGATACACTGAAATTGTGAAGAAAGTGTAAAGCAAGAGTAAGGAAAGACAAATGTGAGCAAGGGCAATTGTTAGTGCCCATTGTTGAAAATAATTCAATTTACAGCAATGAAATGTTAATTTATGTTTATTACAATACACTTAAATTCATTGAAGTTCATGCATCTATTTTCATGTTGATTAAAAAAATAAAATGTCTACTGACAATGTCTGACATGGACAACATTTCAACAATTACAAATATTAAAATACAAATATTACTTCTACATCACAATTCTTGAGTTTATTTGAAGCTGCACTGAAGTTCCCATTTCCCATTGCTTCCCCCTGAACTCTCTCCCTGCTTGGTTTTAAACGCGCATGAAGTGACCTACTGCTCGGCATCACGAATGAGATCACACCGCAAATTCACAAGGGCAGAACATATACGTAGAATTTTGTCTACTTTTGGGACCAGGGAAATCGGCACTACTTGTGATAAGATTTTAAACACCTTTAGGCGTCTGATGGCCCTTTCCACGTGTATTCTAACATTTGCAATTCTTCTAGTGGAAGTGACCTGTTCTTCAGTAAGTTGTGCACCTTTTTTTGTGAATGACGGTGTGACTAGGTTAACTTTCCTTTCAAAGAGTATGTCTCTAATTGTGAATCCACGGTCTGCCATGACGTCATCACCCGGTTGTAAGTACTCCAGAATCCCAGAGTCCATAGTAATAAACTTGTCACTACAGCGTCCACCATAAGCTGCAGAGACAAACATTATTAATCCACACGGAGCAATACTTACAAGGTACTTAACTGTATTATGCAAGTAATAATGGCTTTATGACTCTCCTCTTGAATCTAGGTTTTTGGGCTTTTGTAACAGGCTCTCGCTACAATCCAAAATACAAGTTGTCTTGGGGTAATTCGTTTTAAAAGCTAGTGGCATAGTCGCCTGAATTGTTTCCGTAGGAAGCCAAGGGATGAGGTTTCTTGTAACTTCCTCCAATTTGTCAATCCAGTAAGATATAATCTTACTTGACAAGCTCTCTGATATGAAGAACCGTCTGCTCAGATCACCAATCATGAGGTTCAATCTTAATTTCATTAATGTTAGAAGCACTTGGTCTCTTAAAGACATTTTAAAAGATCCAGCAAAATGTTCAAGCACTGAAACAAGAGAATTAAATGTTTGAAGTGGAAGGCCAGTGTACAGTAATGAGTCTGAATCATTCAGAAGAATATTATGTGCCACACTGCACTGTGTTGCTTGATGCCGGACTTCTTTAGTGTTGGTGGGCAGCTTCGCATAACCATGATGCAGTAAGGCAGGGTCTTTCCACTGGGTCGCTGTCTTGTCAGAAGAGGCGTCCCCATTACAATCTAAATTGACAATGAAAATGAAATCAGGCTTCAGGCTTAATATTGTGCTCTACTACTTCAGTAACAGATGGCAAGGTAATTCATGTTATCTATAGGAATACCAATACTAGTACTTAGTTTTATGCAAAAGTTTAGGCACCCCTGTTCATTATTAATATTTACAGTTTATCATCTGCTGAGCAGGCACAAGGGACTAAGCAGTGGCCAGAGGAAGCATCTACAGGCTGTTGTAACTTTTGCACCTATTATTGTTATTATATAACATTGTTGAAGTTGATTCTATAAATGTCAATTCATATCTTAAATGTCACTATTTGTACAAAAACATATCCAAAGGAAGTTACTGCTTCAAAAGCCCAGCAGATAATAAACTTTGTAAAAAAATTACCTGGGGTGCCTAACCTTTTTTAGTTTTTTTTTATCTGTATAGCCTAGACACTTAACTCACTATCATCTCTGGTTAACCTACCAACATAGTTTTGCATAATACAGGTTAGAATCTAACTGGGGAAAAAAAACAAACTCTGTACTCCGGAGTAGTGTCAGAGTGGGTGCATGCACTGTAATCTACACAGCAAAATCCCCAGTGTTAAATTAACACTCCTCAGTGTACATATGTGTCCACACTACAGGGTGTTAAAAGTAACACTTAAGAAGTGTTAAAGTTAATGAGATAATTAAGGGATTAATTAAGTTATGATTGACCATTAGTGATGAGAAACACAAGAACTACAACTGACTTCAGCCACAGCTTTAGATGAAATCAACTGAAGATAAAAGAAGACATTAAATCTCTGCAGATCTCAGCAGAGGAGGATTAAACAACTCCACAAACAGCATTACCAGCTTCACACATTACTAACCAGACTGACTTTATTTCTGTCAGACGACTACAGAAGCTCTTACTGAGGTTTAGATGTTGATGATTTATTGAAAATAATAGTTTTGTTTGACGCCACCATTATGGTGATCAGTGTTGCTTTAGTTGGGCTCTTGACCCTTGACATGTCAGCATTTTTTCTCTCTGGCTGCTGTAGCTGTTTGTTACAGTGAGAACAGCAAGAGAAAATTGATGATGATAAGCTGATGACAGATGATGTTGGCTTGTTGTTGATTATACAGTTGTTATCATCATTTGGTGCCTTATTTGCTGATCTCCTGAGAGTCATTGATTATAGTAGCATTGTGACTCTACAGCAGGAGATCCAGCAGAGTTTTTATCAGATAAACTGATCAATGTTTAAAACATGTACATAAGTCTTGTTTTCCGGTTTAATAACACATCACACAATAAGCACTTCTAACACCTGCAAGATTTACTCACACATAGACATCAAGAATCTGCCTATGAATCTCAACAATGGTGACATGCTTCATGCCACAATGCATTCTGGGTGCATCATGCAAAACTCATCAATGGCTCCCAGAATGCATTGCGGCATGAAGCATGTCACCATTGTTGAGATTCATAGGGTGATTCTTTATGTCTGTGTGTGAGTTAATCTCGCAGGAGTTAGAAGTGATTAGTGTACAATCTGCTTTAAAACATATTCAGCTTTATTGATTAAAACCGATCTGGATCTTTCCTGGAATCACAGTAAAAACAAAATTAATCAGTGATTTAAACCACTATACAATGATCATATTCTTATCACTGAGCAGTCAACAGCATCTGATTGTGTTTACTCTTGCTTTTCTTGCCATTGCAAACTCCGTTACAGCAGCCAGAGAAACACTAACATTAAAATGTCATCAAACTGCCCAACTAAAGAAAACACTGATCACAATGATGGTGACATTACAAAAGTTTCAACACAAAATAAACAAAAAAGTAATTCTCAATAAGAGCTTTTGTAGACGTCTGACAGAAATAAAGTCAGTCTGGTTAGTAATGTGTAAAGCTGGTAATGCTGTTTGTTGAGTTGTTTAATCCTCTGCTGAGATCTTCAGAGATTTAATGTGTTCTTTTATCTTCAGTTGATTTCATCTAAATCTGTGGCTGAAGTCAATTGTAGTTTACATTTACATTTAGTCATTTAGCAGACGCTTTTATCCAAAGCGACTTACAAATGAGGGCAATAGAAGCAGCTAGAGCAGTCGAAGGGCAACAATATCAGCAATATGCAAGTGCTGTAACAAGTCTCAGTTAGTCTAGCACATAATTTTTTTTTCTTGTGTTTCTCATCACTAATGGTCAATCATAACTTAATTAATCACTTAATTATCTCATTAACTTTAACACTTCTTAAGTGTTACTTTTAACACCCTGTAGTGTGGACACATATGTACACTGAGTAGTGTTAATTTAACACTGGGGATTTTGCTGTGTATGTAAGCAATTGAAACACAAACTGGGTATGTTAAATTGGGCACCCAGAGAAGATAATCACTACTCTTTTAGCCAACTTAAGCTCAGCAGTGCGGTGCATTAGGCTACATTTAGGCTCTTTTTTTTTTAAATGCTAAAGGATAAATCGTGTATTTCATTGTTAATGCATGCCATCATGCGAAATAAAGATGTCGCATAAACAAATTACTTACCAGGCTTTTCCAGTTTGTTCTGCACTTCAGTGTTGCTGGTCGAAGCTGATGTCTGACTCGCGTTAGCTTGTAACGTTACCTCCAAGTTATCCTTGCACCTGATAAGTTTTCGCCTTTTCTTAACTGGTTGTCGTTCATAACCAAGGAATAACTCCGGATTCGGGTGGAGCTCCGTTGGTTTGTGGTCGATGAAATGGTAAGAACAGACATAAACTCTCTTCTGTGGATTTTTTAGCTTTAGGGCTGCTAACCATTCTCGCATTTTTGTCTCGTCGGTGGGCATTGAATGGAGTGCGTAGGGTGCTAGGCAACATGTCAAACGAGTCCGTTTATGTTGGAAGCAGGTCCCATTCATAAAATCCTTCAGTTTTCTCGTGTTGTTTGTACACCCAACAACTGCACACGTTGAGCCACTAGGAGCCATTGCTTAATCTGTCTGCATATGCTATCAGTTTCACTCGTTTGTACCGCCGCGAGTAACTGTTATCGCTGTGTGCTAAATCGGAACTGAGATACCGTCAACAGGAAGTATCGAGTGTCATGGCGACGCCCAATAAGACTTGCAGGAAAGTTGTGGATATGACAGATTAGCGCTGTACATCTTGCACTTAACTGTATTTCATGATCACAGTGACATTTATTAACCCCCCCGAGCTGTCTGGATTACTTTTATAATGGATAAATGCACTTTTTTCTGGGCTTCAAATTTTGGGCTGCCATTTACTGCCATTTATAATGTTTGGATTAGCCAGGATATTTTTTTATATAACTCTGATTGTATTCGTCTGAAAGAAGAATGTCATATACACCTAGAATGGCTTGAGGGTGAGTAAATCATGGGCTAATTTCCATTTTTATTAGTTATTGTATTTTTACTTGACCTGTTCTTCAGTATGTTGTATGTTTGAATAAATATTTTTTTATGACAGCACCACTTAAAAGTTGTATCTCTCTCATCATCAGCTGGCTGAAAAAAATGAGAGAGATACATTGTTTGTGGGGTTAATGTAGAGCATCTTGACCGTGAGTGAGGACATCAGACATGATAGTGCCTTCTCAGATGATGTTGTGGATGTGAACCTGGAAGGTGAGATTGTGGTTTTGGATCTAGAAGATGTCTTAAATGCCTTTGCCACACTGTTTGAACTCCTTTATGCCTATATGACTGTCCCAAAGAGCTATGAGGTTATCCAACTTTTTTATTTTATTTATCAAGGTTTAAAGGTAGGGTAGGTAAGAATGATCTAAAATACTTTTGTCCAAATTTGTTTAAACTTTCTTTATATGTCAATACATAATTAAAATGTAAGTACTCTGAAAAAGAGAGTATAAAAGTCGAGTGACTCTAGACTTTTTAATCTGCAATAAACACTGCTCATTATTTTCGTCCGGGACAAAACAAGTGATTGGCTTGGGCAACTGTCACTCTCTCTCGCTACCATGGCTACCACCCCTTTTGCTACAGGATCTGCCCACATGCGCGCACCCGTTTGATTTGAGGAGTTCAAGAGGCTGTATTTCTGCTGGACAGGTAATCTTTCATTTTGATTATAAATTTTTTTGGTTTATGTTTTCCTGAAGCATGTATCACTAGCACACGTAGCTGCCTAATATAGCTAACATAACATTACTTAGCATAAAGTTACGATGTTATACACTTAGCGAGCCATTAGTAGAGATGATAAATACTCAATATGCTTAGCTCAAGTTGATCTCTGTAGTTTTAAATTTCGCAAAATGTAACTTTAGATAACAAAATGCATGTGTAAAAGCTAGTACACCGCATCCAGGAACTTTTTTTAGAACTAAGTTAGCTTAAGCTACTACCCTATGTCTAAACTATGTCTACCTATGTCTACTACCCTATGTCTAAACTACCATGTTCACCGGGAACTTTACCTGCACGTTTATTTCCGCCTTTGGTTTGTTTTTATATTCTCTACCTATGTTTACTGATGTTTTTTATCTTGTATCTGTGTGTGTCGTAGACACTGTGTTGTGTGTGTATTTTAAACTTTACCAGTATCGGTATTCTAGCTTGATAGTGAGTACTAAAAGACATCTTATTTGTTTATTTTCATAATGATAAAGTTCGATTTTCATGTGATTCTGACATAATGTCACTACATGCACTCCACTCCTTCTCCGCTCGTCTCAGGTAAATAATGCGTCTTCCAGCTGAGCGGTCGGCGTATCGCGTTCATGTGTTTTGGGGGCTTGGCTTTGGAAAGAGCCCAGAAGGGAGAAGGTGGAGTGAATGGAAATAATGAGCTGTCGTGAGAGGTCTACAGACACTCAATTTTTATACTTTCTTTTTCAGAGTACTTACATTTGAATTATGTATTGATATATAAAGAAAGTTTAAACAAATTTGGAAAAAAAGTTTTTTAACCAATTCTTACCTACCCTACCTTTAATGGTTGGGGAGAGCTACACAGCTAAGATTGATGGACTGAAAAAAATGCAGTGAGGTAACACTGGTGCATATGTGCTGTTTATGTTCATTGATAAATTAAAATTAACTTAAATTAAGTTTAGATTAAAATGGTATAAAGCCAATTCAGAGGTGTTTAGCATTCTTTGCCGTTTCTTTTTGAAAGTTTATGAAGAAAGGATTAATTTCTTTAATGTATGTTGTGGGTGAGCTTGTTTTATTAAATTTTTCAAAACAAATAGCTTTATTTAAAAAATGAGGCTAGCACACGATATAAATTAGCTATGTTTCCATCCACCTATTTTAATGTGAATTTTGGGATATTAAATAGAGTTGCTTCTTTTACTTTTCCTATTGATAATTAGTACCAGTTTATCAGGAAGTGATCAAAACACTGCTTTTTTTGCATTTTTTAATGTGCGTAAAATATATAAAATATTACAAGTTAAACTCGCAACTTTGGATGCAAACAGCTATTGAGGCAGGCATAAGATACCTTTTTTGTGTGGTTGTTTTAGGTGTTTGTTTTTGCAATAAATGTAATTGTGTAAATGTAATATGTGTTGCTGTGATTTTAATTTGCTATAATTTTAGTCTAAATCAAATGTAATTTGAAAATTAATATAGTAATGTAATTAATACTGATTAAAGCAGCTTTGCAACCAACTAAAGTGAAGTTATGATGACTCTCAAATTTGTATAAATGTACATTTAAATAGTTGATTAATCCTTTACTTACACTTTCTAAATGATAATATGAACCACTGACAACTCCTAAATGGTTTGTAAATAATGTAATACTTAATTTCGAAATGATAAATTGATCATTTATAAAGTTTGAAAATACAATTATTAAACACATAGATAGATATGCTATAGATATGCTTATAAATCAAGAATAAAGAATTTATAGCTGTATTTATAAACTGCCTATTAATGTCTATTGATGCTTTATAAATGATGAATTAACTATTTACTAATGCTTAACTAATGCTTCATAGTGTGTAGTTATTATAAAGTGTTACCCTTGTCTTCTTTGTGCTTGGCCCCGATAATGGCTGCTTGCAGCTATATTTATGAATGGATTCGGATGGATTCTTGTGACCTGTCTTTGTTTCAGCCAACGCAGCTACATCCAAATGGTCCTAAGGAAAGTTTATGGCCTAAACCTTAGGAATTAGATCCATCAGGCAAATGGGTGAAGTGTTCACTACATCAGCTACTGATGCAGCATCACATTAGTATTAAATTGCAACATTATCTATTGTCAAGATTTTAGAAAGGTTGTATTACCTGTTACAGTGGCCTAAAAGTCTAAATAGCTTTTTGCTATTGCCTGACATTAACCTGTGACCCCATGCTGCCTATGTGATGTCAGATATTTCTAAGATGTAACGAAAAATAAAACAAAAAAACACTTGTTTTTGGAAAAACATCCAGCGAAGACCCGTCCACAATAAGACCAGGAAAGTAAATATTATCAATTTTGATTTAATGATGACTAGCCTATATTTCAAACCAATTAGCTCTTAATGCAGAAGTATTTATCTTAACAATCAAACCAACTCCTGTGATACAGCAACTCTGTAGCCGTTAGGGATGCCACAATTCTCAATATAATATTGAACCGTTCGGTACGGCATTCACGGTTCAATACTCGGTTTTGCATTTAATTAATTATTTTTCTACAAATTCAATCATTTGCCTCCATCCCAATATACTGAACAACGTGACATACATTCACATCACACGTTAGTGGTAGAGTTATACTCACGGAACACTATAGTTATTCACAATCACGAAAGTTCATTATTTGCATGCGTTTTAAATTCTTGCCGTTTAAATTCGCTTTTAACATGCGCTTTTCCGAGCACGCGCACTAAACGCCTACCAACACGTGATTACTGGACTAAGTAGTCGTCTTACTGCGCTAATACTGTCAAATACACACAAGGTTAACATAAACACAGTCGGTTATGTCTAAAGTGAAAGTAAAATCGGCGTCCGTCTGTATATTAGATGCACGCAGGTCTTAAATTGACAGCAGCGCAGCCTAGTGAACACGTTGTCCTTAAAGGGACAGTTCACCTCTAAAATTGTCATTATTTACTCGCTCTAATATTGTTCCAAACCTGTATTTCTCGATGACAGAATTTTCATTTTTGAGTGAACTATCCCTTTAATGTTAATACAACAACAAAAGACAAAGAGAAAATCACTGCTCTTGACTGAAAAACTAATACAGTAGCTCAGAATCAATGTATATTTTATAGTGAAGTCTATGTATTGTTTTATTTTTACATTTATTCATTCAATATCATACTTAAATGCTGCTGTACAGCTCTGAGCTGCCAGTGTAAATCTTTATATATATTTATTTTATATTATACAATACACTAGGAATGTGTACAAGGTTTTTTTTTTAAGTAAAGTTTTAAGTTTAAGTAAGGTTTTTCAGTTCTTTTAAGTAAAATAAAGAAAGAGTATTTCAATAAAGAAATAATATTTTTTCTCCTTAACCTCTTGCTGTTCCTGTCGCTTAAGAATAGATCAGCAAAAAACTGATGTGAAAGCCATCAGAACTGAACCGAAAACCATGGTTAAAAACAGAGGTATGTATTAAACCGTGGACTAACTGTATTGTAGCATCTCTAGTAGCCGTACAATTTTCAACTGTAGACTGGGTTAAAAACAACCCAACTTGGGTTAAAAATGGACAAACCCAGCAATTGGGTTGTTTTAGCCCAGTGAATGGGTTGTTTTAACCCAGCATTTTTTAGAGTGTTCCTGACTGTACAGTTTGGTTTCAGAGAATTTTAGCAAGAGTGAATTTATAGAAGACATTGGGCCCTATCTTGCACCCAGCGCAATTGACTTTGTACACCGACGCATGTGTCATTCCTATTTTGCACCCGCGCAAAGCGCGCTTTTCCCTCCACAGAAGCACGTCGCTAAACTAGTGAATGAACTTGCGCTACCTGGGCGGTTCAGCGCAAAAAAGGAGGCGTGTTCCGGCGCAAACAATCCCTGGTGCTATTTTGCTGTTCCATTAAACAATTGCGCCACTGACCAGAAAAAACCTAGTCTAAAGTCAGTGGCGCGTTGCGCGTTGTTCATTATGCTATTTTAAGGGCGCATGCTTGACCATAATGTATAGCGTGCACAACGCGCATACACTTTTCTCATGTAACCTACACAGATGCAACAGTTATTTTTGCAAATCATAAATTGTTACACTAAAAAAATATTAACACATGAGATGACGGAAATCATTGTGGTGTGCCACGAAGATGTGAAAAAATAGGCATAAATCTAGCTTACAAATGATTCAGGCTAATTGTAATAATTAAGGATAAGACCTGTTTGCCCAATAGTGGCAAGACTTATATGTATATAAGGACATCTGACAAATTGGTTTGTCCGTCAAGAACCAGGAAAAAAAATCGACTGAAAAACTGAAAAAACTGAAAGACTGAAAAAAAAGACTGTGAAATCACCTTTACCATAATGTACAACATTACAACTTCACTTCTCTGTCTTTCACTGCTCTTACAAGCATATCAGTGTCCTCGGCTGTGAACCGCTCCTGGCGTGCGCCTGGTAAATGCGCCATAATAATAGCAATCCATAATGGAACTTGCGCACCTGCTTTTAAAGGGAATGTTGGATGACGCTCGGATTGGTTTATTCACGTTACGCCCAAACCACACCTATGAATAATGAAGCTACTTCAGACCAACCCATTTTAGATTTGCGCCGGGCGCAAGAGCCATTTATCCTGCCGGGAAAATAGCAACAGCGCCGAGACCCGCCCACAAAGTTACTTGCGCTTCGTGCTTTGACACTTGCGTTTCAGATCGTTAAAATAGGGCCCATTAACATGAAATGATTGGTTGTGCAAAGAGAAGATCTTTTTAGTTGGTGGAGAGAAGAAAACAGCTTTTGTAAAAGCGTACCTGTCATTGACTAGGTTTGTTTTATTTTTATACATTTCTCACTATGTCAGAATGTCTCAATTTTGAGAAAGGCTTTTGAGTTGTTTACATCAGCAAATTAGGTGGACCCACTTTATATTAGGTGGCCTTAACTACTATGTACTAATATTTTAATTAATCATTTGATACAATGCACTTATTGTGTACATACATGTTTTTACATTTTAAAAAATACCTGCATGTAATTACATCTGTAATTAATTTATGTAGTTACATTTGTAATTACACAGTTGACTCTTCCCTTACACCTAACCCTACCCTTAAACTTACCCATACCACCACACATGTCCCTAACCCTACCCGTATCCCACCTCAAAATCAGCAAAGGTGTTTTGCAATCCAATTTGAACACAGTAAACATTGTACTTATTTTTTGATGTAAGTACATAGTACTTAAGGCCACCTAATATAAAGTGGGGCCAATTAGGTAATGACAAATAAATTTATAAAATAATTATTAAATATCCATTCCAATTATGATTTTTTGTGGCAGTGCGCATAGAACAATGTTTCATACTGTACACAAATTTTATTCATTTAATTAATTAGAAGTCTGTTTATTTAGACCTTTACGGTATACTGTGTCAGTCAAGATTTGTTTGTTTATATCCATACTTAATGCAGAGAGAACTCATGTGGGTTGCAGGAGAAGTAGGGAAGTCTTATTATAATCTTTATATAACATGTGGCATTTGTTTATCCAAAGTGCTTTTATTTATTAACCATAACATATGGTAATCATAACCATGGACATGGCACCCCTGGCGATATTTCAAGATGCCACAATTATCCCGGTCCTAGTTTGACAAATATCCTTTGCAGAGTTCCTCTGCAAAAGAAAACATTGCCAAAACATATATTCTACTCTGGAAATTCTTCTTCTCCATGTGACAGTTGTTTAGACATCCAAAGAAAGACATGAGTGGCTGGTAAAGTCAATGGTCAAATCTTCCTCAGATTGAAAGAAAAACCTTGTTGTACAAGTTTATGCAAAGTAAGAACGAGCCTTGGCAGTGACAATCCTTCGGGAAAAGATAGCATTATCACATCCCTCGAAAGCATCAAAATGCAAAGAATTATTTACTTTGCACTAGTCAGGCCCCAAGACAATGAGTGCTATGACAGCAACGATGTGTTTGGACTTGTGAATGCTTTGGGCGGCCTTATGGGGTTGAAGAGCTCCTTGGGCATAAGGATGAAATAAAATAAAAGAAGACCACAATGAAATTTAAGGATCAAGGGAGAATCATGCAGATGCACACACAATTTTTTTTTTTTTTTACACAAAGAAAGTCCCTTGTATCATCAATCTCATCCTTCAGAGCAGGACCCCCCTGAGTCTGCACTGCTGTTTCTGGCTCTCTCTATACCTGCAGCAGGTCTCCAGACACCCTTGTCTCCAACCAGGCTACTGGACCAGCCCATGCACATTAATGCAGCATACTCTCCATTATACAACTCTGAAGTCAGTTTGCAACTCTCTACAAACTACATCCTGCATTGGAAGTGGAAAGTAAAAAAAGAAGAAGAAGAATAAAAAAAGGTCCGGGAAAAATGGTTACTCATTTGGGATCATCCCTAAGTGCTGATGGTTGGAACATCCCGAGCATCATCTGCTGAAAAGTAAGGATGGGGGGGGGGGGGGTAATTTGTATTAATATATTAATAAAATATATTTTATTCGTATGTTATGCTATGTCCACTGGACACCAGGACTAAAAAATAAAATATAAACAGATGAAATGACATGTATAGGCAAAACAATGGGATTTTTGTTCCATTCACCAATCAATTTTTAGGTTTCAGGATTTTTTTTAAACCAAACTTTGTATAAAGATGGTTCTCAACTATATGTTATGAAAGATATACTGTATAACGGAATTAAGTGATATACCATTGATGTGTTCTAGGTGCAACATGTAATGAAAAAAGTAGTGTAATAATGCAAGTAAATAATTGGCAACATTTATAACATTCATAATAATACTCTCACGGTGTGCTCAGGCAGGAAGGCAAAGACAGGTAAATACAAATCTCCAATGAAGGTTTAATGAATAAGGATACTCAGGTGAGTCAAAACAGATAGGTACACACACTATACAAAGACGAGACCGAACACAGACTGAACGAAACAAGAGAACTAAATACAAACAGAAATTAGTTAATTAACAGGATACAGCTGGACAGAACTAAACTAATGAGGGTAACCATGGAAACAGATGAGTGGGGAAACTGAACAAAGAAACATGTGACAGATGAAAACAGGAAGTCCTTGGAACAAAACAGGACATAACTGTGACAAATATCTAATATTGATGTATAATTTATTTCCCTATTCATTTGTTGTGTCTCCCAAAATGGCTAATAAACATGCTTTAAGTCCTGATGTCCTCTACAGAAATCAATGCCCTGTTTTGTAACAAAAAGTCATATTTTGATTAGAAACCCCATTACATTTTTACAAGATGTTGATTTATGACAAACATTTTGGAAATTAGTCAATTTATTTAGAAATGCATTTAATTAATATAAATGATAATTAACCTCTTAACCGGATTGAGGGCGCATTCGTCCTTAAGCTTTATTTGTTTAAATTAGCTCAAATGACTGTCAGATGTAAGTAATTACCGTGACAAACCATACATCATTTAAAATATCTAAGAGTCAAGCTTATAGTGAGTCTTATAGTGACAGTAATTTGTTAATATGTGTCAGGAGTTATGAATATGAAAACCGCGACGGTACCATTTGATTGTAATATGAGCCTCAGCTGCTCTCATTCATAAAACACTCCTCTATTCTCGTCACGAAGACTCGCGACAAATCAACACAACAAGTGTGCAGATGAGGAGAAATATTGAAAGATTCTCATATGTCTGTGTCAAATTTCTAAACAGAGGAGTATTTTTTATTCAATACTTCCTCAAAATGCGCAGATGTAGCCTAATCATGAGCGATGGAGACTCTTATGTATTGTTTTCAATTCATACTGGCAGCCGGAGGGCGCTCTGTGCACATGTAGTCCATATATGGTACACACCGACGAAGAAGATACCATGTGCCACAATAGAAGTCCATAATAAAAGCTTCCTGAGATCGCTAAAGATGCAAATATAGACATTTGAAGACAATAAAAACACAATCGCGACAATGTATGGTTTGTCTGTGTTCTTTATACCATGTTGGGTGTAGTCATAATAGATTATATTTATAATGCAATGCTATTCGACATAGCTTTTATCAATATGCAGAATATTGTAAAATGATATATTTTCTGTATAAAATAATTATAATTTTACAGAATTTACAGTAAACTGCCATGTGTCTGCTTTCAAATGACGCCATACTTATGATTTTAGTGCAAAGGAATCATTAACTGTAACGGTTTTAGTCTGATTATGCCATTTCTTAGGATTTTTTAAAAAGCGGGGGTGCAGGCTAACAGGTTAATAAATATTATCATAATATTTTGAGTGCTTAATTTGATTACTAAATTAATGTCAGTCATTTTTAAAGACCAAGGAGATGGAGTTGTCATGTTGAAACCTCCAAACATTTATCTCAGAAAAGCCCTGGATGTTCTCTTTACAGGACATCCAACTGTAGTACCATAGTACTTTTTTTTCTCTCTACTGAAGTCAATGGGGCCCATCAACTGTTTCGTTACCTGCCTTATTCAAAATATCTTATTTTGTGTTCAACAGAAGAAAGAAATTCATACAGGAACAACTTGAGGGTAATTAAATGATGACCGAATTTTCATTTTTGGGTGAACTATCCCTTTAAGGCAATACGTTCATGCTGATTTTTACTATGATGACTATAGCTAACCCCTGTTTAAAATTTGCAGTATTCAGCATTTGTTTTCCACTGCAGAATCTCTCATTCTGGTTCGACAGGGAAGAAGTGAGGCAGAGAGTGATAAGCCAAACATTTATCTATTGACTGTGTGCTGCACCTTGTCAGCAGAGTCAATATTTACACTTGCATAACTTTTTATATGGAAAAGCAGTCTCTGGGAGAATTTACATTTGGTCCAGGAAGATTTTCTATCTCTCGCCTTTTTTATTTTCTTTACCTTTAATACCAACAGTTTAGGAAGGGGCCTTTTCTGTTCCAAAAATACATGCACAAAACATGATCTACAAATAAATGTTTTAAGTCTCCAACAAGCAATTTTGCATTTAAAACACAGGCCTAGAGTCTAGGCTAAAACAAGGCAAAATTTGGGCTATCTAAGTATAGACTAGTCATCTAGAACATGAACATGTCAAAGAAATGAAACTAAACACCTTGTAATCACTGTTGACTTTGCTTTCATGATGTAGGCTAAGTATGTTATCATACATCTCACAAGTTATTTTGGAAAAAAACGATGTGTAACTGTTGTGTCTTGTAATGTAATTCCTTATGCTGCCTCTAGAGACGCTGGGTAGTAGGCGGGAGGAAGAGTTAGTGTAGAGGAGAAGAAGAGAGTTGTTTAGAATGTGAACATGTGAAGTTGCGGGTCTGACTGAAAAAATAAAATATTAGAGAACTACGAAGCTACATGGTGTCGGTGCTTACTACCAGCAGATCTAACAAATTGGCGACGAGGATACTAAGTTTTAAGTACTGATCAACAATGTCTGTGAATGTCTCTGCACCGCCAACGTTACTGCCCTGTCCGGGAGAGCCTACTATGCCATTCGACATGTGGTTACGCATGTTCGACAACTATTTGCTGGAAATCAACGCAGTGGGCTCTGCATGGCCTGACGCTCGAAAGAGGGCTACATTGCTTCATTGTTTAGGCGCCGAGGGACAACGGATCTTTTATGCACTGCCAGACACCGGTGAGACATATGATACAGCAATTGCTGCTTTAAAAAAACAGTTCATTCCCAAAGTCAATGTGGTCGTGGAGCGGCATACATTCAGAAAAAGAGTACAAGCACCACACGAAGGCATACAACAGTATGTTGCTGCTTTGCATGCACTCGCCGCTAACTGTGAGTTTGGGGATAAAGTGGACGATATGATCCGCGACCAATTGCTGGAACATTTGCACAGTGATGATATTAGACAGAGACTGTTACTCGAGCGTTACTCGAGCCGGACCTGACATTGCAGAAAGCAACTAACCTCGCAACACAATTAGAAGCAGCAACTGAGCACGCAAAGAGAATGACGGCCGACAGAGATGCAGCAGTGCGCGCCGTACAAGTCAAGCCGCACCATGCGAGAGGGAAATACCGTTCATGTCCACCCACTGCCCCCGCTTCGTCCCGTAAGTCATGCTTTAGATGCGGGTTAGACAGACACCTAGCTAACTCTGCACAGTGCCCTGCTGCAAAAGTGATTTGTAAATCATGCAACAAGAAGGGACATTTCGCTCGGGTGTGCCGTTCAGCCCCAGCGAACGATGTGCGCAAGGTGCAAGTGCATGACGTCACAGTGGTGTACATAGAGAACTCTGCCGAAGTACCAAAGAAACTACATTGCGAAGTGACTGTCAGCACTCCTGCTCCACCTGACACCGCAGTACAATTCGTGGTGGACACAGGTTCGTCTGTATCTATACTGCCTCTCCATATGTATAAACGCTACTTCAGCACCACACAATTATCAACACCTGCCATCCATCTTGTGACGTATACACAGGAACAGATACCTGTTCTCGGATGTCTGCAAGCACAAGCGTGCGTATCAAATGCTTCAGCTGATGCCACATTTTTTGTTGTGGATAAGGGGACTGCTTTGCTAGGCATGGATTTGATTTCTGCCCTAAAACTCCAGATCAACGGTGACAATGTCTGCACGTCTGTTCTGGCCACCAATACCACATCTCTGGCAGATACAGGAATAGGATGTGTAAAGAACTTTGTCCACAAAGTAAAAATTGACCCCACAGTAAAACCGGTGCGTCAGAAATTGCGACGTTTACCATTTGCAGTCCGAGCTTCTGTTTCTGCTGAATTAGACTGTCTGCTGAAAGCAGGTGTCATCAAACGTGTGGATGCTTCTGCCTGGGTGTCCCCCATCGTGGTTACTGGGGAAAAAAAAACGGTGGTATACGAATGTGTGCTGATCTAAGAGAAGTTAACAAAGCAGTCATTACTGACTGTTATCCATTACCACACATTGATGAAATGCTTACCAGCCTCAGGGGCGCTACAGTATTCTCTACTATTGACTTAGCTAATGCATACTATCAGCTTCCCCTGCATGACGATAGTAGAGACATTACAGCTTTTATAACTCATGAAGGCCTATTCAGATTTTGCAGGGTTCCCTATGGCCTGGTGTCGGCACCCTCTGCTTTCCAAAAGATGATGGCCACCATTCTGGAAGGGCTACCAGGTGTCAAAAACTACCTGGATGACCTTATCGTGTACAGCAGAACGGAGAAGGTGCATGACTTGAACCTCAGGGCCGTGTTGCTTAAACTGAAAGAAGCTGGGCTGGTGTTGAATGATGATAAATGCAATTTCAGACAGATGTTACTGCGGTTCCTGGGCCACATAATCAAAGACAATGGAATCTTACCTGACCAGGAGCATTTGGACGCTGTCCATAAAGCTCCTCTTCCATCGGATGGAACATCTCTTCAGTCCTTCCTTGGATTAGTGTCCTGGTACTCCAAATTCCTTCCTGGGTTTGCGACAGTTGTTGCCCCAATGCGTGAATGTGCTAAAGAAAAAACACAGTTTTCTTGGAATCCGGCTGCTCAAAGCAGTTTTGAGAACATTAAACAGATGCTTGTGTCCAGTCCTGCGCTTGCCATTTATGACCCCACACTTCATTCAGTAATTTCAACAGATGCAAGTGACCACGGGTTGGGTGCAGTGTTCGCCCAAATACAATCAGACGGAACTGAGAAACCAGTGGCTTTCGCTTCCCGCACACTCTCTGATGCTGAGAAAAAGTATTCTGTAGTGGAGAAGGAGGCTCTGGCATGCGTGTGGGCTACTGAGAAATGGCGAACGTACGTGTGGGGCCATCGCTTTAGTCAAGTCAAGTCAACTTTATTTATATAGCGCTTTTAACAATGTAGATGGTTTCAAAGCAGCTTTACAGTGTTAAACAGGAAAATAATGCAGCATAATTTTATCCAGCCGTATAGCCATTCTGGAGAAAACGCTGATGTCATCAGTTCATTTCAATTATCATACAGTGACAGTGTGGACTTTAGATCAATAATTAGATCAGTAATTTAGTTTATATGGTTAATTTAGTTTATTAATTAGATTTATTTCGATGTTTAGTTGAAAAATTTAGTGTCCCCAACTGAGCACGCCAAGCCAGAGGCAACAGTGGCAAGGAAACCAAAACCCCATTAGGTGACCTAATGGAGAAAAATAAACCTTGGGAGAAACCAGGCTCAGTTGGGGTGCCAGTTCTCCTCTGACCAATTAACAAACAGCGTATGATTATTATTATTATTATTATTATTCTGGCAGCTTTACAGGTCAGAGGTCATAATAGATCGGAATATTCGAGGGACCGGAGGCAACATGCTGGAGACGGGTTTATTGAGGATGATGTTGATTAAATAATTATTAAAGTGCAATATTCGAATGATCGGAGGCAACACGCTGGAGACGGGTTTATTGAGGATGACATATCGATTTAAGTATTATTTAATTGTAATATTCGAACAATCGGAGTCAGCACGCCGGAGACGGGTTTATTGGGATGCCGTGTCGATGAGGCAGTTGCAGGGGGAGTCTAATCACGGTCTCTGCAGACACTTCAGGGTCCTGTGTTGGTCTTCTCTGGGCGCAGGTCCACCATCTGAACTGGATCCGGCCCGGATCCAGCTGACTGCAGTAAACCTCGGGATAAAACAGAGAGACTATCATTAGCTTAGATGCCATTCTTCTGATGATGTAACGAGTACATCAGGTGTTATGGGAAGTGTTCCCGGTTCCGGCTGACCTAGTTAATGCAGCCTAACAATCATTTCATTGAAAAAGTGTTTTATGTGTATGCCACAGTAAAGAGATGTGCTTTTAGTCTAGATTTAAACTGACAGAGTGTGTCTGCATCCCGAACAATGTTAGGAAGACTGTTCCAGAGTTTCGGAGCTAAATAGGAAAAGAATCGACCGCCTGCAGTTGATTTGGATATTCTCGGTATTATCAACTGGCCAGAGTTTAGAGACCGCAGTAGACGTGATGGAGTATAATATGTTAAGAGCTCGCTAAAGTATTGGGGAGCTAAACCATTTAGTGATTTGTAAGTAATAAGCAAGATTTTAAAATGTATGCAATGTTTAATAGGCAGCCAGTGCAGTGTTGACAGAACTGGGCTAATATGGTCATACTTCCTGGTTCTAGTAAGAACTCGAGCTGCTGCGTTTTGGACCAGCTGGAGTTTATTTATTAAGCGAGCAGGGCAACCACCCAGTAGAGCATTACAATAATCTAGCCTTGAGGTCATGAACGCATGAACTAACTATTCAGCATTTTGCATTGAGCGCATGTGCCGTAATTTAGATATATTTTTAAGATGGTAGAATGCAGTTTTACAGATGCTAGAAACGTGGCTTTCAAATGAAAGATTGTTATCAAAGAGCACACCCAGGTTCCTCACTGACGACGAGGACTTGACAGAGCAGCCATCAAGTGTTAGAGAGTATTCTAGGTTACTACTTGTGGAGCTTTTTTGCCCAATAATTAAAAATTCTGTTTTTTCTGAATTGAGTTGCAGGAAATTACCGGTCATCCAATGTTTTATATCAGCTATGCATTCCGTTAATCTTGTGAATTGGTAAGTTTCTTCAGGGCGTGAAGAAATATAGAGCTGAGTATCGTCAGCATAACAATGAAAACTAACGCCATGCTTCCTAATGATATCTCCCAGTGGTAGTATGTACACTTCGCACAGACCACCAGGCACTCACCACCTTACTTACATTTACATTTACATTTAGTCATTTAGCAGACGCTTTTATCCAAAGCGACTTACAAATGAGAGCAAAAGAAGCAACTAGAACAGTCAAGGGCAACAGTATGCAAGTCCTGTAGCAAGTCTCAGTTAATCTAGCTCAGAACACACAGGACAGTTTATTTATTTATTTATTTATTTTTTAAATAAATTAGACAGACAGAAAATGAATAGAATGATAAGTGCTATTCTTGATTGGTCAGGTGCTGCTGGAAGACATGTGTCTTTAGGTGTTTTTTGAAAATGGTTACAGACTCGGCCGCACGAATTGAGATCGGCAGGTCATTCCACCAGGTGGGAACAGCCCAGGAAAAGCTCTGTGAGAGCGATTTTATGCCTCTCTGGTATGGCACCACAAGGCGCCGTTCACTAGCAGAACGTAAGTTCCTGGAGGGTGTATAAGTCTGAACGAGCGAGTTTAGGTATATTGGTGCAGAGCCAGTGGTTGCTTTGAAGGCAAGCACCAGTGCCTTGAATTTGATGCGAGCAGCTATTGGCAGCCAGTGCAGACTGATGAAGAGAGGCGTGACGTGCGCTCTCTTCGGCTCATTAAAGACCAACCTCGCCGCTGCATTCTGGATCAGTTGCAAGGGTTTGATAGTGCATGCCGGAAGGCCCGCTAGAAGAGCATTACAGTAGTCCAGTCTGGAGAGAACAAGAGCTTGGACCAGTAGTTGTGTGGCATGCTCTGATAGGAAGGGTCTAATCTTCCTAATGTTGTATAATGCAAATCTACAGGATCAGGTTGTTGCAGTAATGTGGTCAGTGAATTTTAGCTGATCATCAATCACAACTCCAAGGTTCCTGGCTGTCCTGGACGGAGTTATGGTTGATGAACCTAGCTGAATGGAGAGATTGTGGTGAAGTGCTGGGTTGGCAGAGACAACAAGAAGTTCTGTCTTTGCAAGGTTAAGTTGAAGGTGATGTTCCTTCATCCAGGCAGAAATGTCTGTTAGGCAGGCAGCGATACGAACACCAACCGATGGATCATCTGGTTGAAATGGGAAGTAGAGTTGAGTGTCGGCGGCATAGCAGTGATAGGAAAAACCATGTTTCTGAATGACCGATCCCAGTGATGACATGTAGATGGAGAAGAGAAGTGGTCCAAGCACTGAGCCCTGGGGAACTCCAGTAGCTAGATGATGTGACTTAGACACTTCACCACTCCATGACACCCTGAAGGACCTACCTGAGAGGTAAGACTTGAACCACTGGAGAGCAGTTCCTGAGATGCCCATCTTCATGAGAGTTGACAGGAGGATCTGGTGGTTAACTGTGTCAAAAGCAGCAGACAAATCCAGTAAGATAAGTACTGTGGATTTGGAAGCTGCTCTTGCCTGTCTGAGTGCCTCCGTAACCGAGAGCAGGGCAGTCTCAGTTGAGTGGCCGCTTTTGAAGCCGGATTGGTTGATGTCCAGGAGGTTGTTCTGTTCAAGAAACGTAGACAGCTGGTAAAACACCACTCGCTCAAGTGTCTTTGCAATGAAAGGAAGAAGGGATACCGGTCTGTAGTTTTCTAAGAGTGCTGGGTTTAGAGAGGGTTTCTTAAGCAGTGGGGTTACCCGAGCCTGCTTAAATGCTGTGGGGAAGGTCCCGGTGTGAAGAGAGATGTTGACAATGTGAGTGAGTGCAGGAGTAACAGAAGAAGAAATGGCCTGAAGGAGGTGGGTGGGGATAGGATCAAGCGATAGGATCAAGCGTTCTGACTAACAGAGCAGAGAGAAGGAGGGGAGCGTGTGTGTGATGGTTGTTGAGATGTGCGTGTCAGTTTGTGGTGTGGAGAATTGACTGCTGATGGAGGAGGTTTTGTTTGTGAAAAATGATGCAAAGTCATCAGCTGTAAGAGTTGATGAAGGAGGGGGAGGAGGAGGACAAAGGAGCGAAGATAATGTTTTGTAAAGTGCACGAGAGTCAGAGCAGTTGTTGATTTTGTTGTGGTAGTATGTAGTTTTAGCAGTGGGGACATTAGTAGAGAATGAAGCAAGAAGAGACTGATACAGGGTTAGGTCAGTAGCGTTTTTAGTTTTGCGCCACTTCCTCTCTGCCGCCCGAAGTCCAGAGCGATGTTCGCGGAGCACATCAGACAGCCAGGGGGCAGAGGGGGTGGTGCAGGCTGGCCTGGATGTAAGGGGACAGAGGTTGTCTAAGCAGGATGTTAGAGTGGAGCAAAGAGTGTCAGTAGCACTGTTAGTGTCTAGTGCTGAGAACTGAGCAGGTGGAGGGAGTGAGGATGAAACCATAGTGGCTAGACGGGAGGGAGAGAGCGAGCGTAGATTACGCCTAAAGGTGATCTGTGGGGGAGTGTGTGTTGTGTCAGGAGTCAGTATAAGGTTAAGAGTGATGAGAAAGTGATCTGAGATGTGCAGTGGAGTAACTAAAGTGTTGTTTGTGGAGCAATAGCGCGTGTAGATAAGGTCCAGATGGTTACCTGATTTGTGAGTAGCTGTAGTAGATACTCGCATGAGGTCAAATGAGGACAGAAGAGTGGTGAAGTCAGCAGCCTGGGGTTTATCAAGGTGGATGTTGAAGTCACCAAGCAGTACCAAAGGAGTGCCATCCTCAGGGAAGTGAGAGAGGAAAATATCCAATTCCTCTAGGAAGTTACCCAGTTGACCTGGAGGGCGATAAATAACTACAACATGGATTTTAGCAGGATGAGTGATAGTGATTGAGTGTGATTCAAAAGAGCTGTTGCCAGATAGAGATGTAATGGGCTCAAATTTCCAATCATTTGAGATGAGCAAACCAGTACCTCCACCCCTCCCAATCGGGCGAGGGGTGTGTGAAAAAGTGAAATTATTTGAGAGAGCTGCAGGAGTGGCAGTGTCTTCTGGTTTGATCCAGGTTTCAGTTAGAGCCATGAGACTGAGATGTGAATGAGTGGAAAAAGATGAAATAAAGTCTGCTTTGTTTACAGCAGACTGGCAATTCCACAGACCAATTGGAATGGACATTAATGTAGTAGAGGAAATAGGTACACTACGCAGATTATTAGGATTACGGTGTCTAGAACGTGATGAGCGTGACTTGCGGGTGTTTGAGGTAATAGTAGCAATTTTGAAGCACATCGTGAATATGGGTCAGAGAACCAAACAGATAACAACAAGCAAAACAAGCAAAACACAAAAGTGGACAAAGTAGAAGGAAAGCTATACTCAAGTGCCTTGTCGTGTCCTTGCTCGAGTGGAGTCGCACAGAGTAGAGTCGAATGGTCTTTACACTCTTCGGGCTTCACACGAGGGCTACCGCTTCCGCTGCCGCGGAGAACCGCTCACTTATACTCACGTTAATTGTCCTTATTGAATACAGATGGCTACTCCCAGTGAAACGCGTTCGCGTGAGGTCACGTGACTAACAAACTTTCAGCAAACAGACAACCAACTACAGCACACAGACAACGTTCTGACTAACAGCTGAACTACAGATCACTTAAGAAAATGTAAACAGTACTCACAGACTAGTTGTTCTCCCTGAAGTTCGATTGCTTCTCTCTATCTTCAATTGTAAACAACACAGCTCTTATACCACGCTGGCTCGCGGCCACGCCCAGTGAAACGCGTTCGCGTGAGGTCACGTGACTAACAAACTTTCAGCAAACAGACAACCAACTACAGCACACAGACAACGTTCTGACTAACAGCTGAACTACAGATCACTTAAGAAAATGTAAACAGTACTCACAGACTAGTTGTTCTCCCTGAAGTTCGATTGCTTCTCTCTATCTTCAATTGTAAACAACACAGCTCTTATACTAAGCTGGCTCGCGGCCACGCCCAGTGAAACGCGTTCGCGTGAGGTCACGTGACTAACAAACTTTCAGCAAACAGACAACCAACTACAGCACACAGACAACGTTCTGACTAACAGCTGAACTACAGATCACTTAAGAAAATGTAAACAGTACTCACAGACTAGTTGTTCTCCCTGAAGTTCGATTGCTTCTCTCTATCTTCAATTGTAAACAACACAGCTCTTATACCACGCTGGCTCGCGGCCACGCCCAGTGAAACGCGTTCGCGTGAGGTCACGTGACTAACAAACTTTCAGCAAACAGACAACCAACTACAGCACACAGACAACGTTCTGACTAACAGCTGAACTACAGATCACTTAAGAAAATGTAAACAGTACTCACAGACTAGTTGTTCTCCCTGAAGTTCGATTGCTTCTCTCTACTTACCACAAAAGGAATGGGAAGAGCCGGAATGCGGATTGCTCGTTGGGCAGCACGTCTGCTTTGTTTTGATTATGACGTTGTCTATCGGCCTGGGTCCCAGAATCACACAGCAGACTGCTTGTCTCGTCTTCCCATACCAGCACCTGCTGACGTCTCGGCTGATCTAGAGCCTAAAATTGTTGCATTCATTTCTTCAAGATTATGCTCTCTTTCAGTGCCTGACTTTGAAACTGCCTCTGCTGAGTGTCCAGAACTGAAAACACTGCGAAAACAAATTGCACATGGCTGGCCACCCTCCATCAAAGCAGTGAGTCAAGACATGATTCCATACTTCAGGGTGAGAGATGAACTTGCTGTGAAAGATGCTTTCATTTTCAGAGGAACAAGGTTGTTAGTCCCTGTAGCCCTTCGACATACACTGATTTCCTTAGCACATGAGTCTCACCAGGGAGTAGTGCGCACAAAACAGAGGTTGCGGGACCTCTACTGGTGGCCGCAGATGGACTCTCAGGTCCAGTCAACCATCACGACATGCATTTCCTGTCAGTCCAACGACAAATCTGCTGTGACTCATCCAGCACCTCTGCAGCCAGTGCAGTTTCCTGAGGGCCCGTGGAAAAAACTGGGTCTGGACATAGTCGGACAATTTGAAACAGCCACCCCTGCTTGTAGATATGTAATATCTCTCACAGACTATCATTCCAAGTGGCCTGAGCTTGCATTTGCAAACAGTGCAACCACGGAGGATTTTATCAAGTTCCTGAGTACTGTCTTCAGTCGTCATGGCAACCCAGAGTGCATTGTCACAGAGCCATCTTTGCTGCATTTTTGAAGGAACGAGACATAAAACACATCCGTACATCTGTTTACTATCCTGCATCTAATGGCGCTGTTGAAAGGTTTCACCGTGCACTGAAAGGTTGCATCCAGACAGCAATTCAGCACTCACAACCCTGGAACAGAGCTGTCACAGAGTGGCTGCAGGTGTACAGGGCAACCCCTCACGCTACTACAGGCGTGTCACCATATGAACTGCTGTATGGGAGAAAGATGCGAACCAAACTCAACATCCTGCCTTTGCATGGTGAGGGCAAATGTGATCTTGCTGTTGTCCGTGAGAACGTGAAAAAGAAACAGGACAAAATGAAACGATATACGGATCGCAAACGTGGTGCTCGCAATCTTCTCTTTGGTGTGGGAGGGAGAGTGAGGATAAGGCTTCCTCGTGCAACCCCAAAAGGTCATCCGAGATTCTCTGCTCCTGTAAAAGTAGAGAAGAGAGTGGGATCCAACACTTTCCTGCTCAGTGATGGAAAAAAGTGGAATGCTGTTCACTTGGCATACTCACCTGTATTGACTGACTGTGCCAGTAACACACTACAACAAACACACAACACTACACACAGTGCTGTAAAAGTATCACGTATGAAGCGTAAGCCTGTTTGGCACAAAGATTATATGATGAACTAAACAGGACTGTATTGAAAACAGGACTGAAAAAGTTCAGCTCTTATTGGTTTACAAAAGTGGTTGAGGTAACAGAAAAGAAGCTTGTTGAAAATGTTCAAATATCATCTGTTTTGCTGACAGTTCATGTATTCATGTCATGAGTTAACATCAAGGCAACATGTCACTGTTGATTGATACACATCAAATATACTGTATGGACTGTTACTGAATAGTTGCCTAGGTTTTCATAACTACTTTATTCAAGTACATGTTTCCTTATGGTTGAGTTAAGAGGAATGTTTTTACAAAGAGGGGAAATGTTGTGTCTTGTAATGTAATTCCTTATGCTGCCTCTAGAGACGCTGGGTAGTAGGCGGGAGGAAGAGTTAGTGTAGAGGAGAAGAAGAGAGTTGTTTAGAATGTGAACATGTGAAGTTGCAGGTCTGACTGAAAAAATTAAATATAAGAGAACTACGAAGCTACATGGTGTCGGTGCTTACTACCAGCAGATCTAACAGTAACCAAATTCAAAGTTATTTTGGCTAGAAGTGTGTTATTCATAGCTGGACTACACTCAACTAAAGGATTATTAGAAACACCATACTAATACTGTGTTTGACCCCCTTTCGCCTTCAGAACTGCCTTAATTCTACATGGCATTGATTCAACAAGGTGCTGAAAGCATTCTTTAGAAATGTTGGCCCATATTGATAGGATAGCATCTTGCAGTTGATGGAGATTTGTGGGATGCACATCCAGGGCACGAAGCTCCCGTTCCACCACATCCCAAAAATGTTCTATTGGGTTGAGATCTGGTGACTGTAGGGGCCATTTTAGTACAGTGAACTCATTGTCATGTTCAAGAAACAAATTTGAAATGATTCAAGCTTTGCGACATGGTGCATTATCCTGCTGGAAGTAGCCATCAGAGGATGGGTACATGGTGGTCATAAATGGATGGACATGGTCAGAAACAATACTCAGGTAGGCCGTGGCATTTAAACGATGCCCAATTGGCACTAAGGGGCCTAAAGTGTGCCAAGAAAACATCCCCCACACCATTACACCACCACCACCACCACCAGCCTGCACAGTGGTAACAAGGCATGATGGATCTATGTTCTCATTCTGCTTACGCCAAATTCTGACTCTACCATCTGTATGTCTCAACAGAAATCGAGACTCATCAGACCAGGCAAAATTTTCCCAGTCTTCAACTGTCCAATTTTGGTGAGCTTGTGCAAATTGTAGCCTCTTTTTCCTATTTGTAGTGGACATGAGTGGTACCCGGTGGGGTCTTCTGCTGTTGTAGCCCATCCGCCTCAAGGTTGTGCGTGTTGTGGCTTCACAAATGCTTTGCTGCATACCTCGGTTGTAACGAGTAGTTATTTCAGTCAAAGTTGCTCTTCTATCAGCTTGAATCAGTCGGCCCAATCTCCTCTGACCTCTAGCATCAACAAGGCATTTTCGCCCACAGGACTGCCGCATACTGGATGTTTTTCCCTTTTCACACCATTCTTTGTAAACCCTAGAAATGGTTGTGCGTGAAAATCCCAGTAACTGAGCAGATTGTGAAATACTCAGACCGGCCCGTCTGGCACCAACAACCATGCCATGCTCAAAATTGCTTAAATCACCTTTCTTTCCAATTCTGACATTCAGTTTGGAGTTCAGGAGATTGTCTTGACCAGGACCACACCCCTAAATGCATTGAAGCAACTGCCATGTGATTGGTTGATTAGATAATTGCATTAATGAGAAATTGAACAGGTGTTCCTAATAACCCTTTAGGTGAGTGTATATCGGGTCTATGGTTAACAGAGACGGTGAAATGACGGTTATTGCTTGCTAGGTCTGGTTACTGGTTTACAGGTGGGGAACAACTTGACTGGCCTGCACAAAAACCTGTGGATCGATTGTGGAGAATTCTGATGGATCATTGTATACCGATGGAATATTTCAAACTAAAATTATTTCAGCAAAGTAATTATTTCATCAGTGTAGTTGGTGCATATCACAGTGCTATAATGAAATCAATTCAAAATAACAACAACCATATTGTTAACAACTCATTTCATAACATATTTTCAACACCATGCACAAGATTAGTTGGAACCTAAAACCATAGAACATAAAATAGCTTTTGTGTAAAAATGCAGTGTGTTTTAGCTGTCAGAATGTGATTTGCGATGTCTGATCTGTGGGCAACAGAAAATGAACATTCACAATGGCTCGCTTGTATTTTCACATTGCACAAAATAAATATTCTTCAATTCTTTGAGCTCATCCTTTTAAAAGCATTTTTATTTGGGCATTTCTTTATGAACTTGCTGACAGAAATGACACGGACAAGGCATGATTATTGTTATAGCAACCAGATACATGTCGGCAAATCAACTTGCCCTTGCAGACAATTTTTTTTAATTTAAATTTTTCTATTTTTTTTATTTATGTATTTTTTTTTATTTTCGGGGTACCAAAAAGGCACCACACGTTCGTTCGTTCGTTCGTTTGTTCGTTCGTTCATTCGTTCGTTCATTCGAACTACATAACATCATTCAGCATAATTAAAACTGATAATTTTAACCAATATTTGTATGTGTACTATTATTTTTTTATATGCCCAATATAGTATCCCACCATTAGTTTACCATCAACTTCACACTGGAATCTATTGAAATCAAGACTATGAAGAGTTTGAAATTAATTTATTTGTGACCATTTAGTTTAGGGCGCTTCCTTAGAAAGTAAATGTGTATGTAGTCAGCAAGGCAGCTCACTAGTTTTTGTCTGCACTTTCTTGCTTGTTCTCTCTCTCTCTCTCTGGAACTGAATCTAGTTTAAGCACAGACCTCTGGCCTGCCTGCGGTTCTTTATGATTTGTGGGACTCACATGGGAGGAAAGCAAGATTCCTATAGGTTAAAATCTGCAAACAATGATTCGTGTTGGCTTGATGGATGAACTACATCCTTCCCCATTTGTCTGTGCTTAAACCATCGTCCCGTTATCAATTGTTATCCAAAGTTTGCTAACACACACTCTTTGAATCTTGCTAGGTAAATGGAAAAAGTGAGAAACAAGATGGAAAGAGATATGCGATGGAGGTTAGACCAGAGCATAAGTTTGTATAAGAGGACTCTTCAAAGACTCTCAGGTCCTAATTAAGAGTAGGACGCTTCCTCTTCCCGTGACATTTCGCTGGACATTCTTGATAAATGTCACACCCGTGGTTACGCCAACAGCAAATGGATGCTTCGCCAAGCGCTTAATAACCTTTATAAATATGCCTGCCAGGAATTCAAAATCTCGCACCCACATCCATAAAAAAATGTGCCTTGTAAACAAGGTGTTTGTGTATGTGTGTGTGTATGGGGTCCTGCACATCAAATTAAGACCGACACCCCAATCAGCTATGTGTAGGTTGCAATGTAGCTAAATGGGACCTTTCTCATGTGAAAAATTAAAAAAGGCCAACAACGGTATACAGTCTTTTTGTGTGTGTGTGTGTGTGTGTGTGTGTGTGTGTAAATTGGCTGGGAATGAATAATGGCATACTGCTAAATAAATAGCATGCCAAATACTGTATATATAACTAATTATACTAGCCCCTTTTACGTATACAGTATTTAGGCTACTGGTAAAATATTGGTAAATTGCCATTTAAAGATGTGGGAACAGGAGCTCAAAAATACCGGCAAATCAGTTGTGGAAATTTCCCAGTATGAGAAGTTCTAACATTACCAGTAAATTACCGTGTTGACGCTATGTTTGAACAAAGCATTAGATTACCCTTATATGAGCATGTATGTCAGGAAGCGCTGAAGAAGTCTGCTTTGGGTCAATCATAAAGCTCTAACAGAAAGTGGTGCGATTATTGTTTTGTTTTCTGTCTAAACAGAAATTCTATACTTTACAAAATGGTAATAAAATATGAACTCAGTGTTAATCTGTGTCAGAACAAATTCATCTTGATAACGTCAGATAACTTTGATAGAAAGGTATATAATGGATTACAATAAACCAATCAGCTGTCAGCTGTCAAACACAATTAGATAATAATTTGGGACAACCAATTACCAATGCTTCATTTTGTTCAGTCTGTTTTTTTAAGCAAAACATGATCAGGTCAAAGTGTCTGAATAATTTTGGTCCTAAATTTTTTGCAATTTTACTGGTAGTCCACTGTATGAATCATTTTTGGGTATAATCAATGCTACGTACAGTTGATATTACTACTCCATTGGAAATGGAAGGTCAAGTTTTCAATTGTCAGATCAGTATTTATGTAGTGAACTGAGTACAGTTGCAGTACAGTATAATGTTGTTGTGGGGAAATATAAATTCTAAAAATAGTGAAAATATAATATAAGTCATTATTTTAAATGAAATATGATCAAGGCATGGTCTTGAGAGTTTAATCATTTAGCATGATCTCTTTAATGTTTTTGTGCAGTACTTCTGGATAACCTTGTAAAATATTTACTTAAAATATTACATATAAAGTGAAAATTGTTTAGGATATCCTGTCTTTGAGATGAAAATGTTTTTTAGTTTTTTTTAATTAATGCATGTATATTATTAACAACAATTATCTGATTAAATAAAGCATCTAAATAAACTAATTTAGGTTTGTTGAGTTTTTTATTTTTTTTTAATCAGACTCTCTCCGGACATGTGGCTGAGTGATTACACTCTGTTTGTGTGTGAGAGGATGTGTTTCAAGGTTGTTTCAAGTTACACAACGCACACTGCCGTGCGGTGGCTAATTGTCTCTCCTGAGGAATAATTAGGTGACAAAAGTATGTAATAGTGGCTTCGCTGAACACACACACACACACACACACACACACACACACACACACACACACACACACACACACACACACACACACACACACACACACACACACACACACACACACACACACCACAAACGGTATGCTCTGTGTTCAGCATGCTTCACAGTGCACAATCATTTGTTTTGCATGGACATTTGACATAAAAAAATTAAACAATCACTGCATTTCTGTACAAACAGGAAATAAGGTCATCAGAGAAGGGACATGGTTCTGATTATTACATTATTAACAAATAAAATGATTTTACTGTGAAGTACATTTAAAGAATTTATCACCATGGAGGACTAGGAATGCCACTTAAATAAAATGAAGAAATCAATCAAATCAATTTATTTTTGAAAAATAAGACAAATGTTATAAATGTAATAGTTATTATTTAGTTAAATGTAATATACAATAAAAAAGAATAGCCTGGATAGAATAAATAATTGTATAAGTAAATTATATTTAATTATCCTTATATAAATAATAATAATAATAATAGTAATAATAATAATAATAATAATAAACATTCTTAAAAAAAGGAATATAAAAAAAAGTTCCTTTGTCATACACCAGCTAAAATGTCTAGATGGTTTGTAGATGTAAAGATAATAATCAGACCAATTAGATATTAGGTAATTAAGTTGACTAATGACCGCAGGGTAGAGCTTCATGCACTGCTGGGACCGAGAGATGCTTAAGTGAAACCAAGTGCAAAATTAAGGTTTCATTAAATCAAATTTGTTATTAATGCTCTGTCCTGGGGGTGCCACATGGCCTGGGACACATACAAAACACTGAACTTATTCACATCTCTATTTTTGACAGTGCTATACAAACAGGCAAAACCATGGTTCCCTGAGAAGGGGAACGAGATACTGCATCATGCACTGAAAAAAGTCTAACATTGCTGTTGTTCGTTTAATGTGTATTTTCTCATTGAAATAGCTTAAAATTATTAGTTTTTTAATTTAAAGTAAACGTTTAAGATTATATTTATGGTTGAATCCATTTTTTTTACATGGATACAATATAAATTGGCAGCGGGACATTAAACTGATTTATTAATTTGATCAGAGTATTTTTATTAGATTAAGCATGATTTGAACTGACTTCAGCCACAGCCTTAGATGAAATCAACTGAAGATAAAAGAAGACATTACATCTCTGAAGAATTCAGCAGAGGAGATTAAACAACTCTACAAGCAGTATTACCAGCTTCACGCATTACTAACCAGACTGACAATATTTCTGTCATTTCTGTGAAACCGGAGTCACCATGATGAAGATGAGTGTTTGCTTTAGTTGGGCTCTTGACCCTTAAATCGTTAACATTAGTTTTTTTCTGGCTGCTTTTACTGTGTGTTTATAAAACACTCTTGTTATGGCAAGAGAAAATGTGTTCAGATGTTGTTTGTTATTTGTAGTGACCAGAATCACTGATCCCATTCAGAGTTTAATGCTCTGGTTATAGAAGTAATGTGTTATTCATTTTATAGTATTTATAATTATAGCCATGTGATTCTACGACATTTAGGACAGTTGGGATAATCAAATAATATGCTGATTAAAAAATAAAAATAGTGCAAATAAGGTTTTAATTGAAGCTTTACACAGACATCAAGAATCAGTGTATGAATCTCAACAATTGTGATAAAAAATTGTTTTGTTCCAACCTAAAATAATTAGTTTGATCAACCTTTACAAAGTGGTTGCATGGGTTTAAAATTTTCAGGTTAAACTAATTTAAATGATTTACTTTGAGTCAATGTCAAATATTTTGTGTGATTGATTACTTAAATTTTTTTAAGTGGATCCAAGGTTTTTATTTTTTCAGTGTGAGTTGACGCTATGGAAATGCTCCTCGTGAGCTAGTGTCTGAAGCATGTGTGCTACACGCCAATCTTTGATTAGCTACCATGTATCAGGTGACGTCACAGGCGCGCCTATTGTAGCCAAAGCATTGCAACACAGCGCACCCATGACCAAGAACTAGATAACCTGAGGATATGTCCGCAGCTCAACACCGCGCTTATTCCCTGACATATCACTGAACTGGCTAGATGGCTGACAGACTTTACTGTGTAAAGTAGTGGTTAATGTTGGCTCCAAGCCTGAACCTCGGGCCAAGACACAAATTTGGGTCGCTGTGTGCCCAGCTGCGGCATATGCAGCACATAGTCCACAAGGCTATTGCTCCGACTACTATCCGAACCCTTGACCATCAAATATAAAGGGGCTCTTGTCCTCCGGAACTCAGGAAAGAACTTTTCTCTGTCCTTATATCATGCAGTTGAGAGAACAATGTTCTTCAAGAGACCTGGTGAAAGAGTATAATAACAGGGCATAATTGCCCAACCTCTTCTGAGGCTGAAGAACTTCATCACGGAAGCACTAGGGAAGCGCTTTACCCAAAACAGTTCTCCAAGGGAAATATGACTGTAACCTCCAGTGTGAACCGGAGAGGCTACTGAGAAAGCGAAGTGTCATAGCACTCTCGTATTACTGACTACCAAGTAGCTCCTGTTGTCTGATGGTTGCCCATTCCTACCGTCTCAGCGAACGACAGAGGGTGCTTCTCCTACCCCATGCTCTAGTGGGATGTTAAAGCGGTATTGCCCACCTTTTCTGTCCCATCTAGCTTATTGACATGAGACTACAGATGAATAATGATGAAAGATGAAAGAGTGGGACGCTAGCATGAAATGCCCAATCTCTTCATCTGGGTTCATTATTTATGTGCCACTTGGGAGGCACATCAAAATTAACTCCATACTCCTAGTGGATGATGTGCTACTTGTCACATTTAATTCACTACTGTTTCGGCCCTCTTGCACTAGAAAGGGCGGCAGGTAGAGGAATGGGATGCGGCCACGTTAGAGCCGAATTCCGCATCTACAACACCCAATAAATCAGAGAGCATGTCCAAATTACCTCCATAGCACAAGCACAAGCAAGATGAATAATACCCCTTTTCCACCAAGGCAGTGCTAGAGCTAATTCAGAGCCAGAGCTAGTCCCAGTTCATAGTTGGTTCGACTGTGGAGCTTTCTAAGAACCGTTTGCTTTTCCACGGGCTGAGAGCCACAACAGAGCCAGGTCTTACGTCACTGTATACGTCTCATCTCTCTCAGCAAAGCTAGCGAGGCAGCGGCAATGTTGCCAAGTCCGTGGTTTTGCCGCGGGCTGTTTTTTCATGTCCACGGGATGAAGCGACCCCAATTATGTGATATTTAGCCCCATATTGCGAATTTTAGTAGGCAACCATGCCAAAAAACACATATTTTACCCCCAAATGTGATTTTTACTGGGGAATCCCCCCTGGAACGCGATTGGGCTTGTTTTGAGCTTGTTTTGAGTAGCAATTGGGCGGGTTTGTTGTGAAAACCTAGCAACCCTGCCGGGAAACACACACACACACACACACACACACACACCAGGCTTGTTCGAGACGCATCAGCGCTTGCCAGACCGATCCACATATGATATAAAAACGCATGAGTGAATCAAAAGCATAAGGAGTCATGTGCTCTCGCTGGACTCGTTATCATACGGCGATCGGTCTCTGCACAGCACCGCTGCGAACAAGCCTTCCATCAACAATGCAAACGTTGCGTTACTATTGATTCACATGGCTTTACGATCCTACATCGGCATCAAAACACAACGCAAACACAGCGAATCCAACGCATTCATGCAGTTCGCCGTAATTTGTATAGACGGAGATTACAAACGAACAGTAGCTGTTAGCTCCATTAGCTGCTATTTCACAATGGCGGATCTCAAGTTTGTGTTCATCTTGTTGACCCCGCCCCCAGCGCCTGACGTAATCGGTTCTTACTTCTAGCCCTGTTCTAGCCCAGCAATGTTTTGGTGCTACTTAAGAACCACTTTTCCTGGCTCGGAGCTAGGCCTTTGGGTGTGGAAACACAAAGAACCGATTAGAAACTAGGCTCTGGCTCCGATCTAGCTCTGGCTCTGCTTTGGTGGAAAAGGGGTATAAGAGAGTGGTTGCAGCCATCACTCTTGCTCCATTACAACCACAATCTATTTTTTTCTGCCAAGGAGATCTACATGCGTATCTTCTACCCAGGGCATCCTCACATTGCCGTGTTCAGAAAGCCCCTTAACATTAGCGTAACTAGTTAGAGGAGCTTGAACACGTGCCAAAAATGGTTTATCCCATGAGCTTGTGAACTCATCATGGAGATTGTGTCACGGTTCATAAATCCTTGTCTCTTTCTTTCTCGTCTCGTGTGCTGTTGTTATGTGTGTGTGCGTGCTGATTGTGTGGGCGTGCCCACTCATTAGATCATCAGCTATCCAGCTCATCAGTCCTGACACCAGCTGCAGCTCATCTCATCACCCTATATAGACTCATCATTTTCTCATCATGTCTCATGTCAGATCGTTGTTTGTGGGTTCCCGCGGTGTGTTCCAGTCTGCGTTTGAGTCCTGTGCCTTTCTTGTTCCTGTTCGTGTTCCTGTGGGTCTGGATTCATCGTCACTTCGTTACCTAGCACTGCTGCACTCTCACCACCTCCTTCATCTGGCCATCGGGGTCCCTGCGCCACTAACCTGCCTTCTTTGGACTTCCTCTGTCTACATCATCATATATATATATATTAAAGAGAGTTTTACTTGCACTTGCTTCCGCAAGTGCGGAAGCTGTCGTGACAGAACGATCTGACCCAAGATGGAAGCAGCGAGTGATTCTTCACTGGATGCGTTCGTGAACAACAGCGTACTTCGAATGGATAACCAAGAGAAGAATCTCAACGAGACAGCTCCCGCTGTTCAGGCTTTAGTGGCGCAGGTGTCTGGGCTCACCCAGCAGGTCCAACTTCTGCGAGCACCCACTGCGCCACCTGCACTTCCGATTTCCCCACCACCAGCGGACTTTCCTCAGTCGGAGCCCCGCCTACCAGTTCCTGAGGTATATTCAGGTGAACCCAACTATTGTCGAGCGTTCCTAACCCGATATGCTATGCACTTTTCTCTTCAACTCAGGACATTTCATGAGGATCGAACCAAGGTCGCCTTTGTGTTAACCCTGCTAACAGGGAGAGCGGCGCTGTGGGGAACGGCGGTGTGGGAGAACCAGGACAAATGCTGTTCCTCGTTTCAGGCGCTCTCGGCCGAGATGAAAAGGGTGTTCAACCGTGCCGGCGCCGGACGAGAGGCAGCCAGAGTGTTGGCTGATCTGCGACAGGGAGAGAGGTCGGTAGCGGACTTTTCGATCGAGTTTCGAACCTTAGCGGCGGAGAGCCAATGGAACGAGGAGGCGCAGTGGGACATGTTCCTGCATGGGCTGGCTGACCGCGTCCAAAAAGAGATATACGCCATGGACCTTCCCATCAAACTCAACGATTTAATTGCACTGGCATTGAGAGTGGACGCACGTCTTTCCCGAGTGGATCGACGTGTTCAGCAGAATCGTCCTTCTGAAAGATTCAGAGGACAACATTCTGGAGGCGGGGACGTGGTCAGCCACGTCTACGATCACGAGCCCATGCAGGTGGGTCGAGCCCAGCTTTCCCGGGAGGAGAAGGAGAGGCGGAGATCCCTGGGCCTTTGCCTGTACTGTGGAGGAGCTGGACATTTCGCCTACAACTGTCCGTTAAAAGGTCCAGCCCGATAATAAGTATGAGTCTACTATCGGGTGGGATTTCCGCCGAGAAGACCTCATCCACATCTACTCTCCTTCCGGTAAGACTCCGGTGGTCAACTCACCTCCACGACTGCCGTGCACTTCTGGATTCTGGGGCTGAAGGAAATTTTATGGACTACAATTTTGCACTAAAACTCCAAGTTCCCCTCAAGCCACTCACACACAAGATTGCAGTACACGCCCTCAATGGTCAAGAACCACCCACCATCTCATGAACCACTGAAGACGTCACCCTCATCACCTCCGGCAACCACACTGAGACCATCACATTCTGGACACTCCCCTTGCACCCATCGTCCTTGGTCACCCCTGGCTCCTTCGTCACAACCCCAGAGTGGACTGACGTCTTTAGTCTGTGTCGGCGTGGAGCAGTCATTGTCATGAGTCTTGTCTTGTTTCTGCCTGTCCGTCTGTTTCTGTCCCTGTGTTTCAGGAAGAGGCAGTGGATTTATCTAACGTGCCCACGGAGTACCGGGACCTGAAGGAGGTGTTCAGTAAGTCTCAGGCTGCTTCTCTTCCCCCGCATCGTCCCTATGACTGTGCCATAGACTTATTGCCAGGTACGTCTCCGCCCAAGGGCAAGTTATATTCTCTCTCTGTTCAAGAGAGAGAGGCCATGGAGAAATACATTTCTGATTCTCTAGCAACGGGGTTAATTCGCCATTCCTCTTCTCCAGCGGGTTCTTCTTTGTGGGGAAGAAGGATGGTTCCCTGCGACCTTGTATTGCTTACCAGGGGCTGAACAGCATCACGGTTAAGAATACTTATCCTTTGCCGTTGATGTCTTCAGCCTTCGAGAGGTTACAGGGAACATCTATCTTCACGAAATTGGATTTACGTAATGCTTACCATTTGGTCCCCATTAGGGAAGGTGGTGAATGGAAGACCGCTTTTAACACCCCTAGGGGACACTTTGAATACTTGGTCATGCCTTTCGGTCTTCCAGGCACTTGTCAACGACGTGCTGCGAGACATGGTCGATCAGTTCATATATGTCTACCTGGATGACATATACATTTTCTCTCCAGTCTCTCCAGGAACACGTGCAGCATGTCCGACAAGTGCTTCAGAGGTTGTTAGAGAATGGGCTTTTTGTCAAGGCGGAGAAATGCGCTTTTCATGCACAGTCTGTTCCTTTTCTAGGTTACATCGTGTCGGTTGAGGGAATGCACATGGATCCTGAGAAGATCAAGGCTGTGGTGGATTGGCCAAGTCCAGATTCCCGTAAGGCCCTACTGAGATTTCTGGGGTTTGCCAATTTTTACAGACGTTTCATTCGTAATTTCAGCCAACTAGCCACGCCTCTGACCGCTTTGACCTACCCCAGAACGACGTTCAGGTGGTCAGACGCAGCCGAGGCTGCGTTTGCCAAACTGAAGGGTTGCTTCATTTCAGCCCCTATTCTGATAACCCCTGATCCATCACGTCAGTTCGTGGTGGAGGTCGATGCGTCAGAGGTGGGGGTAGGCGCAGTACTATCCCAGCGTTCTCCTTCAGACGACAAGATACATCCTTGCGCATTTTTTTCTCATCGTTTGTCCCCTGCCGAACGAAATTATGACATTGGCAACAGAGAGTTGTTGGCAGTCAAGTTAGCATTGGAGGAATGGCGTCACTGGTTAGAAGGGTCAGGGGTACCTTTTATCGTCTGTACCGATCACAAGAACTTGGAATACATTCAAACTGCTAAAAGACTAAATTCCAGGCAGGCTCGGTGGGCTCTTTTTTTTTGTCTTTTTTTCACCCTTTCAGGGTCACACGGTAGTTTTGACCATGGTGGACCGGTTCTCGAAGGTGGCCCATTTCATTCCCTTGCCCAAATTACCGTCAGCAATTTCCGTCAGATTGTTGTTAATCACGTCTTTCGGTTACATGGCCTCCCGACAGACGTGGTTTCTGACAGAGGACTCCAATTTGTGTCCAAATTTTGGCGAGAGTTTTGTAGATTTCTTGGGGCGACTGTCAGACTGTCCTCAGGGTTCCACCCCCAGAGCAATGGTCAAACTGAGCGAGCCAATCAGGACCTGGAGAGAACGCTACGATGTTTAGTGTCAAGTCAAGTCAAGTCAACTTTATTTATATAGCGCTTTTAACAATGTAGTTTGTTTCAAAGCAGCTTTACAGTGTTAAATAGGAAAATAATGCAGCATCATTTTATTCAGCTGTATAGCCATTCTGGAGAAAACGCTGATGTCATCAGTTCATTTCAATTATCAAAGTGACAGTGTGGGCTTTAGATCAATAATTAGATCAGTAATTTAGTTTATATGGTTAATTTAGTTTATTAATTAGATTTATTTCGATGTTTAGTTGAAAAATTTTGTGTCCCCAACTGAGCATGCCAAGCCAGAGGCAACAGTGGCAAGGAAACCAAAACCCCATAGTGTCCATGAATCCTTCCTCGTGGAGTCAACAACTGTCTATGGTGGTACGCCCACAACACGTTGCCAGTGTCATCCACGGGCCTATCGCCGTTTGAGTGTAGTATAGGGTAACAGCCACCTATTTTTCCTATTTTTTGTTGTGCGAGTTGGTAGATGGAATGTAGCGTTTCATCAGATATTGTAGGGGTGGGTAAAGCAAGATAAAAGTTCACAGTTTTAGTTTCAGTTGAGTGTAGAAATGTGGTTTGTTTTTTCTTTTAAAAAAAGTGATTTTTTTTTACATTGATCAAACACATTTTTAGTGTACAAAAAATACATACAATAAAAAGCTTAATAAAATCCTAATAATATAATTAGGGCCCAAGCCCTGAAAGGGCGCAGAGCCCTATTGTTCTTCTAAAGGTTATTAGGGCCCAAGTCCTGAAAGGGCGCAGAGCCCTATTGTTCCCCTAAGAATTATTAGGGCCCAAGCCCTGAAAGGGCGCAGAGCCCTATTGTTCTTCTTAAGATTATTAGGGCCCAAGCCCTGAAAGGGCACAGAGCCCTATTGTTCTTCTAACGGTTATTATTAGGGCCCAAGCCCTGAAAGGGCGCAGAGCCCTATTGTTTTCCTTAGGATTATTATTAGGGCCCAAGCCCTGAAAGGGCGCAGAGCCCTATTGTTTTTCTTAGGATTATTATTAGGGCCCAAGCCCTGAAAGGGCGCAGAGACCTATTGTTCTTCTTAAGATTATTAGGGCCCAAGCCCTGAAAGGGCGCAGAGCCCTGTTGTTCTTCTTAAGATTATTATTAGGGCCCAAGCCCTGAAAGGGCGCAGAGCCCTATTGTTTTCCTTAGGATTATTAGGGCCCGAGCACCGATGGTGTGAGGACCCTATTGGAATTGCTCAGTTTATTAGGGCCCGAGCACAGATGGTGTGAGGACCCTATTGGAATTGCTCAGTTTATTAGGGCCCAAGCCCTGAAAGGGCGCAGAGCCCTATTGTTCTTTTTAAGATTATTAGGGCCCAAGCCCTGAAATGGCGCAGAGCCCTAGTGTTTTTCTTAAGATTATTATTATTATTATTAGGGCCCAAGCCCTGAAAGGGCGCAGAGCCCTATTGTTTTTCTTAAGATTATTATTATTATTATTATTAGGGCCCAAGCCCTGAAAGGGCGCAGAGCCCTATTGTTCTTCAGATTATTAGGGCCCAAACCCTGAAAGGGCGCAGAGCCCTATTGTTCTTCCTCAGATTATTCTTTTTTTTTGTTATTAGGGCCCAAGCCCTGAAAGGGCGCAGAGCCCTATTGTTCTTCCTCAGATTATTATTTTTAGGGCCCAAGCCCTGAAAGGGTGCAGAGCCCTATTGTTCTTCCTCAGATTAATCTTTTTTTTATTAGGGCCCAAGCCCTGAAAGGGCGCAGAGCCCTATTGTTTTCCTTAGGATTATTATTATTATTATTTTATCGACTTCTCGGGCACTTTTGGGGCCCTTACCATGCTCAAAAACTCTTGAAACTTTGCACACACGTCGGAATGCGCGGCCATCAGAGCCGGGCTGAAGCGGGTACCCGGGCGTGGCAGGGGGGCTCGACAGCGCCCCCTTAAGTGGGGTCTGAAAACTTGGTCCATATATCAAACACACTTGCACGTACATGTATGAAACTCGGTACACATATAGACCTCAACGGGCCGAACAACTTTCGTGCTCTAAGTTATCTAAGTGCTCTAAGTTAAGAAAACGCATGCTCTGGAATTTAATATACTCCTCCGAGGCCATTGTTTCGATCAGCACCAAACTCGGTCAGCATGAAGTGAACATATTCAGGATGCTAAATTGCAAGCGGATTTTTGATATCTTGAATGGTTTGGCCGTGGCGAGAAAAGGGAGACAGGAAGTGTTATAACTTGTGCAAACATTGACTGATTTGGATGAAACTTCAGCTGTGTGTTCGTTGTAAGAAGCCGATCGCATGGATAGGACTTTTGTGAGTCAAAGTTATAGCGCCACCAACTGGCAGCAGGAAGTGTGTCACTTTTTAAAAATGCTTTAAATCACTGTCTTATTTTCACCCGATTGACTTCAAACTTCATCAGTACAATGTGAAAACATGGCAGATATAGACATATGAATGGATTTCTTATGTTTTAAATAAATGTTGCCATGGCAACGTTTAATAATGTTTTGGCTGTTTTTGAGACTCTTAACATGCTTGAAATTGCATGAAACTCAACACACCCATCAGAGATGTCGGTCAGTACACATGGGCAAAGCCTCAGAAACGGGTGGCGATGAGGGGCTCTATAGCGCCACCTTTTGGCAAAAGTGGGGGGCTTAGTTTTATCTTCAGTCACCAAACTCGGTACATATATTGTTCTCTTCGAGCCGGAGAACTTTCTAATTTACAGTCATTAGCTCCGACCAACAGGAAATCAGATATTTTGGTTTGAACGCGAATATTTGGATAAATCGAGCTCTGAGTTTTTACGTTCTCCTCGTAGGCGATTTATTCAATCTCCACCAAACTCGGTCAACATGAAACAAAGATAAGGAAGATGCTAAAATAAGAAACGGATAATGGATATCTCAAACGGTGTTGCCATGGCGAGGGATTAAATAAGGAGAAAAAAGGGGAACAGAAATTGTCTCATATCTTGTAAAATAATATTTTGATTTCAATGAAATTAATATTGTATATTTGGTAATTGAACTTAGATTAATTTAAAATTACTATACTATTTTTCAGATGAATATATATATATATATATATATATATATATATATATATATATATATATATATATTATACATATTTCTTTGAATAATCTATTGTGCCTGTGTGTGCTGCCCTTCCCTCAATGAACACAAGATGGCAGTATTGTGTTAGTTTTGAAACAGGATAAAAAAAACATTCCATCTCTCTTTCTCTCTAAGGGATTTGTCTGTGTGTGTGTGAGTGGGCATGTTGTTGTGAAATATCAGGACACAAATGTGTATAATGACATGGGTATGACATAGGTATTACAAAAAGAGGGTGAAATATGAGGACGTTCCCCATGTCCTCACTTTTCAAAATGCTTATAAATCACACAGAATAAGGTTTTTTTCACAGAAAGTAAACTGCAGTGTAAGGGGATAGAAAATACGGTTTGTACGGTATAAAAACCATTACACCTATGGAATGTCCTCACATTTCACAAAAACAACAAACGTGTGTGTGTGTGTGTGTGGTGTGTGTGTGTGTGTGTGTGTGTGTGTGTGTGTGTGTGTGTGTGTGTGTGTGTGTGTGTGTGTGTGTGTGTGTGTGTGTGTGTGTGTGTGTGTGTGTGTGTGTGTGTGTGTGACTTTCTCTCTTGATGATGTTAATTTACCTCTTGAACCTGGATGAATTTAAAATGAATATACTATTTTTCAGATCAATATATTTATTTATTTAAAAGAATTAATCTAAACACCACTCTCTGTATGCCCTCCCCTCAATGAACAGAAAATGGCAGCATTGTGTTAGTTTTGAAGCAGGATAAAAGAGAGAGAGAGAGAGAGAGAGAGAGAGAGAGAGAGATAAAAATCTCTCTCTCTCTCTCTCTCTCTCTCTCTCTCTCTGTGTATGTGTGTGTGTGTGTGTGTGTGTGTGTGTGGAGGGGGATGGCTGGATATCCGTTGCCTGCAGCATACAACAGCATTCTGATGGTGTAAAGTTTAACTCATACATTTGTAGACTCGAACGTAATGAAGTAATTTGTATTCATTTTATAAAACAACAACAATGAAAATAAATAATACAAACACAATACATCTGTCCTTAAGTAATCATTTAACCATCAGCCTGCATTATTACACTGTTTTCATTAAAATGGTAAAGTGTACATGTCTTTCTTTGCTGCATACCGTATATGCCTAACTACACAAGCCGAGCTCTACATGTTCGCTATCAGTATCGTTCAATAGCTGGTTCATTTTGTTCACGAACAAGTCGAGAAGGAGATCAGTCTTTGGTTCAGAGTCAGAGTCGGACTCAAAAGCATCTCGGTCAGTAAAAGGCGTATTCGTTCACTGAATTCAACAAATCACATGCTCCGTCACATCTTATACTCGAACGCTATTGGTTCGAAGTTTTGTCATTGACAGGATGAAACAGTCAACAGAGCTGCGCATGCGCTCGTTTCTCGCTGCTAATAGTGCCACGCTGCTGTGGAGGGAGGAATTTCAGTGAACGAGAAATATGAGTCAGTGGACCACCTGAACGAAGCTTTGCTTTTTCGTGATCAACAATGACAGGACGCCGTCTCGCCTTCAGCTCCCCTTCAACTCCTCTGCATGGACGCGGCCAACTTTTCCGACTATTTTTCAGCAGTCTGGCGTTTTCACAACTCTGAGGCAAACTGCAGGCGCTATGGACCAGGGCATGGGTAATGTAACGTTACGATTTAAAGAATATGCTTTTAATTCAATACATTTATTGCCATGTCAACAAGTTGATAGGAATTTGTCTTGGTACAACTCTCAGACATAAATTACATAAATGACAGACATCATAAGTACAACAACAGACAATGTTCCCCAACAATGCCCAGAAAACAGTAGGGCTTTAGACCAAGACCCCGCAGACAAAAAAGACAATACCCCTGGACAAGAAAAAGAAAGAAAGTGCACAGTGCATACAGTTGATAGTGCAGCTAGCTGTCAGTGCAAATTCAGATATCTAATAGCCAGAGGGTAAGTACTGTCTCTGAAACGTGAAGTAGAAGTCTTAATGCTCCTATATCTTCTTCCTGATGGGAGGAGATTAAAGAGGTGGTGAGCAGGGTGAGAGTGGTCCGCTATGATGTTTTTAGCCTTTCTGATTATTCTGGTGGAGAAAAGTGAAGAAAGTGATGGGAGACTACAGCCTATAATTTTTGATGCTCTGCGTACTACTCTTTCCATCCTAGTTTTGTCCTGAGCGGTTGTGTGACCGAACCAGACAAGCATGGAAAAAGTAAGCACGCTTTCAATAGTTGACCTATAAAAATGGGTCATGGCAACTCGGCTGACTCGAAACTTTTTAAGCTGCTGCAGAAAGTGGAGTCGCTGGTGAGCTTTACTGATCTTAAAATTAGCGTTGAGCTCCCATGATAGGGATTCCTGTATTGTGGTCCCAAGGAACTGGAAGGAAGTGACCCTCTCCACCTCCACCCCATTAATGGAGAGCGTAGGGAGGGGACTAGGGGTCCTTCTAAAATCCACTACCAGTTCCTTGGTTTTTGAGATGTTAAGTATCAAGTCAAAGCTTTCGCACCATTTCACCAGCCCCTGCACTTCTCTGCGGTAGTCAGACTCATCTCCATTAGTAATAAGACCAACTACAGAAGTATCGTCAGCAAACTTAAACAACAAAACTGAACTGGTGTGTGATTGACAGAATTGTGTGTATAAAGAGTACAGAAGTGGGGAAAGGACGCAGCCCTGAGGGGCGCCAGTGTTCAAAAACTTTGACTGTGAGACGTAATCACCCATTTTAACCACCTGCTTCCTATCGCATAGAAAGTTGAAAATCCATTTGCAGAGTGATGTACTAACACCTAGCTCCTGTAGAGTGTTAATCAGTTTCACAGGAACGATGGTGTTGAACGCAGAGCTAAAATCCACAAAGAGGACCCGAACATATGTAGACTTTAACTCCAGATGTTGAAGAATAGAATGCAAACAGAGTGAAACTGCATCATCAACACTCCTATTTGCTCTATAAGCAAATTGGTGGTGGTCAAGCGAAATACTGGACAGGTGTTTACATATCAAACGCTCAAACACTTTCATAATGACAGAAGTTAAGGCCACAGGCCTATAATCATTAAGACATGAGATTCTATTTTTCTTTGGAACTGGAATGATCACAGCAGATTTAAAACAAGCAGGCACAATACCAAGTTGGAGAGACCAGTTAAAGATAAAAGTGAGGACAGATGTTAGTTGATCCGCACAGTGTCTTAAAGTGGCAGACATTACTCCGTCTGGCCCCGCCGCCTTCCTGATGTTCTGCTGACGGAGCAAGATTCTTACATCATGCTCAGAGATAGTGGGTGGAGGGTCACCCTGCTCTCTGTAGCAGGGAGGGGGCAGGTGATTTCCCCTGTCAAAACGACAGTAGAAGTCATTAAGTCTCCCAGGAAGAGATGGGTCACTAACTGGAGCATGGTGTTTGATCTTATAGTCAGTAATGTCCTGCAGCCCCTGCCAGACACCTTTGATGTCATTTGCATGTAGTTTATTTTCAAGCTTAGCTTTATAGGAAGCCTTGGATTTCAACACAGCTCGCTGAAATTCATATTTCAGTAATTTGTATTGTACCATGTCACCACTCATAAAAGCAGCCTGTTTTTTCTTACATAGCACTCTCACTTCATTATTGAACCAGGGCTTACTGTTATTAAAAACCTGAACAGCTCTTGTAGGAATACAAACACTCTCACAGAATTGAATATAGGATGTGACTGTATCAGTGAAGATGTTAATATCCTGACCATCAGACCAGAAGTTACTCCATACCGTGGAGTCTAAGCAGTCCTGTAATGTGTCTATGGCTTGTGGGGACCATTTCCTGAAAAGTTTAACAGTTGGTTTCGCCACTTTGAGTTTCTGTCGATATTTTGGTATAAGAAAAATAGTGTTGTGGTCGGACTCACCCAAGGGGGCCCTGGCCACCGCATGATATGCCTCAGGAATAGGGGAATAGCATTGATCCAGTGTTTTATCCTTCCTGGTAGCGATCTGGATTTGGGGTTTGTATCTGGGGAGTGCCTTCCTCAAGGAGACATGGTTGAAATCTCCCAGCACAAACATGGCAGCGTCGGGATTGTTGTTTTCTACCTCTGTGATATTACACACAAGTTGCTGCAAAGCAGCCGGAGCAGAGGCGTCCGGGGGAATGTATATAACCATCAGGACAACAGAAGAAAACTCTCGAGGCAAGTAGAAGGGCTTACACATCACAGTGAGAGACTCCAACTCCGGAGAGCAGGTTTGTGACAAGATTTTGCAGTCCGAACACCAGTTGCTATTGATGTAGCAGCCAACCCCACCTCCACGTAGTTTTTGTGAGCACGCAGTGCGGTCTGCACGGTGTAGAGAAAAACCGGCTAGTTGCAACATGGAGTCCGGGAAACTTTCAGCCAGCCAGGTCTCAGACAGGCAGATAGCGGCGGCGTCCCTGAAGTCTCTCTGCGTACGAATGAGCGTTGAAAGTTCATCCATTTTGTTTGCCAGGAAGCGGACATTGGAAAGAATCAGGCTTGGTAGAGCTGAGCGGTAGATGCGACGCCTAAGCCGGACAAGAACGCCACCCCTCACACCCCGCTTCCGAGTCTTCCAGCATTGTTTAAGCCGCTCCTTGTGTTGTTGGCAATCTGGCGGTAAATCAAGCAGGAAAACGGGCATGCTGTCCCGAATATGAAGTAATGCAGATCTGTCATACTGAACAATACCAAGGCTGGGTTCTGGGAATGTGCAGGACAACACCAAACAAACAAACAAAACAGAGAGTAGCACCGAGTCGCCATTGAGCGGCGCCATCTTGCAGTGATCTGCCAACCAATCACGAGGGATTTTTCTTGTTTAAAAGTAGTGGCCTCAGCCAATACTGAGTGAGTAAATTCAAGTCTGGCCGTTGACTCTCTGGTTTCGCTGCTATTCATATGCTAATTAGAGGTGTCACACCTGCGGTCTCTCGCTGCCTCTTAATTGTCGAAAACTGCCAAAAATTAGGGAGATTTCCGGGAGTCTACAGGCGTTTACGGGGTCGAAAATCCCACTTTTCATGCAGTGAGCCCTATTGTTTTCCTTAGGATTATTAGGGCCCAAGCCCTGAAAGGGCGCAGAGCCCTATTGTTTTTCCTCATATTATTATTAGGGCCCAAGCCCTGAAAGGGCGCAGAGCCCTATTGTTCTTCCTCAGATTATTAGGGCCCAAGCCCTGAAAGGGCACAGAGCCCTATTGTTCTTCCTCAGATTATTCTCTTTTTTATTTTTATTTTTTTTTCCGACTTCTCGGGTACTTTTGGGGCACTTAACATGCTCGAAAACTCTTGAAACTTTGCACACGCATCGGAATACGCGGCCATCAGGGCCGGGCTGAAGCTGGTACTCGGGCGTGGCAGGCTTAAGTGGGGTCTGAAAACTTGGTCCATGTATCAAACACACTTGCACGTACATGTATGAAACTCGGTACACATATGGAGCTCATCGGGGCGAACAACTTTGGTGCTCATAGTTATGCGTCAGCCCAACAGGAAGTGAGCTTTTATGGGTTGTTCGGAAAACGCATGCTCTGGAATTTAATATACTCCTCCGAGGCCATTGTTTCGATCATTGCCAAACTCGGTCAGCATGAAGTGAACATATTCAGGATGCTAAATTGCGAGCTGATTTTTGATATCTTGAATGGTTTGGTCGTGGCGAAGCAACACATTTATGGCGAGAAAAGGGAAACAGGAAGTATGTTATAACTTGTGCAAACATTGACTGATTTGGATGAAACTTCAGCTGTGTGTTTGTTGTAAGAGGCCGATCACATGGATATGACTTTTGTGAGTCAAAGTTATAGTGCCACCAACTGGCAGCAGGAAGTGTGTCACTTTCAAAAATGCTTTGAATCACCATCTTATTTTCACCCGATTTACTACAAACTTCATCAGTATAATGTGAAAACATGACAGATAGAGACATATGAAATGGATTCCTGAAATTTTAAATACTGTTGCCAAATACTTTTGGCTGTTTTGAGGCTCTTAGCATGCTTGAAACTGCTTGAAACTCAACACACACATCAGAGATGTCAGTCAGTACACATTGGCAAAGCCTCAGAAACGGGCGGGGATGAGGGGCTCTATAGCGCCACCTTTTGACAAAAGTGGGGGGGTTCGTTTTATCTTCAGTCACCAAACTAGGTACATATATTGTTCTCTTCGAGCCGGACAACTTTCTAATTTACAGTCATTAGCTCCGACCAACAGGAAGTCAGATATTTTGGTTTGAAGGTGAATATTTGTATTATTCAGGGTCTGAGTTTTTACGTTCTCCTCGTAGGCGATTTATTCAATCTCCACCAAACTCGGTCAACATGAAACAAAGATACGGAAGATGCTAAAATGCGAACGAATATTGGATATCTCAAACGGTGTTGCCATGGCGAGGGATTAAATAAGGACAAAAAAGGGAACAGAAATTGTCTCATATCTTGTAAAATTATATTTTGATTTCAATGAAATTAAGATTGTATGTTTGGTAATTGAACTTAGATTAATTTAAAATTACTATACTATTTTTGAGATGAATATATATATATATTTTATAAATATTTATTTGAATAATCTATTGTGCCTGTGAGTGCTGCCCTTCCCTCAATGAACACAAGATGGCAGCATTGTGTTAGTTTTGAAACAGGATAAAAAAAACATCCCATCTCTCTTTCTCTCTAAGGCAGTGGTCGCAAACCCGTCGATCGCGATCGACTGGTCGATCTTTATCACTGTCCCGGTAGCTCCCGATAAATAACCGAAAAATAATTAACAACATGTAACAAGTAGAATTAGGTACTGCTCCTTTAAGGCAGAACGCATGCACTCACTCACTCGCTCGCTGATGAGTGGGCAGTTCGTGGATGGAGCGCGAGCTATGAACATCGCATGTATGCGTGTATTTCTGTTGCTCTTTGCACTTTTTGTTTTCTGTTCAGTAACGCTGTTGTTAGTGGAGTGTTTTGCAAACTGCCCCATGTGTGTGCGTGGGATCGACGATGCTGATAATAAACCCCTGTGAAATATCAGATATGTGAGTTTTGCTTACACTTGGCTACAACCATTCAGGCCAGCTATCCGGCCTCTCTGTGTACGAGCGTTACAAACACATTATCAAGGCACGAAATGGCTACATATGCTCCCAAAATGTATTGTAGCGTATTAGGGTTACATATATATTTAAATTAAAAATGAGCTCAATAGGGAATTGTGGGTATTAATATTTAGGGATTTATGATTAATCATAACGGGTTATAATCTAATCACCAATCTCCAAAATCACCCAAAATGGGAATACCTCACCTCGGTATTTATGCAATATAATATATATGGTTAACAACAATTTATTGTAATTAACTACAGATATATCTATATTAAATAATCACAGAATAACCCCAAGGGAGTTGATTCAAAATTCCTCTCCGTTCCGTTTAAAGAACGAGCGGAGATTCCTTATCCACTCACCAGGTCTATTCTTCCTACCCAATTTTCGGGAAGTTTATCCCTCTGGCCACAAAGGACAAACTTTCTGAGTTATGGTATTAATTAAAGCATTCAACGATGCTTATAAGAGCTCGTAGCTTAGATCTGATATTAAAGGGACTCGTGTTCCGTGAGCAAACAATGACAATCAAAACGTGAATATCATGGTTTTAATAAAGATTAATACTACGATTACATATGACTACATAAAGAATACATGTATTTACAGAATAGTGGAAAGTAAAGAGGAGGATGAGGGGAAGGGAAAGGGAAAGGAAAGGAAGGAGGGTAAGATCGTGTCCGATCCGACACCTTCCCAGACAAAACCATTGGAGCCAGCAAGAAATATCACCTTAAACAGGGGTACAATCTTTAAAACGCATCTAAATTTCGGTAGAATTGATACTTGCATGGTTTCTTGGTGTTGTGTAAAGCAAGATGCGTGCGTTGGCGTTTCTCAGAGAGTTTGCGCGCTGAAGCGTTCTCTCCGTTTGGTTCTTCCAGAGCTTCGTTGGTCCGCGGGACTTTTAAAGGTGTCGTCTTGGAGGGGAAGTTCATCTCGTCCAGTTAAGTGCGTCCGCTGACTGCGTCGCGGAGCGCGTCGATCTTCAAAGGAAACATCAGCTTGGCTGGACCGCGCCGGCTCGCAGGTCGAAAACCCGCGAGCCGCGCTGATGAGATGGGAGGAAAAGGGAATTTGTCTCGTCCGGGGTCCTTGCAAGGTGACTGAGCCCCGGTGTGCTCGAGTTACTGTACTCTAAAGTCCACTAACTTCCGCCCACCTTCTCTGAGATGACCAATCGTAGATGTGGATTGGAGGCGGGAAAGTTCCTTTGTTTGGACTTTTATCACTCACTGAAATGTTAATGCTGGCAACCACAACGAGTGAGGTTTTGCTCCAAAAGGGCTAAGCATATTAACGGTACATGTCATAATCATACTTTTTACATAATTGGCTAAGGCAGAGAAAGAGGAACGGATAGACACCAAACATGCTAGTTTAAATGCATGAAAGACGGTGTATCTCTTTTACAGAGCCATCTTGAGCATTTAAGATTAACATCACACAAATACATAAATATATACTTTGTGGTCAACATACATACAACAAAAGGGGTCATCACATATATTTCTGGGATGGTTTAATTAAAATAGTTCAAGCCACACGGCACAGGCTGTCTGTGTGTGTGGAGGTCAGTTCTCGGCCCCTCTGCAGGTGTGAGCTAGTGGCCCGGGGTGTGTGTGTGTGTGTGTGTGTATGTGTGTGTGTGTGTGATAGGGATATTTTGAAGTTCCCCCCCAGAGCAATTGTCGTAGGCCTGGCCATTCTCTGGTGTGTCGTCAGCCTGGCATTGAGGGCCATTCACCCCAGACTTATGGGTGCCGGGATCTGATTTCCCTGCAGAGCTGGGTAGCGAAAGGCATCCCTGCTGTTTCGCATCACTTTGATCCCATGAGAGAGAAACGGAGAGAGAGAGACAGAGAGACTCCAGACGCTACAGCTCCCCCTTTGCCATGTGACGACGTCCGGTTGACCTCGTCGGATGGCAGTTGTCGTTTTGATCGGATGGTGGTCGAGTGGGATCATGATGGTCGGATGACAGGTGGTTTCTAATTGTTCTCAGCCTTTGGTTCCTCAGGCTGAGAGTCCATCTCGATGAGATTTGGCATTGTCTCTGTCTTGGTACCTCCCTTCCGTGGGTTTCGTTTGAATCCCAGGAGGAGAGAGGCCGTGTTCTTGGTCATGGACTCTCGCATCTCGTGGACCCTCTTGACTAGGATGAAAGCCAGGCCCAGTGTCAGGGTGTGGCATAATGCTGTAGCAAGGTAAAGAGCTGTGTCGATAAGAGTGATGTCAACTGGCTAGGACCCCCTTTCTCAATCTTAAGTTCCAGTTCTGGATCTAGAGTTAAGTTGTGATTCTTGAAGAAGGATGGGGTTTCCAGCTCTGACCAGTACTCTTCACTTGGGAGGTATTACGATGCCAGATCATCAAGGTGGAGGATGGCACCCTTTGGTACGTGAATCCACACACTCTGGTTGTTTGGGTCCCCTGGAGTGATGGTCACTCCACGGCAGATAAGGCAGGCAGTAGCCAAGTTCAGGTCTCTGACCTTGTGCAACAGGTGTCGAGGCAGCAGGGGCCATGACGGTGCGTCACCTGTCATCCTGAAGTCTGTCTGTGTGGCGCAGGTTTCTGCTTGTGGTCTCAGGAAGTGGTAAGGGGTCTGTGTGGCCTGAAGAGGGTTTCAGACTGACCTAGTGCTGGTGACAGGAGGGAAGCGGGTAGTTGTTAGCCTCTCAGTCACAAGACGTCCGAAGGATCGGAGTTCTGCTCTGCTTCTTGTGGCAGTGCTGTTGTGAGCTTGCCTGAGCTGTGTGTGGCAAGGGGTTGGAAGCTTGTCCTTTGCAGTACTCATCTGGTGAGTCCTGTTTAGGGGCTATTTTGCTGGTGTCAGCAGCTCCTGTGACCCTGAGATAGTAGTGTCCAGCTGTCCTTGTGCAGCCTCCGCTTGACACCTGCGTGAAGGGTTTGGCAGAGGGCGTTGTTGTCGACGGCTGTGGGACATCCTGTGGTGTGCGCAGGTTGGACGCGCTGTCTTCCATGGCTTCGCCCAGTGGCTTGTCTGGTACTTGGCGTTTGCCATAGTGACAGTTCTGCATGGGTCCTGAGCTTGATCTGTCCAGCTGCTCTCATGGTTCAACAGCTGTCTGAGCCACTTCAGGTGTAGTTTGTCAATGTGCTGGTGAGCAGTGTAAGTTCTGACAAAGCTAGAGTCTCTTGTTTGATGCAGCAGGGTCGTCTGAAACCCAGTCACAAGTTCAAAAGTAGACACATGAGTTGATTCATGCGGGGTGGCTCTGATGGTCATGAGCACCAACGGACGTTTCACATCCCAGTCTTTCTGGTTGGCAGACACATACTTTCTCAGCATGCTGGCCCCAGCTCAATTGGTTCGTTCAACTTGGTGTCGTTGGGTGCTCAAAGACATTCTACTCACTTGAAGAACTGGCATACAACTGTGAGGAAGTACTTGTGGTCCCTCGTCGATCTGGGAAGGGATCCCGCCCAGTCTATTTGGAGGTATGACCACGGGACTGTGACTCTTCTGCGTTGCAGGGGCTCTGGGGTTTGGGTTTGCCGGTTAGAATTGTCAGCAAACCAGACACTTCTCTGACATACTCTGACACGACTTGCTGCATGCCAGGCCAATATTTCACTTGCTTCTGTGTCTTGTGGCTCTGGTACCGTGGTGTCCGGCACATGGTGCGTTGTGGGCATACATTTAGCATTACCCCCCTTTTGACACTGTGGCATCACAAGCTTTAGCGCTGTGAGGGCGTCAGAGGCATACCCCAGAATGTTTGTTTTCTCACGCAGCACGTGTTTGCCGTCATGCGGTCGTCTGAGGCCTGTGGTAGACATCGTGACAGGGTGGTTGGAGGGGTCTGAGAGGTGGTTACTCATAGCTTTTATGGCAGTGTCAGAGGCTTGCATGTCAGCTGTGTCATTTATGGAAATTGTAGAGCCAGCGTAAGCGGCTGTGATGTTGGAATCGTCGCAGGAATAGTCAGTTTGCTGCGGGTTATCACAGCGCCATCACGGGTGGTTGCATGGGTGGGAGGTGACCATGGATTGCCGTGAAGTGTGCCAGTCTTGGCCAGGGAATCAGTTTGGTCATTCAAGTCTTTGTCAAGGCCGGGTTGCCTTGAGTGTCCTGTCACCTTTTCCCGGTGGACAGTCATGTCGTGTGTTCTTGTGATGTCATCACACGCGTCGAACAGGTGTTGGGCATGCTTCGTTTCGGAAGATGTTAAACTCGGCTGGTGAGTTGGCATAGCCGATTGGGCACCTGGTGTCGGTTGCAGAAGGTGAAAGACAGCTGGTGCTGCAGTATCCTGTTCGTTGATTAAAGTACAGACTCTTGGGATGGTCTGGCCTGGCAGGAGGTTTTCAGGCTTGGCAGGAACCACAGGGGGCTGTGATGTCAGTGGGGCTCACACTACCTCATTGGTAAAGTCCACATGAGCCTTGAGGCGAATCAAGGGGTCTGCTTCTATGTAGACGTTATGCAGTGGATCTTGAAGGACCAGGATGTGGTGTGTGAGGCACTGATCGTTCCATTTCAAGTTCAAAGTGCAGGTGCCCTTGACAGTTACCATGGTTGTTAGGCAGGAGTCCAACAGGCAGTGGGTGCACTTGCTTGCAGATGGAAGGTTGGATGTGTCTTTCATGAGGGCTTTGAACAGTGCTAGACTGATGGCTGAGTTGTCTGCCCATAGTGAGAGTATGATGTCTGTAGTTGTTACATCATTCAGCTGGAGGTCGGTCATGACCTTGGGGCAGTGAAAGTCAGAGTCTATGGTGAGTTGAAAAGTGCAGAGTAGCGAGCTTGAACTTTGCTCTGGTGCTGAGACAGTGTTCTCGCGGCGGGTTGCAAGATTTCTCGTGACCTCTGTGACCTGACAGTCTGGCTCAGGTGATCTGGGTGGCTGGAGAGGCAGAGGTTCTCGTACTTGAGCCCAAATCTTTAGCTGTTTGAAGTCTAGTAGGGGCTCAAAACGATCTAGCAGATCTTTGCCGACGAGAAAGGGGTACGTGTCCATTGGTTAGATGTACACTGGGTGTACCAGACTCATTAGGCCCATCGTTAGCTGGATGGGAGCTATCTGTTCAAGTCGGATCTCATTTTGGCTGTATGACTGCACATTCAACTCACATTTTGGGATTTCAGAGTTCGATTGTTCAGGAAGTGCAGCTGTCAGCTAAGGGAGTTGAGCGACGCTGTCACTTGGTGATGAAGTCTCTGGGTCTTTGGACTGTGGTTTGTGCGGTGCTTGGTTCCGTCGGAGAGCAGTCAGGAAGGACGTTGGGTGCCGGTCTTGGTCACAGTCGTAAGCTGTCTGGCCTGTCCTTCTTGTCTCCCTTGCGAGAAGTTCTTTCAGAATCCTCAGGATCTCTGCTGACTCAGATGAAGCTGCACCGTCTGACTCTGGTGAGTGCTCAGACTTGGGTTCGTTTGGGGCGAGCCGTTCCGCCGCTGGCTGTTTGGGCTAGGGGTGCTGCCATTTCTGGGCTGTCGGCTGGCATCTCACGCGGCTCCACCTTTGGGTGGTTAGACAGACGTGGCTTGTCTCAGAGTCTTTCAGAGTGCTCGGACAGGTGCTTAAGACGGGCACCGTGCCAGTTGCGCTGCTCTCTGCTGGCTTGGAACGGTCTTGCCGGTTACAAAGTCTGTCACTGCGTTGTTGCAGGGCGCCCCCTGGAGCCAGCTCTGAACGGTGATCAGAGACAGGGTAAACCATTAGATTTCTCACAGTCTTTTCAGAAACAGTCTTTTTGGTCCAGCTTTACGGTTTCATGTTGTAAGTGAAAGTTCATACCCTGCAGGGTTTGGGGTGAAAGTTGGGATGTTTCTGGCCAGCTTGTAGAGTTCTTGGGAAGCCATGATGTGCCTGAGCATGATTCTCTGGATTGGCTCCCACCCCCTTTGCTGCTGGTGGGGGCTCGTGGCTGCTGGCTGGTGACAACTTGGGCAGTGGGCTTTCACCCCCCTTTTGAGCTTGGAACTCTTGGCTGGGGGTTTCTTGTCCCACTTGTCAGGGGAAACTGTGTGGTGCGTGTTTCCCCTTGCTGTTCACTGTGCGATGTACATGTGAACTTCAGTTCTCTGTGAACAGTTTCAAGTTCTTTGTCTTGAATAGTCTTTTTTTTTTTTTTTTTTTTTTTTTTTTTTTAACCAAATCTTGGACCTTGGCATGGGCGTTTGCAAGTGGGTTTTACAAGCTTTGGCCTTGCTGTTTCTCTCTTTCAGTTCAATCTTTGCTCTTGTTAGGAGAGCTTCACCTCGTTGGAGTTTTTCTTTTGGTTCCTCTTCGGATTCTTTCTCCAACTGCTCTCTGTGCTAGTCTCTACACGAAGTTCTGCCGGGGCATTTTGGAGTCTCTCAACTTCCTCCCGAGGTTGTAGGTCCATTCCGTCCTTCCGCGTCGGTCCTGGGTCTCGAGGAGTAGCTGATCTAATCGACTCTGCGCGTTGTCCTGGTTCCTAACGGGCCTCCTCGGCATGGAGCTTCAACGCTGCCGTTCTTGGCTCAGGGGCTGCAGGTCACCGTGGCTTTAGGCAGGAACGCAGTCGTCCTGGTGCTCGATCAGGTCTCGACGTAATCCCAGTGGCGGTGGGGCTGGATGAACGGGACACACCGCTTACTGTGGGCAAGAGAGAGACAACACAAAAGAGGCCAATGCAAGTCCGTATAGGGTGTAGTGCTTATAGCCATATGTGACTATTTAATTGTGTGTGCAATTTTGGACTAACTGGTGCAGACAGTTAGTGGAATCTAGGCCGTGCACCTGTTGTCTTGGCCGTGAGCGGCCAGGTGGGGCCGATTTGTGTGGGTGAGTGCCGGATTTAAATAACAATTTTGACAGTGCGGTAGCCTAGTGGGTCATTTACTGACACTGGCTGCTGATCGTCAATCTATTATTCAGCTTTCCTTGATGGCTCTCATAGGTTCTGTCTTTAGGTGAACTGGAAGAAACTAAACAACAGAATAGTAGAGTAGAAAAGAAAAGAAAAGGGCGAAATATCCAAGAATACTAAGAAGGCATGAAATAAAACAGAATGAGAACATGAGAAGAGATAGATATGGGAAGGCTCTAAGCTTAATACCAATGCTAGGGTTTATGACAGGGCCAACGAGTGAGGGGGCGCTGTTGAGCTATAAAACCTAGGGGAAAGGTATGGCTTACAAAAAAAGAAAGGTGTGGCCAAACACTTAAGTGACCGGGAATATGTATATTCTAGGGCTTGCAATAAGTGAATGGGCTTATCTAACTTACTATGCCTGGGGGCATCGGGGTCGCCTCAGGTGAGAACCGATGGTGAGGTCAATCTCGCTGGCGGTCCCTGGACACTCGACCGCGGTGTTCCCAGATCCTCGTCCCTTGGTACCACGGTGCGCCCACTCAAACAGCGTGTGACTTTTAGCATGACTGGGCAGCACTCAGGTAAGTTTGGTCAACGGCCAGACTGAAGGGTTGAAATTGGGTTTCCTCTGAAATCCCTTTGGAGTCCAAACGGAGGATCAGAGTAATTAACCAAAATGCCCTTGAGCGGTTCAGTTGGACTCGTTGACTTCTCCCTGGAGTGCCCGAAATGCTTAGTCTGCTGCGTGCCGCCGCCAATGGTACGGAGACAGGTGTCTGCGATTCACACACGACCGGTGTCAGTTACGCAGGCCAGGTGACTCCACTCACCGGAACCCAGCCAGAAGACAACCGGAAATTCACCACAAGCACTAGGGGAGGTACTACCTGTAAATATATAAGTGGCTAACAAGGAAAACGTGACATCAGCTTAGCTTAAACTTGTTTGAACCAAATTCGAATAATTCTGTAAAGTGAGTGAGGTAAAAGACTATTCAATAAATAGTACTAAAACATAAAATGATGATAATGTTGGTAATTATCAGAACAACCTTGAAAAAGGGAGAAATAGAATTAATTAAATTAATCTATTCAGAAATGGAGCCAAAGGAGAAGAGAGAGAGGAGAGCCAACTTATGAGAGTGCCCAACAGGGGGCGTGCTACTGATAAGTGGCTGTCGCAGGCTGAAAAGAGAAGGCTTAATTTAAATTCAGGTTCAAACTTGCTTAAACCAAAATTTAAATAAGTGCAGGGTATCAGACTGGTATGAAATGGAAGAAACCAATTGATAAACAAATAACAATAAAAAGGAAAGAAAAGAACAGACAAGCAAAAATAACTCAAATTGAAACAATGAGAAAGAAAGGGAAACTGACTTAGCAGGAGATGTCACAAAAGGGGCCCATTCCCCTTAGGTAGCATCACTGGCAGAAAGGAGAACTTAATTTAAATTCAAATTCAAACTTTGTTTAAACCAAATTTAAATAAGTGTGAGAAGTCATTGAACCCGAAAGATTGAATGATACCAAACAATAGCAATAACAGGAAATAAATGAAAATAATTATAATAGTAAACAAATAAAATAACGAGAGTTCGCTTGAGAGAGTTTAATAAGGCAAACATCTGCAGACGTCCACAAGATGGCGTAGTGGAGTCAGGCGTGGGTAATTTGAGAGGTGCAGCACACCTAGCGGGCTGCCCCCTTGTGTTACTCGGAGGTATTACACTACCCAAAATTAGGTGATTATGAAGCTTGAGCGTCCGACAATGGGCAATTTAACTGCAGCAATTTAACTGCAATCACAAGTGTGAAGAGAATTTGTTTTCAAATTTCCTTTGTGCCAATTTTGAAGCACAGAGTGTGTGGACGGATTTATTTACCGCATATACACACAAATGTAGAACAGAGCATTTTCTCTGCAACAAATTTTTAACGTGATCAAGGTTAAAATAAAATACTCCCATTCACACATCAAGCAGATACTGGCCAGCAGTTTTTTTCTGGTTGATTTGTGCAAGGTGTGCATTCTGGTTAGCTATGCCAAAACTCCACCTAAGGGGGTGAGATCGCTAGCAATTGATAAGGCCTTTTACAAAACGAATAAGAGGAATACGCTCAAATCGTCATCACGCTGGGAGAAGATTTCTTCGTTCTAACAGGTGGCATCACGCACAGGTGGCATCACGCTGAAAGAAGATTTCTTCGTTCTAACAGGTGGCATCACGCACAGGTGGCATCACGCTGAAAGAAGATTTCTTCGTTCTAACAGGTGGAATTGATAATATTAAAATGTTCTGCACAAGAAGTTTTTCCCTTTACAGAGACAGTTTTAATATTATGAACTGCAGTTTCTTTTTAACAATTAACAGTGACCAAAATGTTTGACCAAAATAGACGCTGTTAACATAGGACTAACTGAAATGAGCTTTGGGCTTTTCAGTTACAGATACGTGAGTTCGCGATTGCGACTTGTCTCACTGAAGCGCGCATATAAGACAACAATTAACACAAATGATATACGCATAAAATTGACAAAGTTGCTCACAAAACAGAGTTTAGAATGTGCTCGAAATATTCTCCACCAAAAATATGTAGCGTATTTAGGGTTACATATTTAAATTAAAAATTAGCTCAATAGGGAATTGTGGGTATTAATATTTAGGGATTTATGATTAATCATAACGGGTTATAATCTAATCACCAATCTCCAAAATCACCCAAAATGGGAATACCTCACCTCGGTATTTATGCAATATAATATATATGGTTAACAACAATTTATTGTAATTAACTACAGATATATCTATATTAAATAATCACAGAATAACCCCAAGGGAGTTGATTCAAAATTCCTCTCCGTTCCGTTTAAAGAACGAGCGGAGATTCCTTATCCACTCACCAGGTCTATTCTTCCTACCCAATTTTCGGGAAATTCATCCCTCTGGCCACAAAGGACAAACTTTCCGAGTTATGGTATTAATTAAAGCATTCAACGATGCTTATAAGAGCTCGTAGCTTAGATCTGACATTAAAGGGACTCGTGTTCCGTGAGCAAAACAATGACAATCAAAACGTGAATATCATGGTTTTAATAAAGATTAATACTACGATTACATATGACTACATAAAGAATACATGTATTTACAGAATAGTGGAAAGTAAAGAGGAGGATGAGGGGAAGGGAAAGGAAAGGAAGGAGGGTAAGATCGTGTCCGATCCGACACCTTCCCAGACAAAACCATTGGAGCCAGCAAGAAATATCACCTTAAACAGGGGTACAATCTTTAAAACGCATCTAAATTTCGGTAGAATTGATACTTGCATGGTTTCTTGGTGTTGTGTAAAGCAAGATGCGTGCGTTGGCGTTTCTCAGAGAGTTTGCGCAATGAAGCATTCTCTCCGTTTGGTTCTTCCAGAGCTTCGTTGGTCCGCGGGACTTTTAAAGGTGTCGTCTTGGAAGGGAAGTTCATCTCGTCCAGCTAAGTGCGTCCGCTGACTGCGCCGCGGAGCGCGTCGATCTTCAAAGGAAACATCAGCTTGGCTGGACCGCGCCGGCTCGCAGGTCGAAAACCCGCGAGCCGCGCTGATGAGATGGGAGGAAAATGGAATTTGTCTCGTCCGGGGTCCTTGTAAGATGACTGAGCCCCGGTGTGCTCGAGTTACTGTACTTTAAAGTCCACTAACCTCCGCCCACCTTCTCTGAGATGACCAATCGTAGATGTGGATTGGAGGCGGGAAAGTTCCTTTGTTTGGACTTTTATCACTCACTGGAATGTTAATGCTGGCAACCACAACGAGTGAGGTTTTGCTCCAAAAGGGCTAAGCATATTAACGGTACATGTCATAATCATACTTTTTACATAATTGGCTAAGGCAGAGAAAGAGGAACGGATAGACACCAAACATGCTAGTTTAAATGCATGAAAGACGGTGTATCTCAATTACAGAGCCATCTTGAGCATTTAAGATTAACATCACACAAATACATAAATATATACTTTGTGGTCAACATACATACAACAAAAGGGGTCATCACATATATTTCTGGGATGGTTTAATTAAAATAGTTCAAGCCATACGGCACAGGCTGTCTGTGTGTGTGGAGGTCAGTTCTCGGCCCCTCTGCAGGTGTGAGCTAGTGGCCCGGGGTGTGTGTGTGTGTGTGTGTGTGTGTGTGTGTGTGATAGGGATCTTATGAAGTTCCCCCCCAGAGCAATTGTCGTAGGCCTGGCCATTCTCTGGTGTGTCGTCAGCCTGGCATTGAGGGCCATTCACCCCAGACTTATGGGTGCCGGGATCTGATTTCCCTGCAGAGCTGGGTAGCGAAAGGCATCCCTGCTGTTTCGCATCACTTTGATCCCATGAGAGAGAAACGGAGAGAGAGAGACAGAGAGACTCCAGACGCTACAGTATTCTCTGCAACCTCAAAATTCGCACAGCACAAATCGACCGATGTTATAGTTAGATATGACAGCGCTACTGCAGCACGCATCGCCGCAGACGATCAGCTGAATATCTTCAGCAAACTGACGCAAATTAAAGTAGCCTAAAAGTTGCAGACGCTCAATACACAATCATCATCATCATTAAAGGTTAAGAAACTAATTGATCAGTTCTTATGCCACTCTCTCTCTCATTTCGCAGTCCTTGAATTAACTGTTGATCAATAAAATGTTGGTGATGTGAACTCATATACATGATGATGTGAACAGGCATATAGCGTGGGAATTGAAGATTGGATTTATATCCGTTTTGTGGAGACACATTTATGTGGCCAAGTGTGAATGGAATGGTTAGGCTATAAATCAGATATATATCTGATCTGTAAAAACACATGAAATGGACCAGCCTAATAGGCCCAGCAAGATCACTCTTTGGGAAGCTTGAACTATAGGTAGAAAAATATAGATATTGAATTGGGGAGGGGGGTTACATGAATGTACCCCTGAACAAAACTGACTGTCTTCAGAATAGTTTCTATGGCATTTTACAGCGGTACCCAAATAAACGCTTCTTTTCCATAAGCACCTCCTACTGTCAGAGAGTGAATTAGCATTTTTATTCAGTCCATCTGTTTTTGTTTTGTGCAGGTGTGTCTTATGTTACAATTTCACAAAGCTAAAGTCAGACCATTCTGTATTTGCTCTAAGTCTTGAAATTATGCAATAATTTAAATAAAAAACAACTGCTCATGCTACATATGTGTATCTTTGTTTGGATCGTAATTAAAATGCAGTGGTTGCCTCACATTTCAAATGGCAATTTTTTTTAAGGTCAGTTTGGCCTGTTATAGAACAAATAAACAACAAATAAATTTGCTTAAATAAAGAAAAAAAAAAAAACGACAGATGGTCTCGGATATAAAAAAAACCTCTGAATCGGCCATGAAAAATCTATAGGTAGATCTTGCCTTTCATCAAGGCTGAGGTCAGGGATCTTTGGCTTGAAAAGGTTGGTGACCACTGCTCTAAGGGATTTGTCTGTGTGTGTGTGTGTGTGTGTGTGAGAGAGTGTGTGTGTGTGTGTGTGGGCATGTTTTTGTGAAATATCAGGAAACAAAGGTGTATAATGACATGGGTATGACATAGGTATTACAAAAAGAGGGTGAAATATGAGGACGTTCCCCATGTCCTCACTTTTCAAAATGGCAATATCCGAAATCCTCATCCTTGTGGGGACATTTTTAGGTCCCCATGAGGAAAACATCTTATAAATCAGACTAAGTGATGTTTTTTGAAAATGTAAAAATGCAGAATGTCTCCTGTGATGGGTAGGTTTAGGGGCAGGGGCAGTGTAGGGGGATAGAATATATGGTATGTACGATATAAAAACCATTACGCCTATGGAAAGTCCCCATAAAACATGAAAACCCAACGTGTGTGTGTGTGTGTGTGTGTGTGTGTGTGTGTGTGGCCACCAACTGGCAGCAGGAAGTGTGTCACTTTCAAAAATGCTTTAATTCACTGTCTAGCTTTAAAAACATTCTAAACAATGTTTTATTCAAAATGTAAAAATGCAGAATGTTTTCTGTGATGGTAGGTTTAGGAGTAGGGGTAGTGTAGGGGGATAGAATGTACAGTTTGTACAGTATAAAAACCATTAAGTCTATGCAATGTCCTCTGCCTTTCCTTCCCCTCCCCCCCTCACTCTCACTTTCTCACTGTGTGTGTGTGTTTGAAGGGGGGTGGGGGGTTAGCAACTAAAGCAAGCCTGTGTATGTGTGTGTATGTGTGTGTGTGTGTGTTTGAAGGGGGGTGGGGGTTGGCAGCTTAAGCATGCCTCTCTGCCTTTGTATGTGTGTGTGTGTGTGTGTGTGTGTGGGCATGTTTTCGTGAAATATCAGGACACAAATGTGTATAATGACATGGGTATGACATAGGTATTACAAAAAGAGGGTGAAATATGAGGACGTTCCCCATGTCCTCACTTTTCAAAATGCTTATAAATCATACAGAACAAGTTTTTTTTTCACAGAAAGTGAACTGCACAGTCTCCTGTGAGGGTTAGGTTTAGGGACAGGGGCAGTGTAAGGGGATAGAAAATACGGCTTGTACGGTATAAAAACCATTACGCCTATGGAATGTCCTCACATTTCACAAAAACAAACATGTGTGTGTGTGTGTGTGTGTGTGTGTGTGTGTGTGTGTGTTTGTTTATGTGATTTATGAGGACACAAATTTGTATGATGACATGGGTATTACACTGGCATTACATGGTTTATGAGGACATTTCATGTGTCCAAAAAAACCCCAGACTAAACAATGTTTTATTAAAAATGTAAATGCAGAATCTATTTTGAAGATAAAACTTATTCCTATAGTAAAATAAAGTTTCAGACAGTGAAATAACAACTCTCTCCCACTGTTTAGATTTTCTTTTAAAAACATTTTTATTCAATCAGAATTTCACTCTCTCTGTCCTCAATAATATAACATTTAAAGATTTATAGTTTATTGTAAACGTAATGTGCAGCTCTGTAAAGGGACAACAAATATATGATAGATACGTGAGAACAAGATTTTTTTTAATCATCTTTAAGTGCACAAAACTATGAAAATATATGAAAGCGCGGCACAATGCGCTTATGCGCATCCCGGGTGCAGAATGATCCGCTTAAAGCAACATGGAGTCAGAGGGCGCAGTGCAGCACGAGTGCACATTGAAAAGTTCACGGCATAAAGAGACGATGAGCGTTGAGCGCACAAATCCTAGTCTGTGTATATCGGTCCAAAAGGTCACTGATTATTCATTTCTTCACAGTTTTAAATTCCGGTTATTGTGCGTGTGATGCCTTGTGTTGTCACCCGGGTAGCGAGCACAACATCGTTCAGAAACCGCTAGATAAACTCCAGGAAGATAAATTATTTTATCTACATATCAAGTATTATAACGGGAATATATCATCTTGGAGTGAGCTTTACCGAGCAGCTGACTGACTGTAACCAAACGCAACGCGCAGTTTGAATGCTGAACGGAGAATGATGGACAGCTACAGCGGAGGAAAGACATTCAGCTATGGAAAGGCTTTAGATGACTTTGTACTAGCAAATCATAAAATACTAATAATGATTGCTGAAAGATCATGTGGCAATATATATTTCTGATGATTATTTAATTACCACGACATGCCTAATCTGAGCAAGTGACTGCCTGTCTTGAGTTTTGTCGACAGATGGAGGTGGCACGAAATTTGACGGAGGCGGCCACAATGCAGGAAAAACCATATAAAAACCCTGCGGCCATTGTTTAAACTCATCCTTCTCCAACCAGGAGTCCGCAAATTTACATTTTCCCATTTCGGAGTCTGTTTCGCAACGTGTGGAGGGCGACACATCACCTAACCGCGCATTTCGCAAAATACGTGACGTCACCCGTAGACGGTGCGCGCGCCCCGAGCTGATCTCACTGACCGAGCACACCGTTTTTTTTATATATAGTTATGGGGATGAAAATAAATATATTCATGAATACTTTTTGGAGTCAAACTCTTTTGACAAAGCTTGAACAAAATGTAATACCTCATAAAATCGTGATTAAGACTTTTTAATACCTTTTAAGGGCCTTAATTTTCCAAAAATGGATTTATCAACTTTTAATACTTTTCAAGACCCCGCGGACACCCTGATATGCATATGAAGAGAAGTGTTAGAATAATGCAACATCAGCATTTGAATGGTATTGTGAACTCATTCCAATTTGACCTTTGACATCATCTGACATGAAATTAATTTAAATTTATTTGATCTCATAGATGTGGCTGTTGTGGTCATAGCAGCACCAACTGCTGCAGTTAATGTGGTGAATTCAGGTTACTTTGACATAGTCCTTTTATGTTTTCCCATGTTAAATGCCTATTGCCTGCAGTGCACAGTTAAGCTGATGCCACCAGCGTGGCGGTGCCACCGGCTTGGGCCCGTCATCGCTGCTCGCAGCTTTAATTATTATTATTTTTCTTAACCATTTCTCGGGCACTTTTGGGGCCCTTACCATGCTCGAAAACTCTTGAAACTTTGCAGATACATCGGAATCTGCGGCCATCAGGGTCGGGCTGAAGCTGGTACCCGGGCGTGGCAGGGGGGCTCAACAGCGCCCCCTAGTAAAACTTGGTCTATATATCAAACACACTTGCATGTATTAGTATGAAACTCGGTACACATATAGTTCAGCTCATAGGACTTGATGTTAATATCCCTTGTAATCAGCACTTCCTAGTTTTTAAGTGGGGAGAGGGGTAAGAACGTCATCAGGGTCTTCAGGTGGGCACCCTCCTTCACCGGTGTTTCGTTGATAGGCCCACGACACCTCCAGAGGGCTCAACGGCAACACCTGGCGTCCCAGGTGAGCCCCCTTCTGCTTTTACCCCTCCTTGTTGTTCTTTGCAGCCCAGTTAGGATCCTTCCTCTTTATCCATATCCACCTGCTGCTTCGCTCTGCTGCCTCCGACATTGATCTGATGGCTTTCCTGAAGGCCTGTCCCCGAACTCCCACTCCATTCAGGAGCCTGGCTATGGATGTGGCCACAAATCCTCTGCAACTAACCTCTACCGGAAGTACCTGTGTACACCAGCCTAGTTGTTTTGCCTCCAAAGCTATCTCAGTGTACTTCAGCTTTTTCCGTTCATACGCTTCTCCTACTGCAGCCTCCCATGGTACAGTTAGTTCCACGATGAACAGGGACTTCTGTGAAGATGACCACAGAACAAGATCCGGCCTGAGATTGGTGTTTAAAATCTCAGGTGGAAACTTGAGTTGCTGATCTAAGTCCACTTGCATTTTCCAGTCCCGTGCGGCATCTAAGAGAGTGCTTTCCAATCTTGCGGTTGGTTTTGCTGGGCACTGCCCTGCTGTCACGAAGGGGATAGTGGATGAGTGACCGGATGTTGGGTGAGGGAGGGCATTGATGAAGGATCGCCTTCCTTCCAGAATGACTGCCAGTTGGCGAAGGACCTGGTTATGCCTCCAGGTGTAACGGCCTTGGGACAGACTGGTTTTGCAGCCGGTGAGGATGTGTCTGAGAGTTGCTGGGGTTTGGCAGAGAGGGCATGCTGGATCATCTCCAAACCACTGGTTAAGGTTCTTAGGTGTAGGAAGAACATCGTAGGTAGCCCTGATGAGGAAGCTTATTTGGCTTCCTTCCATCTCCCACATATCTCTCCAAGTGAGCTTACGGTGCTCCAGGTTTTCCCAGGTAGTCCATTGGTCCTGCTTGGCTTGTGCCACTGCCTTTGTGCTTCTCTCTGCTTCCTGTTGATGCTGGACCTCGGCAACTACTAGCTTTCTCCTCTCTGCAGATGTTGCCTTGTGCCATGTAGGTCGACTAGTCCCAAGTCCAAGCCCGCCTCTTCCTTGCTGCACTTGTCCCACTATGTCTCCATGTCTGAGAGTGAATTGTGCTTGCTCTACTGCCTCAGCTGGGGTCCACTTCCTCCCAGTTGCCAGTCTGGGAGGAGCTGTTCGTATGACTGCATCTTGAGACTCTGCCAGGGTCATGCTCAGCCTCACTTTGGTGCACTTGTATTCTTCGGTGAGGCTAGAGATAGGCAGTTCCAGTGCCCCGTTTCCGTACAACCCGATGTTACTGAGGCAGCGCGGGAGTCCCAGCCACTACTTGATGTATGCACTGACTGTCCTCTCCAGCTTCTCAACTTTGGAAATAGGGAACTCGTTCACCGTTAGAGGCCACATTAGGCGGGGGAGCAACCCAAACTGCAGACACCACAGTTTCAACTTTCCCGGAAGTGAAGTCTTATCAATACTGACAAGGCCTTTGATGGTTTCTTCCCTCAATTGGTCACACTGCTCTGCGTCTTTGAGACTTGCATTGTACCATCGTCCTAGGCTCTTGACAGGCTGCTCTGATAGCAATGGAATGGGTGTTTCATTGATATTGAACCTCTGGTCGGTAAGCTTTCCTTTGATGATGGATATGCTTCTGGATTTCCTGGGTTTCAACTTCATCCTTGCCCATGTAATGTTGGAGTGAAGCTTCGCTAACAGGCGTTTGGTACAGGCGATGGTTGAGGTCAAGGTGGTCATGTCGTCCATATATGCGCGGATCGGAGGTAGCCGCTGTCCATCCTGCTGACGCTCCCCTCCGACTACCCATCTAGATGCCCTGATGATCACTTCCATTGCCATGGTGAAGGCTAGAGGGGATATGGTGCACCCTGCCATGATACCCACTTCCAATGATTGCCATGAAGTTGTGTATTCTGCGGTTGTTATGCAGAATTGCAAATCTTTGAAGTAGTTTCTGACCAGATTTGTGATGGTTTCAGGCACATGAAAGAAGTTGAAGGCTGCCCATATGACTGAATGGGGGACGGATCCAAAAGCATTGGCCAGGTCAAGGAATAAAACATGCAGGTCTCTTCCTTCCCTTTTTGCAGATTGTATTTGATGCCAAATCATGCTTGTGTGTTCAAGGCATCCTGAGAAACCTGGTACCCCGGCTTTCTGTATCGACGTGTCAATCAAGTTGTTCTGTTTAAAGTAAGTATTCATTCTTTGAGCAACGATGCTAAAGAAGATCTTGCCTTCAACATTTAGGAGATTGATTTGTCGAAATTGGTCAATGTTTGATGCATCCTTCTCCTTGGGAATTACTACTCCCCCTGCTCTTCGCCATGCTTTTGGGATGTTTTGTTTCTTCCATGTCACCTTCATTAGCCTCCACAGAAACCGCAAGACACCTGGGGTGTTCTTATACAACCGGTAAGGATATAGATATAGATCTCATCGGGACGAACAACTTATAGTCATTAACTTCGCCCAACAGGAAGTGAGCTATTTTGGGTTGTTTGGAAAACGCATGCTCTGGAATTTAATATACTCCTCCTATGCCATTGTTTCGATCATTGCCAAACACGGTCAGCATGAAGTCGACACTGCATGAAAAAAGGTGTATCCGGACCAGGATACTCCTGTATACACTGCTGAAATTCGGAAGAATCCAGGAGTATACTGGCCGGATAGGTCAAATTCCATGGATCCGTATATGTCCGTATTCATCCGAAATGGTACCAAATCGGATGTATGTTGTGGCCGTAAACTCCCATGCTACAGCCATTTGTTGCCATGGCAAATAATCCCATCAAGTTTTTCCCAGGAGACATTTTCACACCTCTAAACAGCTTTGCCTTCCATCCCCTATTGGTCCTTCATCTCAAACTGGATTGGTTGTTTTTTTTAAAACCACTCCCAAAACCCAGACTGCTATTGGAGGACAGGACGCATTGAAAACCCAGTCAAGTGACTTTATTGGTTACTTCTAAGGCTAAGGGTGGGCTAGGTTTTGTAGCATAGGGACTTGATTGGTTATAGGCCAGCTATGCAGATTTAGCTAATTAATATATAATATATATATATATAAAAAATAATCCCCTCTCCCTCCTAAAAGAAAAATACACACAAAACAATTTGCGAAAGTCTGAACTATTTATTAAAAAGGTATTTAAAAAACAACAACATTCTTAACAGCATTATAAACGAACATTAAAACAATGGTGAAACAAAAACAAGTGAACTAAATGTATTTAAAAGGGATGAAAATGTAAAGGAACAAATGTAAAAATATAAACAGTCCAAAGAACATAAATATACGTTAAATTGAATTGGTAAAGAAACAAAAAGGGAAAAAAAGACAGATGTAAAGGAATAAAATACACAGTGAACATAAAAAGGAAAAGAATAAATATACAAATTAAACAATATAAAATGAGAACAATAAATTTATAAGACAAAAAAAAAGTGTATATAAAATACACATACATATTCCATGTAAACAATATAACCAAATAAAAAGAACAAAGAGCATTATAAACATACATTCAAATGAATGGGGGAAAAGATAAGTGAACAAAATGTTTCTAAAGGAAGGCGACGTAAGAGGAACAACAACACAAAACGTGGAGATCAAAAGCAACATGGACATCTAAAAAGGAACAAACATACAAAGTATACAATATAAAACGAGACAAAGAAATCTATAAATTAAAAAGTGTATATAAAATATATGTAAATGTTCTATATATGGGAACCAATAAAAGTATAAGTATATAAACATAGGAATAAAGAAAATATAAAATGGAACAATTGAATATTAAAATTATAATTATAAAATAATTGTGACCAACTCTAACACAATGTTGTTTGAGCTAGCCAAACCATCCACACTGGCCTTCCATCAACAACAGCATCATCTTCATCTTCATCAGGTCTATAGTTGCGGTCTTCCACAGGTTCTGTGTTGGTTTGTGCAACCCTGGACCTGGTCTCCAGCAACTGCAAAACATGACAGTAAATTAACCACTAAAACTCAGAGAGGAGTATAGTAACATTCTGGAGGGAAAAAGCTTAACCGGTTTCTTAACTTACCCGTGTCTTTCTCTGACGGTTCTGTGTGATGTTCTTCATAGTGTTTCTTTTCTGGGCCTTTTCAGACTGAGCCAAAGAATACTTCCTCAGCAAAGTCTCACAAAATAAAATACATCTTGCGACCTGCCAAATAATACATTAATAATATATAGTTAATGCCAATAAAAGTAAGTAAAACAATTCAATCAAAATGTATTTGTATAGCGCTTTTCACAATACATATTCAGGGTTTTTCCTGGGTCAAAAATGGTCTTCGGTGGTGGCTGACAGACATGGTCATCCATACACACACACACACACACACGGTAAAAAAAAAATACCCTACCCACTTGATCTGCAAGCGCAAAACTGACTATAAATTTGAAATAAATTCAAAGAAAGTTTGTAACTTTTGCTTATCTTATTTTGATACCTTGATGTTTGTTTTTTTCCCTCATTTTTACACTATTTACTGATAATTGTTTGTTTTGGTAATCATATCAATATTAAAAAAATGAACAAATAGCCTAATTTTCTGCCATATACAATCAGCTAGCTAACAACAACTTTGTTCTGGGTTCACCTCACTCCAGTCTAAACTAAATGATTTTAGGCTATTTATTTTACTACACATTATGAACATAAATAAGCTGAAAGACTGTTGATAATTAAAAATAATTCTTACTATCCACTCTTGCTAAAGTGGGTAAGCACACTTGTGTTCTCATTTCAGGTGTTGTTCTGAGTAAATGATTAAACTAATTCGTGAGTTCAGTGTTGGACAGATCAGTTGTTCTAACCAGTCGTTAAAATGATTCAGTTCAAAGGAGTCATTAGGTGGCGAATCGGACATTAGCAGACGCGTTGTGTGTGAATCCCGTCTGTTAGAACATCGCAAAAGATTTGTCAACACACAGAAAACACTTCATAACCGGATGGGATTTGTTTCCTGTTTATTTAAAGTATGCTTTATGCAGCTGGTCAGAGAATCAGTCAATGTTTTTTGAGCGCATTTCACACCCAGCGGTAATTAAAGGAAGACGTCTGATAGCGCCACATGCAACATGGATTCGGTCTTCCGACCTTTTGATTTTGATTAACGTAATATGTGAAACATTAGAAAGCTAAGAATGCTTATTTTGAAGACAGAGAGCATGCGACCGGGGTAGGAGCTCACTGGTCTTTCTCTCTGTCACTCAGTTAACTCAAGTGCAGCAGTCATCTGTTCTACATCACTCATAAATCACAATAACTGATCAAATAAGGCTTTGGCGGGACAAAAATTTGTTTTGGCGGCCGGCAAAAAAATGTCAATGTAGGAAAAACCCTGATATTGTTTCAAAGCAACTTCACAGAAAATGCATGCGTCTACATTACAGAAAAAAACAGAGAACATTAAAATAATTTTTAAGAGTACCTTTTACACATTCAGGGTCAACATCTGTAAAAGTTCTTCAGGATCATGGATCCAAAACTTCTGGATCATGAGGGGGGAAGAAACATGCACACACACACATGAATATTAATTTGTTTGATAAAACATTAATATTCATTATCAACTTACGGACAAGGACTTGCAAAACATACTCACCAGGTCCATACAAAAACTTCACAGTAGATCCAAAATCCTGGTTTGCCTATAATTCTTCAGAGTCCAAGTATGGTGGTTTCCTGTCCTCTCTGTTGAACAAGTGTACATGTGTTCTCAGATTACTCATTCCAAAGCTCTGTTACATTTTATGACAAGCTTGATCTTAAAACTAGCTGACAGTAGGGATGGGCATTATGACCATATAATTATACATACATGAGAAATTTTATTTTACAATAACGATATCACAATATATTTATTTTGATGGATATTTTATTAAAATGCTACAGAATAATACTGCTTTAAAAGTCTTCACTGTATGATATTCAATTAATTAATATCACTTGATTCTTAAAGAAGCAGAAGGTCTTCTCTATTCTTTTGTTTTATTAAAATTATGACAAAGCTGCAGCCCCTTTAAGAACGGATGCACAGAATGACACGCATCCGGGAGTCCCCACGTTAACTTGAACTGTTTGACTTTACTTAAGACATAACTGACTGTTTAAATCAAGTGAATACCTCACATGACAAGGTTTCTGAGATAATTGTGTGCATTTTACAGAAAGATAATTGATTTCGGGATCGCATGCTGTCTGAGAGAGGCTTATTTTAACACATGCATGTCCCGTTCATTATTCTACATTCATGCATGTTTCCTTGTCAAAATGTCAAAAAGTTTAAGTACAGTCAGTGCTGCGTTATATACGCTATATTCCCATTCCGCAATATAAAAAGGTAATGTTAGCGTTTACAGCAAAATCGCTAACAATAGTCACTATCATCAGATCGCCATAACACCCAGCCCTATCTTAACAATATTACAACAAAACACAGAAACAGAATATGCAAGTTAATCACGATTAGCATATGACTTTAATGCACTAACGTTATATCTTGATGAGCAGTAGAAAAAATATAAAGGGATTAACGTTACCTTCTGCCGTCTGCTGTCCGCCATTGGAAACTTAGTCTGTTCGTATTCATGTTTTTTCGTTCTCAGTCGACATCCCACCATCAAAATTCGTCCAAAATAAGATTTTAACAGGTTTAAATGGTCCATGCAATGCCATTAATAGACCAACGTGAAGATTAGAAGCCGCGATCGCGTCGCGTCCCCGCGAGCCACGAGCAACTCCAACGGCAACGGGTGTATAATTCAAACTGAAGGAGCGCACTGTCATTGGCCAGATTTCTGGATGACGTTCAGATTGACCAATCACGCTCAAAAGAACACGGAAAGACAGCAAATAGCCTTGCAAATATAGAAAAAAAACTTGTTTTAAACAACAGTTAGAAAATGTGTATATTTATTTTTATTTGCTGTTAAATTTAATGAATTGGTCAAATGGTGTTTTGTGGTGTGGGCAGAGGCCTGGAAGTTTCAACCTGGAGAGCAGTGCAGATTTGTACTCTTTAAAAACAATTATTGTTTGATATTTAGTTTGCTATATATTTTGTTATATTTGTATCCAGAATTGAATGTAAAACCAGTTTGAATGTAAAAATACACCTTCACTGTAAAACAGAAAATTAAAGTAAAATATCTTAATTTAAATAAGGAAAAATCTGTAAAATAATAGTGTTTTCTCTAAAACGTTTAATATAAATTTCTGTGAAGTTTTTTAACTTTATTTGACTTAAGATATTTGACTTTAATTTTACGGTTTTTGTTTTGCAGCTGTAGCTGCTGTTTTTTTAGGTTTTTATTTTTACAGTGTAAATATAAAACTAATAAGATTTACTTTAAAATGACAAAGAATAATGTTAAATTGTTAGTATGGACATAAACATAAACCTTTAATATAATGAGCTAAATATTGTATTACAGTTGTTACAGTTTTTTTTATTTGCTTTGGTACTATTTTCACTAGTAAGGTGTACATTTTCAAAACTCTTAGTACAAAAATCTAAACTGATCACACTTGTAACACAGCTAGTCATTCTTTCAAAACCTGATGTAATGCTTTCATTCAGTGGCACATATCTTCAGTCCACATAATCATTGTTTCAAACACAAGATTATTGTAATATGTAATGAGAACATTCGGTTTAATCACTGAAACACAACAGTATGATCTTCTGTCAGTTTAGTACTTTTAACAATCAGTTCATCCAACAGCAAACAATGCAAGATACATGTTTCAAATCACCCTTGTTGCTGAATTATCTACAGTAACACAGGCTACAGATGCCACATAAGAAAATACGCTTACATTACCTAATTTATGTTATTTAATCTATAATGTTTGTAATAGTATCTATCTATTCAGTGTGTTATCAAAAGGTGTGATGAAGTTACAACACAGCCATGAGGTTCTGGGCTATAGAACAGAGTTTGCTGCCAATACAGTAAATGCTCTCACTGTACCATATGACTGAATCTACTGTAGTTGAGCTTTATAAGGGTGAGTTACAGTAATGTGTCTCTACCATGGTAATCTGTTTACAGTATCAAATGCATACATACTGTAATGTACAGTAAAATGCTGTATTTGATGCCATCTGTCTCCCTTCTTCTGATGTATTTCTGATCAGTCTGATGTTACATTGTCATTGACTATTTCCTTTCCCTTATACTCTACTCTGCTCTGTTCACTCACTCACACACACACACTCACACACATATGTCTGGTTCACTATCTTTCTGGGTATAAGCAGGCATAATGGTTACAAACTGTATATTCTCTCCCCTTACACTAACCCTACCCATAAACCTATCAATCACACAAAACTTTCTACATTTTTACATTACAGTAAAAAAAAAAAAAAGTCCCTGCAAGGACAAGTAATTAGGATACTGCCATCTTTATAGGGACATCTTGTCCCCATAATGTAGAGTTTACCAGGCCACACACGCGCACGCACTTTGAACATAGTAGTTATAATCTATGATCAATTGCTTATAATGTAAAAATAAATAATTACATATGGTTATCTATATCGGAAATTGCAAACAAAGTAGAAACTATGTATATAGAATCAATATCTAAAAGAAATCTATAGGGGAACCAAATGATTAATTGATTAACCATTAAGATCTGTTGGATTAAATAATAGACAAATGTATTAAACTGAACGAGAAGAGATGCAAATCAAAAGTTTCATAGAAAGAGCTTTATGAAAGGCAGTTACTGTGAATGAAACATTTACATAGATGAAACAGTTATTTTTTGTGGTGAAAAGGATACTTTGTAGTTTTGTGTATTGTACTAACACAATTGAAAATATGCTTAAATGTTTGAAAAAAGTGCACTTTTGATGATCTGTTGTGATATTAGTACCATGAGTTTTGAAAATGCACACCTTGCTTGTGAAAATAGTACCAAAGCGAATAAAAAAAACTGTAATTTACAGATATTGTTTGTAATTTTGCATGAATTTGTTATTTATGAAAACAGAAAAATAATACAGTGATGTTCCTGTATAAAAAAATGAGAATTACTGTAGTTTGTCATTAATGATATAATCCTTAAAATAACAGTCAAGTTGTTTATTTAGATATTGTTTGTAATTTTACATCGTTTTAAACATAATTCAAAATTACAAGAAAATACTGTAAAAAAAGAAAAGTTTTTTTCTGTAAAATTAGGATTATTTTTATTGGTTGCCTTATTTTTATTGGTAACCTTTTTTTTATTGGTAACCTTATTGGTTGTGTCACATGGTGTCTTGGTGTTGGTTCATGTTCATTGTTCTTGGTTCATGTTTTAGTTTATCATGTTCTTGCTTTGTTTTAGTGTCTTGTTCACAGTCTTGTCATGCACTTCCTGGTTTTGTCATGTTTCAGTGTCATGTGAATCCCATGCCCTCATGTGATCTTGTGTCTTGTCCTGTCATTGGTTCATTGTCTCATCACTGTTCACAGGTGTCACTTGTCTTGTCATTAGTCTGTGTGTGTATTTAAGCCCTCATGTTTGCCATGTGTCTTTGTCTGTTATTAACGTTGTACCCGTTGGTGGTGAGTTTTGTTTAGCCATGCCATGACTTTGTTTTATGTTTTGACCAAGTTAAGCCAAGTCTTTGTTTTAAGTTTTGTTTATTGTTAATAAATGCTGCACATGGGTTCAAAACACTTGCCTCCAGTGGACCGTATGTTACAGAATAACAGACCTACAAAATGGACCCAGCAGTTGTATCCTTGCTTCGTCTACGCCAGGGAAACCAAGCCATAGAGAACTATGTGGAGGAGTTTTGTGGACTTTGCTACCAGGTGAACTTTAATGATGTTGCCCTCAAGGGTATTTTCTTAAATGGACTTAATGACCTTTTAAGGTATTTGATGCCAGAGAGCAATTCTCCAGGAACTCTAGCTGGATATATTGACTATGCACTTCAGTTGAGTGGCTCATCTTTTACTGTGGGAACGGTGGATGAGGAGCTCCACGTTCCCACAGTACTCTCCACCCCAGTGAGCCCAGCCCACGTCCATGCTCCAGCCCACGTCCATGCTCCAGCCCACGTCCATGCTCCAGCCCACGTCCATGCTCCAGCCCACGTCCATGCTCCAGCCCACGTCCATGCTCCAGCCCACGTCCATGCTCCAGCCCACGTCCATGCTCCAGCCCACGTCCATGCTCCAGCCCACGTCCATGCTCCAGCCCACGTCCATGTCCAGGCTCCAGCCCACGGCCCCGTCCAGGCTCCAGCCCACGGCCCCGTCCAGGCTCCAGCCCACGGCCCCGTCCAGGCTCCAGCCCACGGCCCCGTCCAGGCTCCAGCCCACGGCCCCGTCCAGGCTCCAGCCCACGGCCCCGTCCAGGCTCCAGCCCACGGCCCCGTCCAGGCTCCAGCCCACGGCCCCGTCCAGGCTCCAGCCCACGGCCCCGTCCAGGCTCCAGCCCACGGCCCCGTCCAGGCTCCAGCCCACGGCCCCGTCCAGGCTCCAGCCCACGGCCCCGCTGTCCCACCCAAGAAAATTTTGGGGGGGGGCAGGGGGTACATGGAGGCCATGAAGGCCACGCCTCTGTGGGCCCCTGAACCGCCATTACCGCCATGGCCTGATGAACTGCCGTTGCCGCCATGGCCTCCCACGCCTGAGGGTCCAGGTCCGCCCACGCCACAGGGTCCAGGTCCGCCCACGCCACAGGGTCCAGGTCCGCCCACGCCACAGGGTCCAGGTCCGCCCACGCCACAGGGTCCAGGTCCGCCCACGCCACAGGGTCCAGGTCCGCCCACGCCACAGGGTCCAGGTCCGCCCACGCCACAGGGTCCAGGTCCGCCCACGCCACAGGGTCCAGGTCCGCCCACGCTCCCAGGCCCGGCCGTGTCATGTCTGGGTCCGGTGCCCCTGCACGGGCCTGGCCCCCCATCCCTCCCCCAAGACCGCCCCCCAAGACTTTTTGTTAAGACTCTTTGTTAGGTTATTGATGTGTTGGTGTTGTTTGGGCGTCAGGGGCCGCCCATAGAGGGGGGGATCTGTCACATGGTGTCTTGGTGTTGGTTCATGTTCATTGTTCTTGGTTCATGTTTTAGTTTATCATGTTCTTGCTTTGTTTTAGTGTCTTGTTCACAGTCTTGTCATGCACTTCCTGGTTTTGTCATGTTTCAGTGTCATGTGAATCCCATGCCCTCATGTGATCTTGTGTCTTGTCCTGTCATTGGTTCATTGTCTCATCACTGTTCACAGGTGTCACTTGTCTTGTCATTAGTCTGTGTGTGTATTTAAGCCCTCATGTTTGCCATGTGTCTTTGTCTGTTATTAACGTTGCACCCGTTGGTGGTGAGTTTTGTTTAGCCATGCCATGACTTTGTTTTATGTTTTGACCAAGTTAAGCCAAGTCTTTGTTTTAAGTTTTGTTTATTGTTAATAAATGCTGCACATGGGTTCAAAACACTTGCCTCCAGTGAAAAGTGTTACAGGTTGCACCTACATCTATTGTGAGTGGTGGATTTCAAACCTCAAAACGCCCCTCTTTTGCAGCGTGTTAAAGTTAAGAATCTTAGAGTGACACTTTTTGTGAACAGTTGCAGAGCTGAAAGATCTGCTTGTGTTTCTGTGTTTCTTGAGCAAGTGAATCCCTGCTCTTTTTTATTCCATATTTTTATTTTGAGCATATCAGTTTTTAAAACAAACTTTTTCATTTTCCACATTTCATCTCCTTTTTATTTAATTCTATTATTGCCTACAATTTGTAAAACTTTGCAAAAATTGTTTGGGGATAGTCTAAAATGTTTGGTTAATTATCCTTTGTTAATTCCATTACATTTCTTTGTTTATTTCATTACATATTCAGATTTTTTTGTGAACGTATATGTTCAGACAGGGTTTTTATTTTGTACTGTTTTTATAAAAAATATTTGATTTAGAGACTCTTTTCATGCAGTGGTTTTAAGGCCCTGACACACCATTCTGATGGTTTGGCCCAGACCCAGGCAACGTGAACCAACCCCACAGTCGGCTTTAGTCATTGCTAGTTCAGTTTAGTGTTTCAGGGCCTTAAGAATTTATTTTTTCTGTGTAAAAAGCTTGTTTGCTGTAGCCTACAGTAGACCAGAGATAATTCTCAATCCTGAAGTCCTCCCCTGCCCCCCTCCTTCTGAGAACAGCCAGCACAAGTGTCAGTCATTAACATATGAAAGGTCTTCTTCACACCTAACAGTCTTCAGTCCTAGCACACCCAGCAGTGTTTCAGCTGTATATGTCCGTGAAATTTCACGGATTCCTGTATACGTCCGCATACGTGAGGTTTCCGGGTTTTTCTGGAAATATACTGTTCCGTGTTACTCTGATCCGCTTTTTCCCACATACATCCGGTAAACATCAAATTACACAGGAGTATACCATGCCCGGATAGTGCCGGATTTCAGTGTTTTCATGCAGTGCGAGACACTGAGGATGCTAAATTGTGAGCATATTTTTGATATCTCAAATGGTTTGGCCGTGGCGAAGCAACGAATTTATGGCGAGAAAAGGGAAACAGGAAGTGTGTTATAACTTCTGCAAGCATTGACTGATTTGGATGAAACTTCAGTGGTGTGTTTGTTGTAGGAAGCCGATCGCATGGATATGACTTTTGTGAGTCAAAGTTATAGCACCACCAACTGGCAGCGGGAAGTGTGTCACTTTTTAAAAATGCTTTAAATCACTGTCTTATTTTCACCTGATTTGATTCAAACTTCATCAGTTTAATGTGAAAACATGACAGATAGAGACGTATGAAATGGATTCCTAAAATTTTAAATACTGTTGCCATGGCAATGTGTCAAAGTTTAATAATCTTTTGGCTGTTTTGAGGCTCTTAGCATGCTTGAAATTGCTTGAAACGGCTTGAAACTCAACACACACATCAGAGATGTCAGTCAGTACACATGAGCAAAGCCTCAGAAATGGGCGGGGATGAAGGGCTCTATAGCGCCACCTTTTGACAAAAGTGGGGGGGTTAGTTTTATCTTCAGTCACCAAACTCGGTACATATATTGTTCTCTTCGAGCCGGACAACTTTCTAATTTACAGTCATTAGCTCCGACCAACAGGAAGTCAGTTGGTTTTTGGTTTGAACATGAATATTTGTATAATTCAGGCTCTGAGTTTTTACGTTCTCCTCGTAGGCGATTTATTAAATCTCCACCAAACTTGGTCAACATGAAACAAAGATACGGAAGATATTAAAATGAGAGCGGATTTTGGATAACTCAAATGGTGTTGCCATGCCGAGGGATTAAATAAGGACAAAAAAGGGGAACAGAAATTCTCTCATATCTTGTAAAATCATATTTTTATTTAAATTAAATAAAGATTGTATGTTCGGTAATTGAACTTGGATTAATTTAAAAGGAATATACTATTTTTCAGATCAATATATTTATTTATTTAAATATTTCTTTGAATAATCTATTCTGTGTCTGTGTGTGCTGCCCTCCCCTCAATGAGCAGAAGATGGCAGCATTGTGTTAGTTTTGAAGCAGGATTAAAAAAACCTTCTTTCTCTCTCTCTCTCTCTCTCTCTCTCTCTCTCTCTCTCTCTCTCTCTGTGTGTGTGTGTGTGTGCTTATGTGATTTATGAGGACATACATTTGTAGACATTTCATGTGTCCCCGTACATATATTGTTCTCTTCGAGCCGGACAACTTTCTAATTTACAGTCATTAGCTCCGACCAACAGGAAGTCAGATATTTTGGTTTGAACGTGAATATTTGTATAATTCAGGCTCTGAGTTTTTACGTTCTCCTCGTAGGCGATTTATTCAATCTCCACCAAACTCAGTCAACATGAAACAAAGATACGGAAGATGCTAAAATGCAAACGAATATTGGATATCTCAAACGGTGTTGCCATGGCGAGGGATTAAATAAGGACAAAAAAGGGGAACAGAAATTGTCTCATATCTTGTAAAATCATATTTTGATTTCAATTAAATTAAGATTGTATGTTTGGTAATTGAACTTAGATTAATTTAAAATGACTATACTATTTTTCAGATGAATATATATATATTTTATAAATATTTCTTTGAATAATCTATTGTGCCTGTGTGTGCTGCCCTTCCCTCAATGAAGACAGCATTGTGTTAATTTTGAAACAGGATAAAAAAAAATGTCATCTCTCTTTCCATCTGCAAATCACTCTTTGTGTGTGTGTGTGTGTGTGTGTGTGTGTGTGTGCTTGTTTATGTGATTTATGAGGACACAAATTTGTATAATGACATGGGTATTACACTGGTACTACAACGTGTATGTGTGTGTTTAAAAACATACTAAACAATGTTTTATTAAAATGTAACCAAGTAGCTTTAAAAAAAATCATTCTATTTTTCAGATCAATATATTTATTTTATTTAGTATATTTCTCCTGAACCTTCTGAATATTTATTCTCTGTCTGCCCTCCCCTCACTAAAAGGTGGCAGTGTTGTGTTATTTTTTAAACTCTCTTTCTCTCTCTCTCTCTCTCTCTCTCTCTCTCTCTCTCTCTCTCTCTCTCTGTGTGTGTGTGATTTATTAGGGGCGCAAATTTGTATAATGACATGGGTATTACACTGATATTACAACGTAGTGGTTAATGAGGACATTTCATGTGTCCACATAATAAAAATATCTTTCAAAACATACTAAACAATGTATTATTAAAATGTAACCAAGTAGCTTTAAAAATATACTACAAATTACAATTTAAACATGGTTTATGAAAACATTTCCTGTGTCCCATAAATCACATAGCTTTAAGGGGTTTGTGTGTCTGTCTGTCTGTGTGTGTGTGTGTGTGTGTGTGTGTGTGTGTGTGTGTGTGTGTGTGTGTGTGTGTGTGTGTGTGTGTGTGTGTGTGTGTGTGTGTGTGTGGCCACCAACTGGCAGCAGGAAGTGGGTCACTTTCAGAAATGCTAAATCACTGTCTTGTTTTCACCCGATTTACTTCAAACTTCATCAGTATAATGACAAAACATGGCAGATATAGACATACAAATGGATTCCTGATATTTTAAATACTGTTGTCATGGCATTGTGTCAAAGTTTAATCATCTTTTGGCTGTTTTTGAGGCTCTTAGCATGCTTGAAATTGCTTGAAACTCAACACACACATCAGAGATGTCAGTCAGTGGAAATGGGCAAAGCCTCAGAAATGGGTGTGTTGGAGGGGTGTTTATTACAACATAATCATGGTTTATGAAGACATTTCATGTGTCCCCGTAAATCAAAATAGCTTTAAAAACATACTAAACAATGTTTTAATAAAAATGTAAAAATGCAGAATGTTTTCTGTGATGGTAGGTTAAGGGGGAGTGTGTGTGTGTGTGTGTGTGTGTGTGTGTGTGTGTGTGTGTGTGTGTGTGTGTGTGTGTGTGTGTGTGTGTGTGTGTGTGTGTGTGTGTGTGTGTGTGTGTGTGTGATATGTAGGTTTAGGGGTAGTGTAGGGGGATAGAATGTACAGTTTGGACAGTATAAAAACCCTTAAGTCTATGGAATGCCCTCTGCCTGTCTTTCCCCTTCCCCCTCTCCATCACTCTGTGTGTGTGTGTGTGTGGGGGGGGGGGGGGGGGGTCTCTCTCTCACCCTGTGAGTTTGTGTGTGTGTCTTTCTCTCAGTCCTTCCCCTCCCCCCTCACTCTATCACTGTGTGTGTGTGTGTGTGTGTGTGTGTGTGTGTGTGTGTGTGTGTGTGTGTGTGTGTGTGTGTGTGTGTGTGTGTGTGTGTGTGTGTGTGTGTGTGTGACTTTCTCTCTTGATGATGATAATTTAACCCTTTCATATAGGCTATCCGGGTGAAAACGGGCGGGGATGAAGGGCTCTATAGCGCCACCTTTTGATAAAAGTGGAGGGCTTCGTTTCATCTACAATCACCAAACTCTGTATATATATTGTTCTCATCGAGCCGGACAAATTTCTAATTTAAAGTCATTAGCTCCGACAAACAGGAAGTCAGATATTTTGGTTTGAAGGTGAATATTTGGATAATTCAGGCTCTGAGTTTTTACGTTCTCCTCGGAGGCGATTTATTCAATCTCCACCAAACTCGGTCAACATGAAACAAAGATACGGAAGATGCTAAAATGCGAACGGATATTGGATATCTCAAACGGTGTTGCCATGGCAAGGGATTAAATAAGGACAAAAAAGGGGAACAGAAATTCTCTCATATCTTGTAAAATCATATTTTGATTTCAATTAAATTAAGATTGTAAGGCCCGGTTTCACAGACAGGGCTTAGCAAAAGCCAGGATTAGGCCTTAGATCAATTAGGACATTTAAGTAACATTTATAAACATGCTTTAGAAAAAAGCATTACTGGTGTGCATCTGGAGACAAAACAATGGCCTTGTCATATTTTAAGATATATCAGTGCAAGTTGCTTTCAGTAAAAACAGCTCAAAAATGCATTTTAGTCTGGGACTAGCTTAATCCTTGTCTGTGAAACCGGGGGTAAATTCGGTAATTGAACTTGGATTAATTTCAAAGGACTATACTATTTTTCGGATAAATATATATATTTATTTAAAATATTTCTTTGAATAATCTATTCTGTGTCTGTGTGTGCTGCCCTCCCCTCAATGAACAGAAGATGGCAGCATTGTATTAGTTTTGAAACAGGATAAAAAAACATTCCATCTCTCTTTCTCTTTGCCAATCCCTCTTTGTGTGTCTGTGTGCTTGTTTATGTGATTTATGAGGACACAAATGTGTATAATGACTTGGGTATTACACTGGTATTACAACGTACACATGGTTTATGAGAACATTTCATGTGTCCACATAATAGCTTTAAAAACATACTAAACAATGTTTTATTAAACATGTAAAAATGCAGAATGTTTTCTGTGATGGGTAGGTTTAGGGGTAGTGTGTGTGTGTGTGTGTGTGTGTGTGTGTGTGTGTGTGTGTGTGCGTGTGTGTGTGTGTGTGTGTGTGTGATATGTAGGTTTAGGGGTAGTGTAGGGGGATAGAATGTACAGTTTGTACAGTATACAAACCATTAAAGGGTAACTAAACCCTAAACCAACTTTTTTTAGTTAATGATCTGTAATACTGGGGCTTTATTAATGCTGTTCATTGATTCGAGTAAATGTTTTGACATTTGAGTATAAAGTGTTTTAATCCTATAAAATATGGTGTAAAACCGCCAAAGTGCTGCCCTCTTAAGGTTGAACGGTGGCTACTGCAGTTGAATTTTCCTATTGGACGTTGTGGTACATCGTGACGTAGGATGGTACCTCCAACGGCTCACTATCCGCGCCCCTGACACGAGCTCACCACGCCCTCAGAAATGTTTCCCCCAATCACATGATGAGAACGGCTTCACTCCAGTATGAACTGTCATATTACATAAAGTAGAAACATTATGAATGAAACTTACTTGACACATGCTTTAACATTGTATTGAAGAAAATACGGTTAAATAATGAAGTTGTGGTGAAGGTAGGAGAAATGACCGCTCTGTTGCAAAGCTGGCGTCACTCCAGTCATTCTCCATCTTTGCGACTCGCGAGTCTGACAGCTGTCAATCAACCCGTCCCTGCGGGTCTCAGGTGCACGCCCTCCGCTCAGCCCCGCCCTCGGTTCATCCCCTCTGTGTCCGCCGGGCTCTGCCCACTTTTCCAGCATTTTTTGAAAATTGCCAGTGGGTGGAGTTAAGCTCTGAGCAGGGGTTTAGTTACCCTTTAAGTCCATGGAATGCCCTCTGCCTGTCCTTCCCCTCCCCCTCACTCTCACTTTCTCACTCTGTGTGTGTGTGTGTGTGTGTGTGTGTGTGGGCATGTTTTTGTGAAATATCAGGACACAAATGTGTATAATGACATGGGTATGACATAGGTATTACAAAAAGAGGGTGAAATATGAGGACGTTCCCCATGTCCTCACTTTTCAAAATGCTTATAAATCATACAGAACAAGTTTTTTTTCACAGAAAGTGAACTGCACAGTCTCCTGTGAGGGTTAGGTTTAGGGGCAGGGGCAGTGTAAGGGAATAGAAAATACGGTTTGTACAGTATAAAAACCATTACGCCTATGGAATGTCCTCACATTTCACAAAAACAAACATGTGTGTGTGTGTGTGTGTGTGTGTGTGTGTGTGTGTGTGTGTGTGTGTGTGTGTGTGTGTGTGTGTGTGTGTGTGTGTGTGTGTGTGTGTGTGTGTGTGACTTTCTCTCTTGATGAAGATAATTTAACCCTTCATATAGTCTATCACATATAACTATCACTTGAAATAAAAACATCATGTGATGTATTTACCAAGATCACGTATGATGCATATGTCTTTAAATGAATTATTTACTGATATAATATACATGTATTAAAACGTAAATTTCACATGATTTTATAAAAGTGGCTATTTATAATAAACTTCCATAAAATGTAGACAGGCATCTTACTCTTACATGACACTGATATTAAAATCATCTTTGCTGTTTCTGTGATTTGTCTCCATTTATTAATTTTGTAATTTATTTTTTATATTGGACCACACATATTGATTTCAAATATATTCAAAATAATGTTTTCAGAGAGTGAAATAAAAAAAACTTTCTCCCACCATTTAGATTTTATTTATTTTTGTTGTTAAAATCTTGTTAATCTTGTTCAATGTGCTGAGTGCCTCTCTCTCAGTCCTTCCCCCCTCCCCACTCAGACTCACCCTGTGTGTGTGTGTGTGTGTGTGTGTGTGTGTGTGTTTGAGTGTGCGCGTGCACGGGTGTGTGTGTGTGTGTGGGGGGGGGGGTCTCTCTCACCCTGTGAGTTTGTGTGTGTGCCTTTCTCTCTGGATGATGATAATTTACCCCTTTCGTATCATAGACTATCACAAAAAACTATCACTATAGTGTGAATAAGTAAAAAAGAACTACAAACACCTTGAATTAAATACTGGCCTTCTGGACTTACAAAATTTTGAGCAGGAAAAGATAACATTTATCTATTTTATCCTATGACATTAAAATTCATCTACCTTTAAATTACATCATGGGTGTGGCTTGCGGTGATAGTGGCACCAGTTGCTGCTGTAAATGTGACATATTTGAGCAATTCTAAAATATTCTCCTGTTTAAATGCCTATTGCCTGCCGTGCACAGTTAAGCTGATGCAGGGCCGGCTCTAGCTCTTTGGTTGCCCTAGGCGATATTGAGTTTGACACCGGCTATAGTTGCCAGTGTATAGTTGTCATTTTCCTTCTGTAAGTATTTTTCTAGATATTATCCATGTTTTATATCTTAATGACACACAAGCAGACAACCAAATAAAGGATTTCAAGAAAAAAAAAAGTATTAACTTCCTTCCTGTCACATGAGACTGCCAACTTCCTACCCCTACTTCCAGGGAGCACAACGAAGGCAAACCCTCCCAAAGAAAGGATATTTTCATGTTCCTAATAAGTATTTTTGTTGACATATATATATCAACATAATCATGAAGGTCTCTAGAATCATCCAAACAAAACAAATCTTACAACAGATCTATAGTTTTTAGTATACTTAGTCAAACATAATAAATTTGATTATGAATAAAGATTGATCGGTTGAAAGCAGTTATTTTGAGTTAGATGCTAAATGTTCTCCTCTTATTCATGTTTGACATTGAAGGGGTGCATACAACATATTTTGCCCACCGGCAACTATAGTTGCCACAGATTCAAATACGATTTTCAAGAAAAAATACAAAAACCTGGGGAAAATAAATGCAGAACATGCCATTCAGAAAAAAAGTGGGCATAAATGGGTTAAGTATTTATAAATACTATACAAACAAAAATGCTCCTATAGTTACTCCAAGACTTAAAAAGCTAATTATGACTTAAATGATACACTCTAATAAATTGCACATACAAAAATGCTACAAAGAACGTTGGAGGATATTTAACAAATTATGACTCAAACTATGGATGAACAAACAAAAATGCTTTTATAGTCACTCCAACACTTAATCAAGAAAATTAAGACTTGAAGGATCAACTGCAATAAATTGGTCATACACAAATGCTAGAAAGAATGTTCAAGGATATTTACCAAATATTAACTCGATAAACTGTGCAAAAACTCTCTTAAGCACCTGTAAAGACAATTAAGCAAATTATGACCCATAAACTGGAATAACCATACCCTCTACAAACAAAAGTGCTATTATGGATACACTGTACTTACCACTAGAAAAATTAAAATATACAAATTCTTGTAGCTCTATCCCTATCTTAAATAATAAAAGATGAACAGTTGTTTCTGGCATTTCTGGCCGAACAACTTTCTAATTTACAGTCATAAGCTCCGACCAACACGAAGTCAGATATTTTGGTTTGAACGTGAATATTTTGATTATTCAGGCTCTGAGTTTTTACGTTCTCCTCTGAGGCAATTTATTCAATCTCCACCAAACTCGGTGTAACGTACTGCTCTGAGTCAGAAGGTTGAGGATCCAAACGCAGCTTTATTGAGAGGGTAATCCACAATCGTAGTTAAAAACAAGCAAAAGGTCATACTCAGGCAAGCAGTCCAAACAGGTAAACAAAGGAGAGACAGGCAAAAGGGTAATCCGGGAGACAGGCAAGAAATCCAAAAACCGACAGACATGAAACCAGGGAAAATGCTCAGAAATGCAGTTAACAACAAACAAGACTTAGCAATGATTGACAGAGTGAACATGGTTTATATAGGCTGGGGTAATGGGGTAATGTGACACAGGTGCAAACAATGAGTGAAGATGAGTCCGGGCAAAGGATTATGGATAATGTAGTTTATGATGAAGTGACAAGTCCGGGGTGGAGTGCCCTCTGGTGGTAATCAGGGGCACTCTCACTGGTGATTGTGACACTCGGTCAACATGAAACAAAGATATGGAAGATGCAAAAATGCGAACGGATATTGGATATCTCAAACGGTGTTGCCATGGCGAGGGATTAAATAAGGACAAAAAAGGGGAACATAAATTCTCTCATATCTTGTAAAATCATATTTTGATTTCAATCAAATTAAGATTGTATGTTCGGTAATTGAACTTGGATTAATTTAAAAGGACTATACTATTTTTCAGATCAATATATTTATTTATTTAAAATATTTCTTTGAATAATCTATTCTGTGTCTGTGTGTGCTGCCTTCCCCTCAATGAACAGAAGATGGCAGCATTGTGTTAGTTTTGAAACAGGATAAAAAAAAATTCCATCTCTCTTTCCATCTGCAAATCACTCTTTGTGTGTGTGTGTGTGTGTGTGTGTGTGTGTGTGTGTGTGTGTGCTTGTTTATGTGATTTATTATTGTTTTTTGATTTATTATACATTTTTGACACAAATTTGTATAATGACATGGGTATTACACTGTTATTACAACGTGTATGTGTGTGTTTAAAAACATACTAAACAATGTTTTATTAAAATGTAACCAAATAGCTTTAAAATAATCATAGTATTTTTCAGATCAATATATTTATTTTAATATATTTCTTCTGAATCTTCTGTGTGTGTGTGTGTGTGTGTGTGTGTGTGTGTGTGTGTGTGTGTGTGTGTGTGTGTGTGTGTGTGTGTGTGTGTGTGTGTGTTTGTGTGTGTGGCCACCAACTGGCAGCAGGAAGTGTGTCACTTTCAAAAATGTTTGCAAAATGCAAAAAAATGCTTGTTTTCACCCGATTTACTTCAAACTTCATCAGTATAATGACAAAACATGGCAGATATAGACATACGAATGGATTCCTGATATTTTAAATACTGTTGCCATGGCAGTTTGTCAAAATTTAATCATATTTTGGCTGTTTTTGAGGCTCTTAGCATGCTTGAAATTGCTTGAAACTCAACACACACATCAGAGATGTCAGTCAGTGGAAATGGGCAAAGCCTCAGAAATGGGTGTGTTGGAGGGGTGTTTATTACAACATAATCATGGTTTATGAAGACTTTTCATGTGTCCCCGTAAATCAAAATAGCTTTAAAAACATACTAAACAATGTTTTAATAAAAATGTAAAAATACAGAATGTTTTCTGTGATGGTAGGTTTAGGGGTAGTGTGTGTGTGTGTGTGTGTGTGTGTGTGTGTGTGTGATATGTAGGTTTAGGGGTAGTGTAGGGGGATAGAATGTATAGTTTGTACAGTATAAAAACCATTAAGTCTATGGAATGCCCTCTGCCTGTCTTTCCCCTTCCCCCTCTCTCTCACCCTGTGAGTTTGTGTGTGTGCCTTTCTCTCAGTCCTTCCCCTCCCCCTCACTCTATCACTGTGTGTGTGTGTGTGTGTGTGTGTGTGTGTGTGTGTGTGTGTGTGTGTGTGTGTGTGTGTGTGTGTGTGTGTGTGTGTGTGTGTGTGTGTGTGTGTGTGTGTGTGTGTGTGTGTGTACTTGTCTACCTATCTAACAGGGGACCTTGGTGTCGTAACACACTCACTAACAGGGGACCTCTGAGCCAAGAGGGGACATTTTTCAGGTCCCCTGTTGGTCATGCTTTAAATCATGTTAAAATCAAGTAAAAACACTAAAAAAACGCTCTGGTGATTTTTTTTACTTTTGACCAAGTGGGGACCTACAAGTGTGTGTGTTTAAATCATGTGAAAATTAAGTAAAAACACTCTGGTAATTTTTTTAAAACTTATGACCAAGTGGGGACCTAAGTGTGTGTGTGTGTTTAAGGTCATACTCAGCAGCTCCCCTGTAGAGGCTGGAGCAGGAACTGTAAGGGCTCTTAAACACACGTCGTTCACACACACTCCTCTATTGTTTGAATGGCCTGCTGTCCCAGAGAGACTCTGCTGTTTAACAGGCTGCTTACTAAAGGAACAAGCATTACATCTCTTTACTAGATACCTTGACTAGTTTCAAAATTTGCATTACATTACAATTAAATTCTACACAGAATCCAAGAAAAAAGGATTTAAAAATCTAAACAACCAGAATGTAATTAGAAGTTTTGTTTTTGTATTTTTTATTTTAACATTTTAATGACAGTAGCCTATATTCATTGAATATTATTGTATTTATCAAAATAAACAGAAAATAGTACAAACTTTACTATTCTTTTAAACAAGTGTTAAGACATTATTAAAAAAAAAACATTTTAGCTCAAGTATTTGTATAAATAATGCGTGACTTTTGCCCCATGTAAAATGGGGTGTAAAAGGCCCAACTTACCACCTTATACATTTTTGAGTTTTTTTAAACAAACCACTTTTGATTTATTTATGATTTACACAATGACTCGGTCCCCTGTTAGATAGTAAATCACGACACCAGTGTGTTTGCGTTGTCATTTCTTGCCATCTCAAACACACTGTAGAGATTTAGAGTTTTTATAGCAATAACTGAGTTTTAAGAGTTAAATCAAGCAGAAATATTTCTCTAATGTATTAATTGCAGATCCTCTTTGAATAATGATTATGTTAAACACAATGACTCGGTCCCCTGTTAGATAGTAAATCACGACACCAGTGTGTTTACTTTGTCATTTCTTGCCATCTCAAACACACTGTAGAGATTTAGAGTTTTTATAGCAATAACTGAGTTTTAAGAGTTAAATCAAGCAGAAATATTTCTCTAATGTATTAATTGCAGATCCTCTTTGAATAATGATTATGTTAAACACAATGACTCGGTCCCCTGTTAGATAGTAAATCACGACACCAGTGTGTTTGCTTTGTCATTTCTTGCCATCATAAACACACTGTAGATATTTAGAGTTTTTATAGCAATAACTGAGTTTTAAGAGTTAAATCAAGCAGAAATAGTTCTCTAATGTATTAATTGCAGATCCTCTTTGAATAATGATTATGTTAAACACAATGACTCGGTCCCCTGTTAGATAGTAAATCACGACACCAGTGTGTTTGCTTTGTCATTTCTTCATCTCAAACACACTGTAGATATTTAGAGTTTTTATAGCAATAACTGAGTTTTAAGAGTTAAATCAAGCAGAAATATTTCTCTAATGTATAAATTGCAGATCCTCTTTGAATAATGATTATGTTAAACACAATGACTCGGTCCCCTGTTAGATAGTAAATCACGACACCAGTGTGTTTAATTTGTCATTTCTTGCCATCATAAACACACTGTAGATATTTAGAGTTTTTATAGCAATAACTGAGTTTTAAGAGTTAAATCAAGCAGAAATATTTCTCTAATGTATAAATTGCAGATCATCTTTGAATAATGATTATGTTAAACACAATGACTCGGTCCCCTGTTAGATAGTAAATCACGACACCAGTGTGTTTGCTTTGTCATTTCTTGCCATCATAAACACACTGTAGATATTTAGAGTTTTTATAGCAATAACTGAGTTTTAAGAGTTAAATCAAGCAGAAATATTTCTCTAATGTATTAATTGCAGATCCTCTTTGAATAATGATTATGTTAAACACAATGACTCGGTCCCCTGTTAGATAGTAAATCACGACACCAGTGTGTTTGCTTTGTCATTTCTTGCCATCTCAAACACACTGTAGAGATTTAGAGTTTTTATAGCAATAACTGCGTTTTAAGAGTTAAATCAAGCAGAAATATTTCTCTAATGTATAAATTGCAGATCATCTTTGAATAATGATTATGTTAAACACAATGACTCGGTCCCCTGTTAGATAGTAAATCACGACACCAGTGTTTAATTTGTCATTTCTTGCCATCATAAACACACTGTAGAGATTTAGAGTTTTTATAGCAATAACTGAGTTTTAAGAGTTAAACAGAGGTGCCAAAAGTATTCGCATTCATAGGGTTTACAAATACTTTTGTAGAAGTTGAAGTATCAACTCAAGCTTTTTACTCAAGTAAAAGTGTAAAAGTACTGGTTTCAAAACTACTTAAAGTATAAAAGTAAAAGTAATGTAAGGGGAAAAAAATGCCATTAAAGGGGTAGTTCACCCAAAAATGAAAATTCTGTCATAATTTACTCACCCTCAAGTACTTCCAACAGGTATGAGTTTCTGTGTTCTGAAGATATTTTGAAGAATGTTTGTAACCAAGCAGATAGAGAAACCATTGACTGCCATAGTAGGGGCAAAATGCTATGGCAGTCAATGGTTGCTCTATCTGCTTGGTTACAAACATTTTTCAAAATATCTTCAGAACAATGAAACTCATACAGGTTTGGAACAACTTGAGTGTGAGTAAATGACGACAGAATTTTCATTTTTGGGTGAAGTATCCCTTTAAGGACAAAATATTAGGCCGCGCCACAGTGTATACCCCACCTCCTCAAAAAAAAAATGTTTCTAAAGGCCATAATGACTATAATGTTATATTAAAAAGTTAATGTTGAAATGTTTTAGATGTATAGGCTACCTGTTTCAGCTGCATATATTCCCATTGAAAATGAACGCATTTTAGGACAATGCAAATACATTAAAGAACCATATGTGTACTGAGCAAAAAATCTAAATTCAGAGACATGTTATCAATAACCATTATTTGAATGTGTGATCAGTGTGGCCAGATTGGGTCGACAATTTCCAGCCCAAAAACTCACCAAATGTACATTTATATGCAAAAAATGGTTATTGATAACATGCCTCTGAATTTTGACTTTTTGCACCTTTACAATACTTATAAGCAACTAGTCACTCCAAGAAAAATCCCAAAACTTTAACTGCCAAAATAATGTGATATTATTTGTAGCGTCTGGAGTCGCTCTTGACATGAGATCAAAGTGGTGGGTCGTTCGAGAAACACCAGAGATGCAGATCTTTTGCACAGCTCTGCCTATGAATTAGTATTAGCATATAAATGAGTGTAGTGGTGCCAGTTGAGGCTGGCCAAATGGCCGCACTATCACCCTTACGACCAGCAGAGACAACGCAGGCCGTGCCGTTATCACCTTGTGAGGAACTTCAAATAGATTCCTATCACACACACAGACAGACACACACACACACACAGACACACACACACACACACACACAAGTATTCCTCTTCATATTAGCCTTTAATTTAACCATCCCAGAAATATGTGATGACCCTTGTGTTATATGTATGTTGACCACAAAGTATATATTTGTATGTGTGTGTGATGTTAATCCTAAATGCTCAAAATGGCTCTGTAAAAGAGATACACTGTCTTTCATGCATTTAAACACAGGCATGTTTGATGTCTAAAGGTTTCTCTTTCTTTGTCCCAGTCAGTGGTGCAAAGTAGATGATTATGAGATGTACCTTTTAGTAGGTTTAGCCCTTTTTGAGCGAAACTTTACTAATTCTGGCTCCCGGCAAGAACATTCCATTGAGTAATAAAGTCAGAACAAAGAAACTCTCTCCCGCCTGAAATTCACACCAACGATTGGTTGCCGCCGGGAAAGTGGGCGTAGTTTAATGGATCTCAAAAGACAGCAACACAAGCATATCGGGGCTCAGTCAACTTCCAAGGACCCCGACGAGACAAATTTCCTTTTCCTCCCATCTCATCAGCGCGGCTCGCGGGCTTCGACCTGCGAGCCGGCGCGGTCCAGCCAAGCTGATGTTTCCTTTGAAGATCGACGCGCTCCGCGACGCAGTCAGCGGCGCGCTCCACCAGACCGAGGAACTAGCTGGACGAGATGAACTTTCTCTTTCAAGATGCTCCCTTCCCAAACACCTTTAAAAGTCCCGTGGACCAACGAAGCTCCGGAAGAACCAAACAGAGAGAGCGCGTCAGCGCACGGAAACTCTGAGAAACGCTAACGCACGCATCTTGCTTAACACAACACCAAGAAACCATGCAAGTATCAATTCTACCGAAATTTAGATGCGTTTTAAGATTGTACCCCTGTTTAAGGTGATATAGTTCTTGCTGGCTCTAATGGTTCGGGAAGGTGTCGGATCGGACACGATCCTAGCCTGCTTCCTTTCCCTTCTCCTCTGCCCTTCCTCTATTTCTATCCTTTCCATCCTCCGCTTTACTTTCCACTATTCTGTAAATACATGTATTCTTTATTTAGTCATATGTAATCGTAGTATTAGTCTTCATTAAAACCATGATATCCACGTTTTGATTGTCATTGTTTGCTCACGGAACACGAGTCCCTTTAATGTCAGATCTAAGCTACGAGCTCTTATAAGCATCGTTGAATGCTTTAATTAATACCATAACTCGGAAAGTTTGTCCTTTGTGGCCAGAGGGATAAGCTTCCCGAAAATTGGGTAGGAAGAATAGACCTGGTGAGTGGATAAGGAGTCTCCACTCGTCCTTTAAACGGAACGGAGAGGAATTTTGAATCAACTCCCTTGAGGTTATTCTGTGATTATTTAATATAGATATATCTGTAGTTAATTACAATAAATTGTTGTTAACCATATATATATATATTATATTGCATAAATACCAAGGTGAGGTATTCCCATTTTGGGTGATTTTGGAGATTGGTGATTAGATTATAACCCTTTATGATTGATCATAAATCCCTAAATATTAATACCCACAATTCCCTATTGAGCTAATTTTTGATTTAAATATAATATGTAACCCTAAAACCCTACATATTTTTGGTGGAGAATATTTCGAGCACATTCTAAACTCTGTTTTGTGAGCAACTTTGTCAATTTTATGCGTATATCATTTGTGTTAATTGTTGTCTTATATGCGCGCTTCAGTGAGACAAGTCGCAATCGCGAACTCACGTATCTGTAACTGAAAAGCCCAAAGCTCATTTCAGTTAGTCCTATGTTAACAGCGTCTATTTTGGTCAAACATTTTGGTCACTGTTAATTGTTAAAAAGAAACTGCAGTTCATAATATTAAAACTGTCTCTGTAAAGGGAAAAAAACTTATTTTGCAGAACATTTTAATATTATCAATTCCACCTGTTAGAACGAAGAAATCTTCTTTCAGCGTGATGCCACCTGTGCGTGATGCCACCTGTGCGTGATGCCACCTGTTAGAACGAAGAAATCTTCTTTCAACGTGATGCCACCTGTGCGTGATGCCACCTGTGCGTGATGCCACCTGTTAGAACGAAGAAATCTTCTCCCAGCGTGATGACGATTTGAGCGTATTCCTCTTATTCGTTTTGTAAAAGGCCTTATAAATCGCTAGCGATCTCACCCCCTTAGGTGGAGTTTTGGCATAGCTAACCAGAACGCACACCTTGCACAAATCAACCAGAAAAAAAACTGCTGGCCAGTATCTGCTTGATGTGTGAATGGGAGTATTTTATGTTAACCTTGATCACGTTAAAATTTGTTGCAGAGAAAATGCTCTGTTCTACATTTGTGTGTATATGCGGTAAATAAATCCGTCCACACACTCTGTGCTTCAAAATTGGCACAAAGGAAATTTGAAAACAAATTCTATTCACACTTGTGATTGCAGTTAAATTGCTGCGTTAGGAAGCTGGACCCTCCCCATTGTCGGACGCTCAAGCTTCATAATCACCTAATTTTGGGTAGTGTAATACCTCCTAGTAACACAAGGGGGCAGCCCGCTAGGTGTGCTGCACCTCTCAAATTACCCACGCCTGACTCCACTACGCCATCTTGTGGACGTCTGCAGATGTTTGCCTTATTAAACTCTCTCAAGCGAACTCTCGTTATTTTATTTGTTTACTATTATAATTATTTTCATTTATTTCCTGTTATCGCTATTGTTTGAAGTCATTCAATCTTTCGGGTTCAATGACTTCTCACACTTATTTAAATTTGGTTTAAACAAAGTTTGAATTTGAATTTAAATTAAGTTCTCCTTTCAGCCAGTGATGCTACCTAAGGGGAATGGACCCCTTTTGGGACATCTCCTGCTAAGTCAGTTTCCCTTTCTTTCTCATTGTTTCAATTTGAGTTATTTTTGCTTGTCTGTTCTTTTCTTCCCTTTTTATTGTTATTTGTTTATCAATTGGTTTCTTCCATTTCATACCAGTCTGATACCCTGCACTTATTTAAATTTTGGTTTAAGCAAGTTTGAACCTGAATTTAAATTAAGCCTTCTCTTTTCAGCCTGCGACAGCCACTTATCAGTAGCACGCCCCCTGCTGGGCACTCTCATAAGTTGGCTCTCCTCTCTCTCTTCTCCTTTGGCTCCATTTCCGAATAGATTAATTTAATTAATTCCACTTCTCCCTTTTTCAATGATTGTTCTGATAATTACCAACATTATCATCATTTTATGTTTTAGTACTATTTATTGAATAGTCTTTTACCTCACTCACTTTACAGAATTATTTGAATTTGGTTAAAACAAGTTTAAGCTTAAGCTGATGTCACGTTTTCCTTGTTAGCCATTTATATATTCACAGGTAGTACCTCCCCTAGTGCTTGTGGTGAATTTCCGGTTGTCTTCTGGCTGGGTTCCGGTGAGTGGAGTCACCTGGCCTGCGTAACTGACACCGGTCGTGGGTGAATCGCAGACACCTCTGTCTCCGTACCATTGGCGGCGGCACGCAGCAGACTAAGCATTTCGGGCACTCCAGGGAGAAGTCAACGAGTCCAACTGAACCGCTCAAGGGCATTTTGGTTAATTACTCTGATCCTCCGTTTGGACTCCAAAGGGATTTCAGAGGAAACCCAACTTCAACCCTTCAGTCTGGCCGTTGACCAAACTTACCTGAGTGCTGCCCAGTTATGCTAAAGGTCAAACGCTGTTTGAGTGGGCGCACCGTGGTACCAAGGGACGAGGATCTGGGAACACCGCGGTCGAGTGTCCAGGGACCGCCGGCGAGATTGACCTCACCATCGGTTCTCACCTGAAGCGACCCCGATTCACCCCAGGCATAGTAAGTAAAGTAAGCCCATTCACTTATGGCAAGCCCTAGAATATACATATTCCCGGTCATTTAAGTGTTTGGCCACACCTTTCTCCCTTTTTAAGCCATACCTTTCCCCTAGGCTTTATAGCTCAACAGCGCCCCCTCACTCGTTGGCCCTGTCATAAACCCTAGCATTGGTATTAAGCTTAGAGCCTTTCCATATCTATCTCTTCTCATGTTCTCATTTTGTTTTATTTCGTGCCGTCTTAGTATTCTTGGAAATTTCGCCCTTTTCTTTTCTACTCTACTGTTCTGTTGTTTAGTTTCTTCCAGTTCACCTAAAGACAGAACCCATGAGAGCCATCAAGGAAAGCTGAATAATAGATTGACGATCAGCCGCCAGTGTCAGTAAATGACCCACTAGGCTACCGCACTGTCAAAATTGTTATTTAAATCCGGCACTCACCCACACAAATTGGCCCAACCTGGCCGCTCACGGCCAAGACAACAGGTGCAAGGCCTAGATTCCACTAACTGGCTGCACCAGTTAGTCCAAAATTGCACACACAATTAAATAGTCACATATGGCTATAAGCACCACACCCTATACGGACTTGCATTGGCCTCTTTTGTGTTGTCTCTCTCTTGCCCACAGTAAGCGGTGTGTCCCGTTCATCCAGCCCCACCGCCACTGGGATCACGTCGAGACCTGATCGAGCACCAGGACGACTGCGTTCCTGCCTAAAGCCACGGTGACCTGCAGCCCCTGAGCCAAGAACGGCAGCGTTGAAGCTCCATGCTGAGGAGGCCCGTAGGCACCAGGACCACGCGCAGAGTCGACTAGATCAGCTACTCCTCGAGACCCAGGACCGACGCGGATGGAAGGACGGAACGGACCTACAACTTCGGGAGGAAGTTGAGAGACTCCAAAATGCCCTGGCAGAACTTCGTGTAGAGACAAGCACAGAGAGCAGTTGGAGAAAGAATCTGAAGAGGAACCAAAAGAAAAACTCCAACGAGGTGAAGCTCTCCTAACAAGAGCAAAGATTGAACTGAAAGAAAGAAACAGCAAGGCCAAAGCTTGTGAAACCCACTTGCAAACGACCATGCCAAGGTCCAAGATTTGGTTAAAAAAAAAAAAAAAAAAAAAAAAAAACTATTCAAGACAAAGAACTTGAAACTGTTCACAGAGAACTGAAGTTCACATGTACATCGCACAGTGAACAGCAAGGGGAAACACGCACCACACAGTTTCCCCTGACAAGTGGGACAAGAAACCCCCAGCCAAGAGTTCCAAGCTCAAAAGGGGGGTGAAAGCCCACTGCCCAGGTTGTCACCAGCCAGCAGCCACGAGCCCCCACCAGCAGCAAAGGGGGTGGGAGCCAATCCAGAGAATCATGGCTTCCCAAGAACTCTACAAGCTGGCCAGAAACATCTCAACTTTCACCCCAAACCCTGCAGGGTATGAACTTTCACTTACAACATGAGACCGTAAAGCTGGACTACCAACAGCTACGGGACTGCCGACCAAAAAGACTGTTTCTGAAAAGACTGTGAGAAATCTAATGGTTTACCCTGTCTCTGATCACCGTTCAGAGCTGGCTCCAGGGGGCGCCCTGCAACAACGCAGTGACAGACTTTGTAACCGGCAAGACCGTTCCAAGCCAGCAGAGAGCAGCGCAACTGGCACGGTGCCCGTCTTAAGCACCTGTCCGAGCACTCTGAAAGACTCTGAGACAAGCCACGTCTGTCTAACCACCCAAAGGTGGAGCCGCGTGAGATGCCAGCCGACAGCCCAGAAATGACAGCACCCCTAGCCCAAACAGCCAGCGGCGGAACGGCTCGCCCCAAACGAACCCAAGTCTGAGCACTCACCAGAGCCAGACGGTGCAGCTTCATCTGAGTCAGCAGAGATCCTGAGGATTCTGAAAGAACTTCTCGCAAGGGAGACAAGAAGGACAGGCCAGACAGCTTACGACTGTGACCAAGACCGGCACCCAACGTCCTTCCTGACTGCTCTCCAACGGAACCAAGCACCGCACAAACCACAGTCCAAAGATCCAGAGACTTCATCACCAAGTGACAGCGTCGCTCAACTCCCTTAGCTGACAGCTGCACTTCCTGAACAATCGAACTCTGAAATCCCAAAATGTGAGTTGAATGTGCAGTCATACAGCCAAAATGAGATCCAACTTGAACAGATAGCTCCCATCCAGCTAACGATGGGCCTAATGAGTCTGGTACACCCAGTGTACATCTAACCAATGGACACGTACCCCTTTCTCGTCGGCAAAGATCTGCTAGATCGTTTTGAGCCCCTACTAGACTTCATACAGCTAAAGATTTGGGCTCAAGTACGAGAACCTCTGCCTCTCCAGCCACCCAGATCACCTGAGCCAGACTGTCAGGTCACAGAGGTCACGAGAAATCTTGCAACCCGCCGCGAGAACACTGTCTCAGCACCAGAGCAAAGTTCAAGCTCGCTACTCTGCACTTTTCAACTCACCATAGACTCTGACTTTCACTGCCCCAAGGTCATGACTGACCTCCAGCTGAATGATGTAACAACTACAGACATCATACTCTCACTATGGGCAGACAACTCAGCCATCAGTCTAGCACTGTTCAAAGCCCTCATGAAAGACACATCCAACCTTCCATCTGCAAGCAAGTGCACCCACTGCCCGTTGGACTCCTGCCTAACAACCATGGTAACTGTCAAGGGCACCTGCACTTTGAACTTGAAATGGAACGATCAGTGCCTCACACACCACATCCTGGTCCTTCAAGATCCACTGCATAACGTCTACATAGAAGCAGACCCCTTGATTCGCCTCAAGGCTCATGTGGACTTTACCAATGAGGTAGTGTGAGCCCCACTGACATCACAGCCCCCTGTGGTTCCTGCCAAGCCTGAAAACCTCCTGCCAGGCCAGACCATCCCAAGAGTCTGTACTTTAATCAACGAACAGGATACTGCAGCACCAGCTGTCTTTCACCTTCTGCAACCGACAGCGTACTTTCACCAGGTGCCCAATCGGCTATGCCAACTCACCAGCCGAGTTTAACATCTTCCGAAACGAAGCATGCCCAACACCTGTTCGACGCGTGTGATGACATCACAAGAACACACGACATGACTGTCCACCGGGAAAAGGTGACAGGACACTCAAGGCAACCCGGCCTTGACAAAGACTTGAATGACCAAACTGATTCCCTGGCCAAGACTGGCACACTTCACGGCAATCCATGGTCACCTCCCACCCACGCAACCACCCGTGATGGCGCTGCAATAACCCGCAGCAAACTGACTATTCCTGCGGCGATTCCAACATCACAGCCGCTTACGCTGGCTCTACAATTTCCATAAATGACACAGCTGACATGCAAGCCTCTGACACTGCCATAAAAGCTATGAGTAACCACCTCTCAGACCCCTCCAACCACCCTGTCACGATGTCTGACTTCACCGCTACCACAGGCCTCAGACGACCGCATGACGGCAAACACATGCTGCGTGAGAAAACAAACATTCTGGGGTATGCCTCTGACGCCCTCACAGCGCTAAAGCTTGTGATGCCACAGTGTCAAAAGGGGGGTAATGCTAAATGTATGCCCACAACGCACCATGTGCCGGACACCACGGTACCAGAGCCACAAGACACAGAAGCAAGTGAAATATTGGCCTGGCATGCAGCAAGTCGTGTCAGAGTATGTCAGAGAAGTGTCTGGTTTGCTGACAATTCTAACCGGCAAACCCAAACCCCAGAGCCCCTGCAACGCAGAAGAGTCACAGTCCCGTGGTCATACCTTCAAATAGACTGGACGGGATCCCTTCCCAGATCGACGAGGGACCACAAGTACTTCCTCACAGTTGTATGCCAGTTCTCCAAGTGAGTAGAATGTCTTTGAGCACCCAACGACACCAAGTTGAATGAACCAATTGAGCTGGGGCCAGCATGCTGAGAAAGTATGTGTCTGCCAACCAGAAAGACTGGGATGTGAAACGTCCATTGGTGCTCATGACCATCAGAGCCACCCCGCATGAATCAACTCATGTGTCTACTTTGGAACTTGTGACTGGGTGTCAGACGACCCTGCTGCATCAAACAAGAGACTCTAGTTTTGTCAGAACTTACACTACTCACCAGCACATTGACAAACTACACCTGAAGTGGCTCAGACAGCTGTTGAACCATGAGAGCAGCTGGACAGATCAAACACATGCAGAACTGTCACTATGGCAAACGCCAAGTACCAGACAAGCCACTGGGCGGAGCCACGGAAGACAGCGCGTCCACCCTGCGCACACCACAGGATGTCCCACAGCCGTCGACAACAACGCCCTCTGCCAAACCCTTCACGCAGCTGTCAAGCGGAGGCGGCACAAGGACAGCTGGACACTACTATCTCAGGGTCACAGGAGCTGCTGACACCAGCAAAATAGCCCCTGAAAACAGGACTCACCAGATGAGGACTGCAAAGGACAAGCTTCCAACTCCTTGCCACACACAGCTCAGGCAAGCTCACAACAGCACTGCTACAAGAAGCAGAGCAGAACTCCGATCCTTCGGACTTCTCGTGACTGAGAGGCTAACAACTACCTGCTTCCCTCCTGTCACCAGCACTAGGTCAGTCTGAAACCCTCTTCAGGCCACATAGACCCCTTACCACTTCCTGAGACCACAAGCAGAAACCTGCGCCACACAGACGGACTTCAGGATGACAGGTGACGCACCGTCATGGCACCTGCTGCCTCGACACCTGTTGCACAAGGTCAGAGACCTGAACTTGGCTGCTGCCTGCCTTATCTGCCGTGGAGTGACCATTACTCCAGGGGACACAAACGACCAGAGTGTGTGGATTCACGTACCAAAGGGTACCATCCTCCACCTTGATGATCTGGCATCGTAATACCTCCCAAGTGAAGAGTACTGGTCAGAGCTGGAAACCCCATCCTTCTTCAAGAATCACAACTTCACTCTAGATCCAGAACTGGAACTAAAGATTAAGAAAGGGGGTCCTAGCCAATTGACATCACTCTCATCGACACAGCTCTTTACCTTGCTACAGCATCATGCCACACCCTGACACTGGGCCTGGCTTTCATCCTAGTCAAGAGGGTCCACGAGATGCGAGAGTCCATGACCAAGAACACAGCCTCTCTCCTCCTGGGATTCAAACGAAACCCACGGAAGGGAGGTACCAAGACAGAGACAAGGCCAAACCTCATCAGGATGGACCCTCAGCCTGAGGAACCAAAGGCTTGGAACGATTAGAAACCACCTGCCACTCGACCACCATGATCCACCTGCCATCTGACCATCATGATCCCACTCGACTACCATCCGATCAAAACGACAACTGTCATCCGACGAGGTCAACCGGACGTCGTCACATGACAAAGGGGGACTGTAGCGTCTGGAGTCGCTCTTGACATGAGATCAAAGTGGTGGGTCGTTCGAGAAACACCAGAGATGCAGATCTTTTGCACAGCTCTGCCTATGAATTAGTATTAGCATATAAATGAGTGTAGTGGTGCCAGTTGAGGCTGGCCAAATGGCCGCACTATCACCCTTACGACCAGCAGAGACAACGCAGGCCGTGCCGTTATCACCTTGTGAGGAACTTCAAATAGATTCCTATCACACACACAGACAGACACACACACACACACAGACACACACACACACACACACACAAGTATTCCTCTTCATATTAGCCTTTAATTTAACCATCCCAGAAATATGTGATGACCCTTGTGTTATATGTATGTTGACCACAAAGTATATATTTGTATGTGTGTGTGATGTTAATCCTAAATGCTCAAAATGGCTCTGTAAAAGAGATACACTGTCTTTCATGCATTTAAACACAGGCATGTTTGATGTCTAAAGGTTTCTCTTTCTTTGTCCCAGTCAGTGGTGCAAAGTAGATGATTATGAGATGTACCTTTTAGTAGGTTTAGCCCTTTTTGAGCGAAACTTTACTAATTCTGGCTCCCGGCAAGAACATTCCATTGAGTAATAAAGTCAGAACAAAGAAACTCTCTCCCGCCTGAAATTCACACCAACGATTGGTTGCCGCCGGGAAAGTGGGCGTAGTTTAATGGATCTCAAAAGACAGCAACACAAGCATATCGGGGCTCAGTCAACTTCCAAGGACCCCGACGAGACAAATTTCCTTTTCCTCCCATCTCATCAGCGCGGCTCGCGGGCTTCGACCTGCGAGCCGGCGCGGTCCAGCCAAGCTGATGTTTCCTTTGAAGATCGACGCGCTCCGCGACGCAGTCAGCGGCGCGCTCCACCAGACCGAGGAACTAGCTGGACGAGATGAACTTTCTCTTTCAAGATGCTCCCTTCCCAAACACCTTTAAAAGTCCCGTGGACCAACGAAGCTCCGGAAGAACCAAACAGAGAGAGCGCGTCAGCGCACGGAAACTCTGAGAAACGCTAACGCACGCATCTTGCTTAACACAACACCAAGAAACCATGCAAGTATCAATTCTACCGAAATTTAGATGCGTTTTAAGATTGTACCCCTGTTTAAGGTGATATAGTTCTTGCTGGCTCTAATGGTTCGGGAAGGTGTCGGATCGGACACGATCCTAGCCTGCTTCCTTTCCCTTCTCCTCTGCCCTTCCTCTATTTCTATCCTTTCCATCCTCCGCTTTACTTTCCACTATTCTGTAAATACATGTATTCTTTATTTAGTCATATGTAATCGTAGTATTAGTCTTCATTAAAACCATGATATCCACGTTTTGATTGTCATTGTTTGCTCACGGAACACGAGTCCCTTTAATGTCAGATCTAAGCTACGAGCTCTTATAAGCATCGTTGAATGCTTTAATTAATACCATAACTCGGAAAGTTTGTCCTTTGTGGCCAGAGGGATAAGCTTCCCGAAAATTGGGTAGGAAGAATAGACCTGGTGAGTGGATAAGGAGTCTCCACTCGTCCTTTAAACGGAACGGAGAGGAATTTTGAATCAACTCCCTTGAGGTTATTCTGTGATTATTTAATATAGATATATCTGTAGTTAATTACAATAAATTGTTGTTAACCATATATATATATATTATATTGCATAAATACCAAGGTGAGGTATTCCCATTTTGGGTGATTTTGGAGATTGGTGATTAGATTATAACCCTTTATGATTGATCATAAATCCCTAAATATTAATACCCACAATTCCCTATTGAGCTAATTTTTGATTTAAATATAATATGTAACCCTAAAACCCTACATATTTTATTGCCATACCAATCAATGTTGATAAGTTACCATTTTATCTCCTTAAAACATAACATTGATGATAAAAAAATCTATTTCCCAGTAAAACGGATCAAATATGACTATATGTCCAAGTAGAAACTGTCAAAACGGCATTCCCTCAGAAAAAACACAATTTATGTGCAAAAAGTGCCCAATATAGAGATTGGAAAAAGCAATGTAATAAACAGGCATTTCACACGTTAATGCTCACACCACTTTCAAAATGCTTAATTCATTGATACTATACAATAATCCGCCAACAAAAAATAACAATGCGTTTACCATTGTGTTGCACTTTGCGTTCACAAAACTACAGTATGTCTTTCGTGAAGTACATGGCACACGCACAGTCAGAACGGATTAATGGTTGATTTAAACCTCTTTCAGCAGCTGTCGGGGTTGAGTTGCAGATGTCCTAAGTGTGTGTATATATGATGATGGACTGGAGTCATGGTTATATTTATAAAGAGTCTTCGAGTCACAGGTGTAATTCACGTTTGAGAGTTGAGTCACTCTCCCACTCTTTACTGTAGATACAACTTACTGTATATTTATGCCACTGGCATAGCGATCACTGGAATATACAGCTACGAGTCATTGCGCTAAAAACCCGGCTAAAGTCATGAATGAGCACGTCTGCCTGCTGATCGCTGATTGGCTGAAAGTGCGGGCTCGTCGGCGAGAACCCGCCCTATCTGGCAGCATGGTGTGTGATTTGTGCAGGTGCAGGCGTGATTGATCGCGTACAACCCAATAGGGTGTCGGAATGGTTTGTGTTTATCCTTCTCATCCAACCACAATCAAATTCACTCTGTCCGGATGGCACGATTTATCTGGATAGTTTTTTTTTTAAGACAAGCCGGAATAGAAAAATGCCGAAATGGAATAGGAGTAACGAGACTATTATAAAAATCTAAGGAGTAGAAAGTACAGATAATTGCTTGAAAATGTAAGGAGTAGAAGTATAAAGTAGGCTGAAAAATAATTGCTCCAGTAAAGTATAGATACTCAAAATTCCTACTTAAGTAAGGTAACGAAGTATTTGTACTACGTTACTTGACACCTCTGGAGTTAAATCAAGCAGAAATAGTTCTCTAATGTATTAATTGCAGATCCTCTTTGAATAATGATTATGTTAAACACAATGACTCGGTCCCCTGTTAGATAGTAAATCACGACACCAGTGTGTTTGCGTTGTCATTTCTTGCCATCATAAACACACTGTAGATATTTAGAGTTTTTATAGCAATAACTGAGTTTTAAGAGTTAAATCAAGCAGAAATAGTTCTCTAATGTATTAATTGCAGATCATCAGATCAATGATTATGTTAAACACAATGACTCGGTCCCCTGTTAGATAGTAAATCACGACACCAGTGTGTTTGCTTTGTCATTTCTTCATCTCAAACACACTGTGGAGATTTAGAGTTTTTATAGCAATAACTGAGTTTTAAGAGTTAAATCAAGCAGAAATATTTCTCTAATGTATTAATTGCAGATCCTCTTTGAATAATGATTATGTTAAACACAATGACTCGGTCCCCTGTTAGATAGTAAATCACGACACCAGTGTGTTTACTTTGTCATTTCTTGCCATCATAAACACACTGTAGATATTTAGAGTTTTTATAGCAATAACTGAGTTTTAAGAGTTAAATCAAGCAGAAATATTTCTCTAATGTATTAATTGCAGATCCTCTTTGAATAATGATTATGTTAAACACAATGACTCGGTCCCCTGTTAGATAGTAAATCACGACACCAGTGTGTTTGCTTTGTCATTTCTTGCCATCTCAAACACACTGTAGAGATTTAGAGTTTTTATAGCAATAACTGCGTTTTAAGAGTTAAATCAAGCAGAAATATTTCTCTAATGTATAAATTGCAGATCATCTTTGAATAATGATTATGTTAAACACAATGACTCGGTCCCCTGTTAGATAGTAAATCACGACACCAGTGTGTTTAATTTGTCATTTCTTGCCATCATAAACACACTGTAGAGATTTAGAGTTTTTATAGCAATAACTGAGTTTTAAGAGTTAAACAGAGGTGCCAAAAGTATTCGCATTCATAGGGTTTACAAATACTTTTGTAGAAGTTGAAGTATCAACTCAAGCTTTTTACTCAAGTAAAAGTGTAAAAGTACTGGTTTCAAAACTACTTAAAGTATAAAAGTAAAAGTAATGTAAGGGGAAAAAAATGCCATTAAAGGGGTAGTTCACCCAAAAATGAAAATTCTGTCATAATTTACTCACCCTCAAGTACTTCCAACAGGTATGAGTTTCTGTGTTCTGAAGATATTTTGAAGAATGTTTGTAACCAAGCAGATAGAGAAACCATTGACTGCCATAGTAGGGGCAAAATGCTATGGCAGTCAATGGTTGCTCTATCTGCTTGGTTACAAACATTTTTCAAAATATCTTCAGAACAATGAAACTCATACAGGTTTGGAACAACTTGAGTGTGAGTAAATGACGACAGAATTTTCATTTTTGGGTGAAGTATCCCTTTAAGGACAAAATATTAGGCCGCGCCACAGTGTATACCCCACCTCCTCAAAAAAAAAATGTTTCTAAAGGCCATAATGACTATAATGTTATATTAAAAAGTTAATGTTGAAATGTTTTAGATGTATAGGCTACCTGTTTCAGCTGCATATATTCCCATTGAAAATGAACGCATTTTAGGACAATGCAAATACATTAAAGAACCATATGTGTACTGAGCAAAAAATCTAAATTCAGAGACATGTTATCAATAACCATTATTTGAATGTGTGATCAGTGTGGCCAGATTGGGTCGACAATTTCCAGCCCAAAAACTCACCAAATGTACATTTATATGCAAAAAATGGTTATTGATAACATGCCTCTGAATTTTGACTTTTTGCACCTTTACAATACTTATAAGCAACTAGTCACTCCAAGAAAAATCCCAAAACTTTAACTGCCAAAATAATGTGATATTATTTTATTGCCATACCAATCAATGTTGATAAGTTACCATTTTATCTCCTTAAAACATAACATTGATGATAAAAAAATCTATTTCCCAGTAAAACGGATCAAATATGACTATATGTCCAAGTAGAAACTGTCAAAACGGCATTCCCTCAGAAAAAACACAATTTATGTGCAAAAAGTGCCCAATATAGAGATTGGAAAAAGCAATGTAATAAACAGGCATTTCACACGTTAATGCTCACACCACTTTCAAAATGCGTAATTCATTGATACTATATAATAATCCGCCAACAAAAAATAACAATGCGTTTACCATTGTGTTGCACTTTGCGTTCACAAAACTACAGTATGTCTTTCGTGAAGTACATGGCACACGCACAGTCAGAACGGATTAATGGTTGATTTAAACCTCTTTCAGCAGCTGTCGGGGTTGAGTTGCAGATGTCCTAAGTGTGTGTGTGTATATATGATGATGGACTGGAGTCATGGTTATATTTATAAAGAGTCTTCGAGTCACAGGTGTAATTCACGTTTGAGAGTTGAGTCACTCTCCCACTCTTTACTGTAGATACAACTTACTGTATATTTATGCCACTGGCATAGCGATCACTGGAATATACAGCTACGAGTCATTGCGCTAAAAACCCGGCTAAAGTCATGAATGAGCACGTCTGCCTGCTGATCGCTGATTGGCTGAAAGTGCGGGCTCGTCGGCGAGAACCCGCCCTATCTGGCAGCATGGTGTGTGATTTGTGCAGGTGCAGGCGTGATTGATCGCGTACAACCCAATAGGGTGTCGGAATGGTTTGTGTTTATCCTTCTCATCCAACCACAATCAAATTCACTCTGTCCGGATGGCACGATTTATCTGGATAGTTTTTTTTTTAAGACAAGCCGGAATAGAAAAATGCCGAAATGGAATAGGAGTAACGAGACTATTATAAAAATCTAAGGAGTAGAAAGTACAGATAATTGCTTGAAAATGTAAGGAGTAGAAGTATAAAGTAGGCTGAAAAATAATTGCTCCAGTAAAGTATAGATACTCAAAATTCCTACTTAAGTAAGGTAACGAAGTATTTGTACTACGTTACTTGACACCTCTGGAGTTAAATCAAGCAGAAATAGTTCTCTAATGTATTAATTGCAGATCCTCTTTGAATAATGATTATGTTAAACACAATGACTCGGTCCCCTGTTAGATAGTAAATCACGACACCAGTGTGTTTGCGTTGTCATTTCTTGCCATCATAAACACACTGTAGATATTTAGAGTTTTTATAGCAATAACTGAGTTTTAAGAGTTAAATCAAGCAGAAATAGTTCTCTAATGTATTAATTGCAGATCATCAGATCAATGATTATGTTAAACACAATGACTCGGTCCCCTGTTAGATAGTAAATCACGACACCAGTGTGTTTGCTTTGTCATTTCTTCATCTCAAACACACTGTGGAGATTTAGAGTTTTTATAGCAATAACTGAGTTTTAAGAGTTAAATCAAGCAGAAATATTTCTCTAATGTATAAATTGCAGATCCTCTTTGAATAATGATTATGTTAAACACAATGACTCGGTCCCCTGTTAGATAGTAAATCACGACACCAGTGTGTTTGCTTTGTCATTTCTTCATCTCAAACACACTGTAGATATTCACTGTATATATTGAGATAACTCAATTTTATGGTGACTTGCATTAAAATGTTTATCCGTCTCAATTAAATTATGTGAACTGAATGACTTTTAACATTGACACTTTAGTTATTTAACCAAATGATGATTTTCAAGTCAGCAATCAACACACAACTGAGTTTTGACCTCCAAAATCTTATTATAGTGTATTTTTATGGTAAGTATTGGTGTTTTATGTTTTAAATCAAGCAGAAATCACTCTTTAAGGAAACAATTGCAGGTCACACTTTATACAGTGAACATTGGATGGTAAAACACAACGCCTGTTTGATTGCTTTGCCATTTCTTGCCATCACAAACACACTGGAGAGATTTTGAAGGTCAGAACTAAATTTTTTGGTGACTTGCATGAAAATGTTCATCCGTCTCACTTAAATTATGTGAACTGAATGTCTTTTAACATTGACACTTTAGTCGAAGATTTTCAACTCAACAATCAACACACAACTGAGTTTTGACCTCCAAAATCATTATACAGTGTATATTAAATTTAAATAAAAAATATAAAATTTCTTTACAAAACAAGTTTGACTCAAGTTTGACTCTCTACTGCTTATTCATTATTGTTTATGTTACATGGTCCATGTTTACATTACAGTATAAAATTGTTCCTAAGTTTTCCCCTTTTATATAGATGGTAATGACTAAATATCCTCGCACACCGAAATTTTCACACGTAAAAAAAAAAGATCAAGCACGTTTACACACAGCCTCTGAAACTTTCCTTCATCAAAAAAAAAAATCTGATCAGGTTCAGTTTTCTGCATTTTTCGCATCCATAGCAAGCATTTAAAGAGGGGTTTCAAATTTCTGTGTTATTCATTTTTGTGTTAAAATTTTGAACATAAGTTGAACAGTTTAAAAAAGAAAGTGTGAACCTTCAAATTAGCAATTATAGTTCATAAAGTTTTGCTGGCGTTTGTATCTAATTGAGAAAAGAATGAATGTAAATTGAAAGATGTCGTCATTGAATGCATTTTGTGCCAAAGCAAATAAATGATCCACAGTTTAGCCACATAGGCTGATGTGATCCCTGAGTGAAGAGTTTTGAAAAAGTGATGAGTATTCAGAAATGTGTCCTAGCAGATGTTTAAAAAACCCTGTAATATCACTATTAGTAAGGGATCACATTATAATATCAGTCTATAAATGTGAGATATTTAAAGTGAACCTAAAGTATACTTGCAATAGTGTGATTTTAGCACAATTAAATATACTTAATGGATGTTTCGCAAAAGCGTTGTTTAGTGATATTGCGTCCTTGTGTTTCTGCTGTACGTCATCAGCAACTGTCGAAGTTCAATTACAATACTCAAAATCACATGTACAGAGGATGCACAAAAGTAGATCACATAGCAAGACTGGTCTCCACGAAAACACAAGTCCCTTCTTTGCATTCCCAGAATTGCGAAACAGCCATCATTAAGAAATGTGCATTGTGCAATAAAGGAGTACTCCAAGAATAATTATAATATTTATACCAGTACGTCTCACGCAGGTCACGAGGGTTTACAATATTTGATGCTTTAATACTATCCAAAAAAAATTGTTACGGCCATTTCACACTGAACGCGACAAAGCTAGGTGAATCATTGATGAATGAAGGTTTAACACCGAACGCCACTCAAACCATCATCGAGGACTTGCTATAATTATATAATAGGCAGACATGCATTATTTCTAGTGATTTATGATTGTAATATAATTGACCGATCCAGAGCGAATGCGATCTCTGACTCATAACACTCACACACGTGGAAGAAAACGGACAGTTCTCTTCTGATAGCATATAATTCAGTGGAAAAAGAAGTAAACTTGAGAATTACATATGGCATATCTTGCTTTATTATGCTGAGATTGATCGAGCCTGGTATAAATAAATCCATACAGATCTATTGTTTTACAAAAATAATCTATTGTTTACAAAAGGAGAAAACGTGTGTACTTTAATGTAAACTTGGACCATGTGACATAAACTGAAGTTAACAGCAAAAAAATATACTATAATGCTGACTGTTGTTAGTGTTTTTTGTTGTAGGAGTTAAAAGTGTATATGTTGGGTGAATCCTCATTGTGTTCTGGAAGAATGAGTTGATTTAAGACATCAATGAAGTGTTTTGGTAGTTTTAGCACATTTTGAACGTGAAATTAACTGCTTTGCTTTGAAAGGTGTCCTAGCGATTGTAGCTGAGAGATAGACGTCAAACAGACTCAAACAAAGACCCAGAATTCTGTGGTGTTACAGCACTGTGGCTGCTGTAAATGGCTGCTGTAAGGTTTCTTTATGAAATAACAGGCACAATGGCAAAGATATTTCTGCAAAAACTCCAAAGTAATGTTCGGTTGCAGTGAGAAAGTCACAAGAGACAACTGAAAAAACTCATGCGTGTATTTAGCCTAGTGTAGATCAGCTTGCTTACACATCCCCCAAACTCCATTTACATATGAATACAGGAAAGGCCAAAGCCATTGTCTCACAGGTGAGGAACAAGCCTTACAGAGCTGTGAGACCCATGTCACAGACACAAACTTCTCAAACAAACTAGAGAAAACGCTGGGATTTACCTGGGAAAATTAAATCAATGTACACTTTTTCCAATCCCTACGACACATTTTTCAATACTTGGGTCACTTTTTTAAAACTCTTCACACACTTTTTCACACAAATTCACACAACTGAATTTCAGCTTGGCACAGCAGTTATTTTAGTGTTCAAAATGCACTAAAACCAGAGGTGTAGTGGTAAAAAAAGAGGTGGGTAAACTATCAATTCTGGGTGACCGCATCGTGGTCACGGTAAGGTGGGCCACTGCCTACCAGTGTATAGCGTATCCTGATGATAGCTATTGTTCTCAGAGAGAACAAAAATATTTAAGAGAGATAGAGAGGGGAGGCTTATATCCAGGGGTTCCAATGCAATGCACTTGTACATAATGATTAGATTTGGGATTATTTTCATAGTCGATTAATCTGTTGAATATTTTCTCAAGTAATCGATTAGTTGTTTGGTCTATAATATGTCCGAAAAATGTGGATCAGTGTTTCCCAAAAGCCCAGGATGACGTCCTCGAATGTCTCGTTTTGTCCACAACTCAGTTTACTGTCACATATGAGAGAACACACTAGAACATATTCACATTAAACAAGCTGGAATCAAAGAATTTTACTTTTGTCTTAAAAAATTACTCAAGCCGACAAATCGATTATCAAAATAGTTGTCGATTACAGTTTTTGCCAATTGCTAATGAGGCAGAATTTGGTGAAGAAGAGCGAGAGCTTTGTGTTGATGATGACAGGGTGCAGACAGCGATCGCTTGCGATTGCATTTATAATGTAAACTTTTGATGAATTTATGAGAAATCTACAGACGCAAACAGGAAGTAAAACTCCCATTGATTTTTCTCCATAAGGATTTAGATTATCAGCCATAATGTCTAAAACATCTGAGGTAGACTGACCACGAGTTGTGAAACGAAAGTTTCTGCTTCTGTAGCTGCTTTCAGAACTGATCAAACACATTCAAGTCAGAACGATGATCAACTCATTTCTGCAGGAATTATACTGAAATATAAAATCTTAAAATCCAAAGGGACCCACTTTATATTAGGTGGCCTTAACTACTATGTACTAACATTTTAATTATCCATTTGATACAATGCACTTATTGTGTACATACATGTCTTTACATTGTACTTACATTTTTAAATATACCGGCATGTAATTACATCTGTATTTAATTTATGTAGTTACATTTGTAATTACACTGTTGACACTTCCCTTACATCTAACCCTACCTTTAAACTTACCAATACAACCACACATGTCCCTAACCCTACCCGTATCCCACCTCAATATCAGCAAAAGTGTTTTGCAACACAATATGAACACAATAAGTACATTGTACCTATTTAAGTACATAGTAGTTAAGGCCCCCTAATATAAAGTGGGGCCATCTAAAGTCATAATTTATCATTGATTTGGCATAAAATACATTCAATGGCGACATCTTTCGATTTATAAGAATTATTTTCTCACTTCAACACAAACACCACCAAAACATTATGAACTGTATAGGCCAATTTGAAAATTTTTTGATTCTCTTTTCAAAACTCCCTAACTTATGTTCAAAACTTAACTAAAATTAATAAATAAATAAAAAACAATTTGCTACATTTCGGCAGTATTACCATATTGAAATTTTGGGTGATTCCTTTGAATCCTCAGAATCCTTTTTGGTAGTTTTAGTGCATTTTGAACACTAAAATAACTGCTGTGCCAAGCTGAAATTCAGTTGTGTGAATTTGTGTGAAAAAGTGTGTGAAGAGTTTTAAAAAAGTGACCCAAGTATTGAAAAATGTGTCGTAGGGATTGGAAAAAGTGTACATTGATTTAATTTTCCCAGGTAAATCCCAGCGTTTTCTCTAGTTTGTTTGAGAAGTTTGTGTCTGTGACATGGGTCTCACAGCTCTGTAAGGCTTGTTCCTCACCTGTGAGACAATGGCTTTGGCCTTTCCTGTATTCATATGTAAATGGAGTTTGGGGGATGTGTAAGCAAGCTGATCTACACTAGGCTAAATACACGCATGAGTTTTTTCAGTTGTCTCTTGTGACTTTCTCACTGCAACCGAACATTACTTTGGAGTTTTTGCAGAAATATCTTTGCCATTGTGCCTGTTATTTCATAAAGAAACCTTACAGCAGCCATTTACAGCAGCCACAGTGCTGTAACACCACAGAATTCTGGGTCTTTGTTTGAGTCTGTTTGACGTCTATCTCTCAGCTACAATCGCTAGGACACCTTTCAAAGCAAAGCAGTTAATTTCACGTTCAAAATGTGCTAAAACTACCAAAACACTTCATTGATGTCTTAAATCAACTCATTCTTCCAGAACACAATGAGGATTCACCCAACATATACACTTTTAACTCCTACAACAAAAAACACTAACAACAGTCAGCATTATAGTATATTTTTTTGCTGTTAACTTCAGTTTATGTCACATGGTCCAAGTTTACATTAAAGTACACACGTTTTCTCCTTTTGTAAACAATAGATTATTTTTGTAAAACAATAGATCTGTATGGATTTATTTATACCAGGCTCGATCAATCTCAGCATAATAAAGCAAGATATGCCATATGTAATTCTCAAGTTTACTTCTTTTTCCACTGAATTATATGCTATCAGAAGAGAACTGTCCGTTTTCTTCCACGTGTGTGAGTGTTATGAGTCAGAGATCGCATTCGCTCTGGATCGGTCAATTATATTACAATCATAAATCACTAGAAATAATGCATGTCTGCCTATTATATAATTATAGCAAGTCCTCGATGATGGTTTGAGTGGCGTTCGGTGTTAAACCTTCATTCATCAATGATTCACCTAGCTTTGTCGCGTTCAGTGTGAAATGGCCGTAACAATTTTTTTTGGATAGTATTAAAGCATCAAATATTGTAAACCCTCGTGACCTGCGTGAGACGTACTGGTATAAATATTATAATTATTCTTGGAGTACTCCTTTATTGCACAATGCACATTTCTTAATGATGGCTGTTTCGCAATTCTGGGAATGCAAAGAAGGGACTTGTGTTTTCGTGGAGACCAGTCTTGCTATGTGATCTACTTTTGTGCATCCTCTGTACATGTGATTTTGAGTATTGTAATTGAACTTCGACAGTTGCTGATGACGTACAGCAGAAACACAAGGACGCAATATCACTAAACAACGCTTTTGCGAAACATCCATTAAGTATATTTAATTGTGCTAAAATCACACTATTGCAAGTATACTTTAGGTTCACTTTAAATATCTCACATTTATAGACTGATATTATAATGTGATCCCTTACTAATAGTGATATTACAGGGTTTTTTAAACATCTGCTAGGACACATTTCTGAATACTCATCACTTTTTCAAAACTCTTCACTCAGGGATCACATCAGCCTATGTGGCTAAACTGTGGATCATTTATTTGCTTTGGCACAAAATGCATTCAATGACGACATCTTTCAATTTACATTCATTCTTTTCTCAATTAGATACAAACGCCAGCAAAACTTTATGAACTATAATTGCTAATTTGAAGGTTCACACTTTCTTTTTTAAACTGTTCAACTTATGTTCAAAATTTTAACACAAAAATGAATAACACAGAAATTTGAAACCCCTCTTTAAATGCTTGCTATGGATGCGAAAAATGCAGAAAACTGAACCTGATCAGATTTTTTTTTTTGATGAAGGAAAGTTTCAGAGGCTGTGTGTAAACGTGCTTGATCTTTTTTTTTTACGTGTGAAAATTTCGGTGTGCGAGGATATTTAGTCATTACCATCTATATAAAAGGGGAAAACTTAGGAACAATTTTATACTGTAATGTAAACATGGACCATGTAACATAAACAATAATGAATAAGCAGTAGAGAGTCAAACTTGAGTCAAACTTGTTTTGTAAAGAAATTTTATATTTTTTATTTAAATTTAATATACACTGTATAATGATTTTGGAGGTCAAAACTCAGTTGTGTGTTGATTGTTGAGTTGAAAATCTTCGACTAAAGTGTCAATGTTAAAAGACATTCAGTTCACATAATTTAAGTGAGACGGATGAACATTTTCATGCAAGTCACCAAAAAATTTAGTTCTGACCTTCAAAATCTCTCCAGTGTGTTTGTGATGGCAAGAAATGGCAAAGCAATCAAACAGGCGTTGTGTTTTACCATCCAATGTTCACTGTATAAAGTGTGACCTGCAATTGTTTCCTTAAAGAGTGATTTCTGCTTGATTTAAAACATAAAACACCAATACTTACCATAAAAATACACTATAATAAGATTTTGGAGGTCAAAACTCAGTTGTGTGTTGATTGCTGACTTGAAAATCATCATTTGGTTAAATAACTAAAGTGTCAATGTTAAAAGTCATTCAGTTCACATAATTTAATTGAGACGGATAAACATTTTAATGCAAGTCACCATAAAATTGAGTTATCTCAATATATACAGTGAATATCTACAGTGTGTTTGAGATGAAGAAATGACAAAGCAAACACACTGGTGTCGTGATTTACTATCTAACAGGGGACCGAGTCATTGTGTTTAACAGGCACGTGCAGAGGGGGGGGCTTTGGGTGCTCGAGCCCCTGCCCTTTTTCAAAATGAATCAAAAGTGCCCCTCTCAGACAGATATCAATGATAATATCGTGGTCAATAAAACTAAATAAATGTGATTATTATAAAATGATAATGCATACAATAGTAACAGACGGCTCAAAAGTCGGACAATTTCTGCGCGTTGCCGTAACGCGTTGCTATGGGTTGCGTGCGTTTTGATTGACAGCTGATTTTCCACTGTTCGGAAACGGCTCTCGAGCCAAATATGGTCCTTTCAGAGAGTGTGTGGCCTCGCGGGAAAAAAGTACACCAATATTTTTTTTCCATCCATAATCAGAGCTAATGTGTTGATTTAATTACAAAGCTATATATTATATATTTTAAAGTATTACACAATTCACCGATGCCCGTTTGTCATGTATATACACCAACCAATCATGATCTGGCAAAGCAAGTTCAAATTCCATTGGGCGATGTGAAGTGCAGCGGTAATTTTCTGTTCTTATTCATAAATCGGTTGAAAATGACACGGACAGACGAACTAACGTTTGTGGTAAAATTTGCTGCGGTTTGGCTCATTTTATAAATTGCATCACTGACAAAATGGATTTTAACAGACAACAAACAAATCTACACAAAACCACAGCAGCAAAAGTCGCATTAATGGTAAGTAGTGTTAAATTCACTTGTATTTATGTAGCCTATATTGATACATTGTTTACTATTTCATGAAACTATCAAAGTTAACAAAACCCAAGTGCCACCGGCTCCTAGGCTACCGGCCTATTAAAACTAGGCTGTGTGAAGTGTAGGCTGGCGAAATGGTTACGTGAAAGGACTTTATTATACTATTTTTGAATATTATGCAGCATTATGAAATAAGTCTCTTATGTTCATCAAGCCTGCATTTATTTGATGAAAAACAGCAATATTGCGAAATATATTAAAATTATGGTTTTCTATTTTAAAATAATTTAAAATATAATTTATTCCTGTGATCACAGCTGTATTTTCAGCATCATTACTCCACTCTTCAGTGTCACATGATCTTTCAGAAATCATTGTAATATGAGGATTTAATGTCAATGATGGAAACTGTGATACTCTTTTCAAGATTCTTTGATTAATAAAAGGTTAAAAAGAATACAATGTAATAATATTTCACAATATTAGGCTACTGTTTTTTCTGTATTTTTGATTAAATAAATGTAGGCTTGATGAGCATAAGGATATAAACATATATATATATATAATGTATATGTATGTATGTGTGTGTGTATATATATATGTTATATATATTTACATATATTTATATATATATTTACATATTGCCCCTTTTTTACATTTGAGCCCCTGCCCCTGACGAACTCTCTGCACGGCCCTGGTGTTTAACATAATCATTATTCAAAGAGGATCTGCAATTTATACATTAGAGAAATATTTCTGCTTGATTTAACTCTTAAAACTCAGTTATTGCTATAAAAACTCTAAATCTCCACAGTGTGTTTGAGATGAAGAAATGACAAAGCAAACACACTGGTGTCGTGATTTACTATCTAACAGGGGACCGAGTCATTGTGTTTAACATAATCATTGATCTGATGATCTGCAATTAATACATTAGAGAACTATTTCTGCTTGATTTAACTCTTAAAACTCAGTTATTGCTATAAAAACTCTAAATATCTACAGTGTGTTTATGATGGCAAGAAATGACAACGCAAACACACTGGTGTCGTGATTTACTATCTAACAGGGGACCGAGTCATTGTGTTTAACATAATCATTATTCAAAGAGGATCTGCAATTAATACATTAGAGAACTATTTCTGCTTGATTTAACTCCAGAGGTGTCAAGTAACGTAGTACAAATACTTCGTTACCTTACTTAAGTAGGAATTTTGAGTATCTATACTTTACTGGAGCAATTATTTTTCAGCCTACTTTATACTTCTACTCCTTACATTTTCAAGCAATTATCTGTACTTTCTACTCCTTAGATTTTTATAATAGTCTCGTTACTCCTATTCCATTTCGGCATTTTTCTATTCCGGCTTGTCTTAAAAAAAAAACTATCCAGATAAATCGTGCCATCCGGACAGAGTGAATTTGATTGTGGTTGGATGAGAAGGATAAACACAAACCATTCCGACACCCTATTGGGTTGTACGCGATCAATCACGCCTGCACCTGCACAAATCACACACCATGCTGCCAGATAGGGCGGGTTCTCGCCGACGAGCCCGCACTTTCAGCCAATCAGCGATCAGCAGGCAGACGTGCTCATTCATGACTTTAGCCGGGTTTTTAGCGCAATGACTCGTAGCTGTATATTCCAGTGATCGCTATGCCAGTGGCATAAATATACAGTAAGTTGTATCTACAGTAAAGAGTGGGAGAGTGACTCAACTCTCAAACGTGAATTACACCTGTGACTCGAAGACTCTTTATAAATATAACCATGACTCCAGTCCATCATCATATATACACACACTTAGGACATCTGCAACTCAACCCCGACAGCTGCTGAAAGAGGTTTAAATCAACCATTAATCCGTTCTGACTGTGCGTGTGCCATGTACTTCACGAAAGACATACTGTAGTTTTGTGAACGCAAAGTGCAACACAATGGTAAACGCATTGTTATTTTTTGTTGGCGGATTATTGTATAGTATCAATGAATTACGCATTTTGAAAGTGGTGTGAGCATTAACGTGTGAAATGCCTGTTTATTACATTGCTTTTTCCAATCTCTATATTGGGCACTTTTTGCACATAAATTGTGTTTTTTCTGAGGGAATGCCGTTTTGACAGTTTCTACTTGGACATATAGTCATATTTGATCCGTTTTACTGGGAAATAGATTTTTTTATCATCAATGTTATGTTTTAAGGAGATAAAATGGTAACTTATCAACATTGATTGGTATGGCAATAAAATAATATCACATTATTTTGGCAGTTAAAGTTTTGGGATTTTTCTTGGAGTGACTAGTTGCTTATAAGTATTGTAAAGGTGCAAAAAGTCAAAATTCAGAGGCATGTTATCAATAACCATTTTTTGCATATAAATGTACATTTGGTGAGTTTTTGGGCTGGAAATTGTCGACCCAATCTGGCCACACTGATCACACATTCAAATAATGGTTATTGATAACATGTCTCTGAATTTAGATTTTTTGCTCAGTACACATATGGTTCTTTAATGTATTTGCATTGTCCTAAAATGCGTTCATTTTCAATGGGAATATATGCAGCTGAAACAGGTAGCCTATACATCTAAAACATTTCAACATTAACTTTTTAATATAACATTATAGTCATTATGGCCTTTAGAAACATTTTTTTTTTGAGGAGGTGGGGTATACACTGTGGCGCGGCCTAATATTTTGTCCTTAAAGGGATACTTCACCCAAAAATGAAAATTCTGTCGTCATTTACTCACACTCAAGTTGTTCCAAACCTGTATGAGTTTCATTGTTCTGAAGATATTTTGAAAAATGTTTGTAACCAAGCAGATAGAGCAACCATTGACTGCCATAGCATTTTGCCCCTACTATGGCAGTCAATGGTTTCTCTATCTGCTTGGTTACAAACATTCTTCAAAATATCTTCAGAACACAGAAACTCATACCTGTTGGAAGTACTTGAGGGTGAGTAAATTATGACAGAATTTTCATTTTTGGGTGAACTACCCCTTTAATGGCATTTTTTTCCCCTTACATTACTTTTACTTTTATACTTTAAGTAGTTTTGAAACCAGTACTTTTACACTTTTACTTGAGTAAAAAGCTTGAGTTGATACTTCAACTTCTACAAAAGTATTTGTAAACCCTATGAATGCGAATACTTTTGGCACCTCTGTTTAACTCTTAAAACTCAGTTATTGCTATAAAAACTCTAAATCTCTACAGTGTGTTTATGATGGCAAGAAATGACAAATTAAACACACTGGTGTCGTGATTTACTATCTAACAGGGGACCGAGTCATTGTGTTTAACATAATCATTATTCAAAGATGATCTGCAATTTATACATTAGAGAAATATTTCTGCTTGATTTAACTCTTAAAACGCAGTTATTGCTATAAAAACTCTAAATCTCTACAGTGTGTTTGAGATGGCAAGAAATGACAAAGCAAACACACTGGTGTCGTGATTTACTATCTAACAGGAGACCGAGTCATTGTGTTTAACATAATCATTATTCAAAGAGGATCTGCAATTAATACATTAGAGAAATATTTCTGCTTGATTTAACTCTTAAAACTCAGTTATTGCTATAAAAACTCTAAATATCTACAGTGTGTTTATGATGGCAAGAAATGACAAAGCAAACACACTGGTGTCGTGATTTACTATCTAACAGGGGACCGAGTCATTGTGTTTAACATAATCATTATTCAAAGATGATCTGCAATTTATACATTAGAGAAATATTTCTGCTTGATTTAACTCTTAAAACTCAGTTATTGCTATAAAAACTCTAAATATCTACAGTGTGTTTATGATGGCAAGAAATGACAAAGCAAACACACTGGTGTCGTGATTTACTATCTAACAGGGGACCGAGTCATTGTGTTTAACATAATCATTATTCAAAGAGGATCTGCAATTAATACATTAGAGAAATATTTCTGCTTGATTTAACTCTTAAAACTCAGTTATTGCTATAAAAACTCTAAATATCTACAGTGTGTTTATGATGGCAAGAAATGACAAATTAAACACACTGGTGTCGTGATTTACTATCTAACAGGGGACCGAGTCATTGTGTTTAACATAATCATTATTCAAAGATGATCTGCAATTAATACATTAGAGAACTATTTCTGCTTGATTTAACTCTTAAAACTCAGTTATTGCTATAAAAACTCTAAATATCTACAGTGTGTTTATGATGGCAAGAAATGACAACGCTAACACACTGGTGTCGTGATTTACTATCTAACAGGGGACCGAGTCATTGTGTTTAACATAATCATTATTCAAAGAGGATCTGCAATTAATACATTAGAGAAATATTTCTGCTTGATTTAACTCTTAAAACTCAGTTATTGCTATAAAAACTCTAAATATCTACAGTGTGTTTATGATGGCAAGAAATGACAACGCAAACACACTGGTGTCGTGATTTACTATCTAACAGGGGACCGAGTCATTGTGTTTAACATAATCATTATTCAAAGAGGATCTGCAATTTATACATTAGAGAAATATTTCTGCTTGATTTAACTCTTAAAACTCAGTTATTGCTATAAAAACTCTAAATATCTACAGTGTGTTTATGATGGCAAGAAATGACAACGCTAACACACTGGTGTCGTGATTTACTATCTAACAGGGGACCGAGTCATTGTGTTTAACATAATCATTATTCAAAGATGATCTGCAATTAATACATTAGAGAAATATTTCTGCTTGATTTAACTCTTAAAACTCAGTTATTGCTATAAAAACTCTAAATATCTACAGTGTGTTTGAGATGGCAAGAAATGACAAAGCAAACACACTGGTGTCGTGATTTACTATCTAACAGGGGACCGAGTCATTGTGTTTAACATAATCATTATTCAAAGATGATCTGCAATTAATACATTAGAGAACTATTTCTGCTTGATTTAACTCTTAAAACTCAGTTATTGCTATAAAAACTCTAAATATCTACAGTGTGTTTATGATGGCAAGAAATGACAACGCTAACACACTGGTGTCGTGATTTACTATCTAACAGGGGACCGAGTCATTGTGTTTAACATAATCATTATTCAAAGATGATCTGCAATTAATACATTAGAGAAATATTTCTGCTTGATTTAACTCTTAAAACTCAGTTATTGCTATAAAAACTCTAAATCTCCACAGTGTGTTTGAGATGAAGAAATGACAAAGCAAACACACTTGTGTCGTGATTTACTATCTAACAGGGGACCGAGTCATTGTGTTTAACATTTTCACTATTTATATATAAAGTGATGACCTGTGATTATTACCTTAAAGAACAATTTCTGCTTGTCCAGTCCTATATTTATTTATTTTTTTATTGGTGCAAGAAATCAAATCTCACTCTAAAAATCTCAAAAACAAAGGACATTTTTGGGGATTTTAGAGAGCAGAAACTATGTTTTAATAAAAAATAAATCACACATTGAAATACCTTTACTGTAAAAAAAATTCAGGTCTCCAATTGAAAATGTTCTAGTGACCGGTCACATCTAAATTTTTCAGTTGGCCAAATTTAATTTCTGTAAATTGATGCACTTTAATTCAATTAAAATTCAAGAAATTCAATTTGGCCAACTAAAAAATGTAGATGAGATCGCTCACTAGAAAATTTTCAATTGGAGACCTGATTTTTTTTTACAGTGTTGGTGTTCTTGAAAATAAGCTTAAATGAGAGATGTGGACGGATCATATACTGTAAGTATGAAGACACAACAGAGAATGAATTTCTTAAAGATAATTCTTAATTTTAAGAATTTTTTAATTTTCTTAAATTCTTTTCTGTAATGTCCACAACATGGCTTTTTCTCCGTTGTGTGCTCATTGTGTTCCCTGATGCCTGTGTGAACATTATATAATTATATATATATATTAAATAATGAAGACAGACTTGACTGCCAGCTCTCTTCCCTTTCACACACACAGCTCCATTGCAGGCTATGGAGGTCCCCTGTTGGATAGGTAGACATCGGTCAGGTCCCCTCTTGGCATGTTTAAAAAAAAAAAAAAAAATGCTTATTTGAAGTTATATTATGAAAAAAGACCTTAAAACAAAATTTTGTATCTAAGTTTTGTTTCTTCAAAATGACTAGAAACACAGGTCCCCTCTTGGTCAGTGTGGAGTGATGGTCCCCTGTTGGTAATATAGACGTGTATGTGTGTGTGTGTGTGTGTGTGTGTGTGTGTGTGGGCATGTTTTCGTGAAATATCAGGACACAAATGTGTATAATGACATGGGTATGACATAGGTATTACAAAAAGAGGGTGAAATATGAGGACGTTCCCCATGTCCTCACTTTTCAAAATGCTTATAAATCATACAGAACAAGTTTTTTTTTCACAGAAAGTGAACTGCACAGATAGAAAATACGGTTTGTACGGTATAAAAACCATTACGCCTATGGAATGTCCTCACATTTCACAAAAACAAACGTGTGTGTGTGTGTGTGTGTGTGTGTGTGTGTGTGTGTGTGTGTGTGTGACTTTCTCTCTTGATGATGATAATTTAACCCTTTCATATAGGCTATCACAAATAACAAATAACATCACTTGAAATAAAAACGTAATTTGATGTGTTTGCCAAGATCACGTATGATGTACATGTCTTTAAATTTATTATTTACTGATATAATATAAATGTATTAAAACATAAATTTCACATGATTTTATAAAAGTGGCTATTTATATTAAACTTCCATAAAATGTAGACACGCATCTTACTCTTACCTGACACTGATATTAAAATCATCTTTGCTGTTTCTGTGATTTGGCTCCATTTATTACATTTTAATTAACTTTTTTTTATTGCCTACCACCCATATTGAATTGAAAGCACGCTTTTTGGTGCATAAGATTGGTGAACAAACGGTAGCTAAGGTAGGTCAAAAACACATGAAGAGAAGTGTTAAGATAAATCAACATAAGCATACGATATTCTGCACTCATTTGAAATTGACCATTAACATCAACTGACATGAAATTAAATAATTTAATATAACTGATCTCATAAATATGACCTTTGTGGTTCACGGCCATAGCAGCACCAACTGCTGCAGTTAATGTAGTGAATTCAGATGACTTTGACATAGTCCTTTTATGTTTTCCCATTTTAAATGCTTGTTGCCTGCCGTGCACAGTTAAGCTGATGCCACCGGCGTGGCGGTGCCACCGGCTTGGGCCCGTCATCGCTGCTCGCAGCTTTCATTTTAATTGTGTTTTGTAAATTCCATTATTATCTGGTCTTGTGGAATGTATGAATATCGGTAACACTCACTAGTTGTTTATTAGCATGCACATTACTTTGTATATTACTGCCTTATTCCGCATGACCATATTCTACATCCCTTAATCCTATCGAATGCCTAAATTTATCAACTACCTTAATCGTAATTATCGTCCTTCGGATGAGATGTTAATCCGAGGTCCTGACTCTCTGTGGTCATAAAAAAACCCAGGATGTCCTTTGTCCTTTGTCCTTTGTGATGTCCTTGGCCATCCCGGCCAAATTTGCCCATTGGCCTTTGTCCATCATGGCCTCCTAATCATCCCCCTATCCTGATTGGCTTCATCACACTGTCTCCTCTCCACCAATCAGCTGGTGTGTGGTGGGTGTTCTGGCGCAATATGGATGCCGTCGCCTCATCCAGGTGGATGCTGTACATTGGTGATTCCCCCCCTTCTATATGTAAAGCGCTTTGAGTACCCAGAAAAACGCTATATAAATGTAACGCATTATTATTATTATTATTATTATTATTATTATTATTATTATTATTATTAACTATTAATAAGCAGTAATTAGGAGTTTATTGAGGCAAAAGTCATAGTTAATAGTAAGTTATAAACTTCAGCTCATGTAAGTTTACATGAGTTTACTATGTAAAGTCTGCAAAATGTTTATCGTTGAAAAGAAAGGATCATATGATTGTGTTTTGCTTTTATTTACAACTAAATTGATGGAGCTATTTGACAAAAGATATTTGGCTCACACTTTTGTTCTCACTATTAATTATTTTCCAATTATGTAAATGCACACTGTGAAGTATGTTATTTTTTAGTTTTTGGTCAAGGTAGGCTACCACATTTCTGACATTATAATGCGTTGTACCCATCCTATGAGAAAGTTAATTCAGATATAAGATACTAATCTCTCAGCTGCTCAGCATATGGGAGGTCAAAGATATGGCGCTCACAATGTCTTCACGTGTGGCAAGTATGTTCTGACAACCAGTGTGTCTTTTCATCTCTCTTACTGCAGATGTCCCCAGGGGAGGACAGGCGGCCCACCATTCCATGCTTTCCATTGCCCTTCATGATGGATGTGTTGCGCGAGTGTTGGACTCGTCCCCGGGGCCTGTCTCTGCCTTTTTTCTGGGTTAAACGGCACCCTACATCACACCCATCTATACATTCGCAAGCTGAATGTGTTTACTGGAGTGTAAAAGCACAGCAATCCATTTCCTGTCAACATCTCAAGATAAAAGAGGAGGATGAGAACAAATATCTTAGACAGCACTTTTGAGATACATTGAAAATTATATCACAACATGAGCAATGTTGGATTTGTTAAATAACAGGTTTTCATCACTCATGTAATTCTGTTGAATCATTTAAAAAAGTTGTGTTAGAGAAAATAAAGTTAAGTATTAACTGTGCACCGGCTTTACATCTATGAAATGCTTTAGAGGTAGAAATTTGAGTGAAAAAGTGCAACATGTAAACCTTATTATGCTACACAGATTAACATGGGACCGCGTTTTCGTACTCTAGCTGGGATGGTACCCTTTTCAGGCTATGGAAAAGGTTTGTTGTTTTCCTGCCTTGATTGAAACCGGACAACCAGTGACATATTTTACAGACCATCTGGGCTGGTTCACGTAGAACACGTTTTGATATTTGCATTACTTTTCAATTGTTTTTCCATATAAACATGCAGTAGATGGATGTTTTTGAACTTTGCTCTTACATCTTTTGTAGTGTCTCACAAAGGTTAAAATAAGTTCTTTTAAAAAAGTAAAAAAATAAAATAAAAAAAACATCTCAAGAGCTTTTGTTTTTTTCCAACTAACCTTTATAGCATCTAAATTCAGTACCTTACATTCAGTAACCTGCAACTCATTTTTAATTCTGTAATCTGATGTGAAACAGGATATTAGTGTGTAAGGAAAACAGTTGTATGTGGGGCTTGATTAAATGGTGGAAAAGGTGGTTGGTCACTTGAGAAAGAGGTCTTTATAATAATGTTTACAGATTGTTCCCAAACAAGCATCAAGGAAGTAAATATGGTCAATTACATATGGCATTGTGGGTAATATTACATCAAAAAGCAGGCACAGATGCACACTTTGAAAAACTTTTGGCATACTATTCTTAGCGTATATGAGTCAAGACTGCTGTCCACCTAATTTTTAAATTGCTCCATACTTTTATGGAAGACCCACCAGGTAGCATTGCTCTCAATGGTTTCCTGAATGCACTGTGCTTCAGGAAACATTAGGAAGCAATTAGGGTAGTGGTGTGGTCAGTGGTGATGTTGAGCCCTGTTTAAATCAGGAGAGGATGGGGGGTCCTTATTACATGCTAATATGGGCCAGGCGGTGTCATGAGTTTGTAATTGGAGCACAGCTGCTACTGGGAGCAACAGAGGAAATGCAGAGAGAGACTACAGCAGGTCAGGATGATCCGAGCCGGTTTGTCTCTGTCAGAGGACATGTTCGAAAATTCATGCAGTTTGCTCTGAGTTTTATGTTGCCGCTTAGAGAGAACTAAAGTGAGGTTCCCTTTCAAAAGCTACACTCAATGCTGCATGAAGTATGCAATATGGGAAGTGTCTTATCATGAACCGCTGTGAAAAGTGTTTAAACACGTCAATGAAATTGACCTGGAGGTATTATAGCCTCGGTCGGTGGCGTCATCAGCACATCTGCTACACGAGGCTATAAATAGATGAGCCCCAGCTGTAAGCCTTCAGGTTTTTTTATTTTCAGACCGCTACTGTGATGGTGTGCAAAACAATCCCTCTCTAAAAATAATCTCTCTCTACCTTTCAAAACTCGACTTTAGATCTTTGTTAGGAGTTCGTTTTCAACTGGCAGTGTGCAGATTTCTCTCTTTCCATCTCTGTTACAAAGAAACGTCAGTGAAAAGAGCTGAAAGAAATCTAATCAGTTGAAAATGAGTCAACAGGGTAAATGCTCTCTCCATGTTCTCTTCCAAATGAAAGAACTGGATACACACGATTACTGCTATGTGTGTTATTATTAGTGTTTAACGCGCTGCCCTCAGGGCAGAAGTACTCAATAGTAGAGATGGGCGATATGGACTTAAAAATGTATCCCGATATTTTCTAGTATTTATTGCGATAACCATATCAATGACGATAAATGTAGTATCATTCCCCATGTTTTTGGATACAAGTGAGGACTCAGAAAAACAAACAATGATCTTAAGTAAAACGTACCTGTCATCAAATAGGCTCCTATAATACATAATATATATACATTTATTTTTTTATGTAAAATTCCACACCAGCCTTTTCAGAAATGGAAAAGTTGCAGATATAATTGTCTTCTGTAAAAGTGCAGGTAATGTTTAAATAGTGCAACTGTGCTGAGAAACATCACACAATACAAACAATAATAATTCAAATCAATGACAAGTTTTAAATGTAAACCGATTCTGTATTTATTCATACACTCATTGTGCAAACAGTGGTAAAAATAGCAGAAACAGCAAAAGTAATTATCCCAACCATGTCTTCAGATTACAAAAAATTTACAAATAATGATTTACTGATAGAACTTCAGTAATTTGAGTTGATAAGATAATATTACCACGAATTCTTCAACTAATAAAAATAAACTGCACTAATATTAATCACGTTGTCAGTGCTCATTCAAACTGATTTGCTGAAATCAAAATAGGCACAGTAGGTGCACGCCAGCCAATGAGATTCCTGTTTGTGCATTCGTTTCTTCCTGTTCATGAAAGGCTGAATAATTCCAAATAAACGCCATTATTTTACAGGAAAATACAACAAAGGATATTGTTTACATGTAGCACGTCAATTCTGTGTGGTATAAGACTCTCTCTCACTCTCTGAGTGTGTGTGAAACACTGAGCGCTCTCAGTCGCGCGCCTCACACTAGTGTTTAATGTGCGTCAAATACACTGCGCATTCATTGAGTTGAACTGAAATAGTATGCTTTACCGATCGATTGAGACAGAGCGAATCTCTTAAAGGGGTGGTAAAACACATTCTTTTGAAGGCTTGACTGTGTTTGTGGGGTGCACTGTAACATGTGTTCATGCTTCGTTTTAAAAAAAATTGCCTTATTTTTCATATATTTGACCTTTATTCTACACTGCTCTGTCCCTCCTTGTAAAACGGTCTGATGCTTTCCGGGTTGTATGAAGCCAGTCCCTCAAAAATACGCAGTGGGCTCTGATTGGTTAGCTGGCCCAGTGTGTTGTGATTCGCTAACCGCCTAGTGCACGTTTGTCGGAAACGTCACGCCCCTTACCGGAGGCTGTGCTTTGGTCAGTATTAGAAACAACGGCGTCAATAAAACCATATGAGCCCGAATCAGACCCAGAACATTTGAGTGAAGATGATCGAGCAGAACCTGTTCAGTCCTCAAGAGTAAAGACTGCGGATCTATAGTGATCGCTACTGAATGGCACATTAACTTTTGTATTTTTAGAACGATTATAGCCAAATATCTGTCGCAAGAACTAACCCAAAACGAACACTAAGCACTGGCTTTAACTAGTAAGTTAGCCAAATCACACACAGAACCATGTTTAGCATGCCTGTAGATAAACAATACATAAAAGCTCTAATCAAAGAATTCTTTACACTAATGTCAGGTTCGCTGTTGAGATTTTAACGTTAGTTTTTGTAACGTTAGGTGTTCGTCGGATAACGTTAAGTATGAATGAGCATTTAACAGACTGGTTTGCAGAACAGCGTTGTCATCTGTTTACTTCCTTGCTACAACCCATTACAGGAAAACACATAGAAGAAAAATAAATCAGACTTACAGGTTGTGGCCCGTAAACAGCTTCTGTTTGTAAATCCAGCTTTCAGGACAAGCCGTTGTGCATATCCTGTATTGAACTCGCGAAGTTTGTGGAAGTTTGTGTTGTCCTCCGTGAAATGTGCAGCGCGCGCGTCGTGCATCCACGCACCGGCAGTGTTTTTTTCACGCAGCTGACGTTGTGCAAATCTGGCATTGAAATCGCGAAGACGGTGGATGTTTTCCTCCGCGCGCGCCTGATTCCCCGCTGACTCAAACACACGTGCATATAACATGCTGTATGTTAAACGCTCTGCAACACACCCCCGTCCCAAGGAAGGCTGAACAGAGCAAGTACCCCAGACCTGCAATCCGGATGAAAATAACAGCGTTTCCTTGGCATCGCGGCAACAACACTCCAGCCTAACTATACCACAACAGCGCCGCGATACAAAATGGCCTCACCCCCCCCTTATTTAATATTCTCGGAGGAGGGGTTTATGTAAATATTGAGCCTGTTGATGTAACCAACCCTGGAGGAATGTGTGTAGTCGCCTGCTGGCCGTTTGCTGTAGTTCTTAGAAACTGATTTCTTTAAAAGCAAATATCTCCCTTTGCTTTAAACTTTGAACGTTGTAACTTTGCAGATGTTGTTTATGCTCAAGCAGCAACATTACACGTTAGCTAAAGTTAGAATAGTGAAATCGTGGTTTACCACCCCTTTAAGCGCTCAGTCCAAGTGCTCAGCGCGTGAAAATACATCTGTATGTACAGGTTCAGATTGCCCTCAGGTAGCCCCTCGTTTAGCTATGAACTCTTCCGCAGCTTCCACTATAGTTGTTTTCGCTCTGCACGTGAGATGCGGATTCATGCCGCCGCTCACATCACGCACTGCGCGTAGGGCACCGAGTGCTGCACTTAGGGCACCACCAAAAAAATTCTCTCTCCAACCCCAGTTCAGCTATACAAAGTGACGAACGCAGCCACTGCGGCCATCATAAAGTAATAACGCTTAGGGCATCAACACGGCCAGCGGCGGCACTGTGCGGATGGGTCGCGCCATCAACTAGGCTTTATCGTTATTATCGCGGGAAGACAAATTCTTATCGTGGGAAGAATTTTTAGCGGTATATCGCAAACGAAAAGATATCGCCCATCCCTACTCAATAGGTTTGTATCGCTTTTATTATTAGTGTTTAACGCGCTGCTCAGGGCAGAAGCACTCAATAGGTTCATATCACTGTGTTATTATTAGTGTTTTTTTGATGAAGCCGCGTGCAGTGTGAAAGCTGTATCCGTTAACATGGGTACGGAAAAAATACGCACCGCATACGCACTGCAAACAGAGTATGTGTGAAACGAGCGTCAGCAGGTCCCATGCTCGATGTATGCGCCACTTTCATACGGCTTTCTCGTGCCACAGTGCCAACATACTGTTAGAGTTTTGTCCACCACCCTTCTTCCGTCATTATATTTTACAGGGAAGCCAAAATGCTCCCATACACGTGATTTGAATAATGCGGGGGGCTTTTCAAGTTCTTCTACTTCTCCGCTAGCCACTGTTGACTGATTAACATGCCCTGTTCACGTGAACACATGTGTTTCTCTGAAACTCAGCATCGAGTTTAAAGGAACAAGATTACTTTAAAAAACATTTTCGGCAGAAAAACTGTTTTTAGTCTGCGATCGCTAAACAATTCAGGTTAATCCACAAGTTAAAAAAAAAAGAGTGCAATAAATCTGCGGGTCACGTGTGTGCAGAACCGTGGGTCGTGATCCGTACGGATCAACTGCGATCTGTTTCACCCCTATTCATTGTTGTATCATTGTTTTAGGGTTAAAAAAAACCTAAAAACTCACTTGGCCGACATGTTCCTGCCCTGCTTCACACAGAATATTAGGTCCGGCCCTTTAGGAGCTGTACGGACCAAATTCATTGTAACACCCGGTTTCTCATTTAACTCTGTATATGTTCACTAAAGACATATCCGACTGTGTTTACCTGAATACTTGCCAGGACATGCATTTGTACATATTTTTTACCATTCAAACCCAATAAACTGGTGTTGCGATCTGTCTGAGTAAAAGGCGTGTGCGCGAGTCCGGCAGCGCGAGCACGTCCCGGTCACGCCGCACTTTTCTGTTGCGTTCTTTTTCCTGAGCTGCGCGTATATATTTGACTGTTCTGCTTCCATTGTGTGTCTCACACACACACACACACACACACACACACACACACACACACACACACACGTCTTCACTCCTGCTGTCACACATCGACGCACATTAAGAAATACTGCTCTTATTAGAGTGCTGTCATTTTTAAAGTACCGGTACTAATACAATTATTACAATTATCCAACTTACCCAGTCGACGACAAATATTGACGTCGACTGATTAACAGCGTCGACGCAGTCGATTGTATCGACCAATCGCGACAGGCCTAGTAAATAATGATATTATTTTAGAGGTGAACTGTCCCTTTAAAGGGTAACTAAACCCCAGTTCAGTGCTTAACTCCACTCACTGGCAATTTTTGAAAAATGCTGGAAAAGTGGGCAGAGCCCAGCGGAGACAGAGGGAATGAACCGAGAGCGGGACTGAGCGGAGGTGAGACCCGCAGTGACTGATTGATTGACAGCTGTCTGACTTGCGAGTCGCAAAGATGGAGAATGACTGGAATGACGCCAGCAATAGATCAGATATCTGATATACATACAATGTATTTTCATTCAAATGAACTGAAGCAATAAGCAGCGCAGGACCAATAAGTTCAGACCTAATAGCCTAAAACAGATTTCCTCAAATAAAAGACTATATATGCCAGCACGTTACAGTATTGTTGTTCGTTACCACGGCAATCACTTGCGTGTCAGGGTTTGAAAGTGCATATCATGTATGAAACTTATCTGTACACATGACGGGCGGCAATAATATCGCAAGAAAAGCCTGACGTGTACTGACAACTGCATTATTTAACCGCATTTTCTTCAATACAATGTTAAAGCAAGTGTCAAGTCAGTTTCATTCATAATGTTTCTACTTCATGTAACATGACAGTTCATACTGGAGTGAAGCCGTTCTCATCATGTGATTGGGGAAAACATTTCTGAGGGCGTGGTGAGCTCGTGCCAGGGGCGCGGATAGTGAGCCGTTGGAAGTGCCATCCTACGTCACGATGTACCACAACGTCCAATAGGAAAATTCAACTGCAGTAGCCACCGTTCAACCTTAAGAGGGCAGCACTTTGGCGGTTTTACACCATATTTTATAGAATTAAAACACTTTATACTAGGGCTGGGCGATATGGAGCAAAAAGCTATATCTCGATATATGATATATATCTCGATATCTTTACAGGAAAAATAACCCCCCAAAAACTAATATGCCAAATACCACAAAGTCTTTTTTTTTATTGAAGTGCAAAGAGGTAGGCAGTTCATGTAGGAACAAAGTAGGGATGCAACAATACAGTAAGTCCACAGTTCAATACATACCTCGGTTTTTTTTACCACGGTTTTCGGTTCGATTCAGATTTTTGCTATTCTATTCTTAGCCGAATGGCAAGAGCTTAAGGTGGAATTTTTTTTTTTTTTTTTTTGCAATACTCTTTCTTTATTTTACTTAAAAGACTTGAAAAACCTTACTTAAACTTAAAACTTTACTTTTAAAAAACCTTGTACACATTCCTAGTGTACTGTATAATATAAAATAAATATATATTTATAAAGATTTACACTGGCAGCTCAGAGCTGTACAGCAACATTTAAGTATGAAATTGAATTAATAAATGTAAAAATAAAACACTACATAGACTTCCCTATAAAATATACATTGATTCTTATTAAAGGGTTTGTTCACCCAAAAATGAAAATTCTGTCAGTAATTACTCACCCTCATGTTGTTCCAACCATGTAAGACCTTCGTTCATCTTCGGAACATAATTTAGTATATTTTTGATGAAATCTGAGAGCTGTCTCACTCCTCCATAGGCTTTCAGAGGGAATGAAACTTGATGGCCCAGAATAGTAAGTAAAAACGTCATTTAAGGAGTCCAAATGACTACAGTGGCTCTGTATTAAGTCTATCATGCGACGAAAATACTTTTTGAGCGGAAAAACAACAAAAATAACGACTTTATCACACTATTATTGTTGTTCAATTTGAGCCTCTGACGAGATTTCGCGGGAGTGCCACGACGCATGCGCGAGAACTGAGATTAACCCTACTCCGAAAGAGTGAGCAGCCAGTAACAAGTAGTAGTAGAAGAAGAACGCCGTAATCTCAGTTCTCGCGCAGTGAGACAGCTCTCAGATTTCATCAAAAATCACCCTTTAAGGATGAGCGGCAGTGTGTTCACTAGGCTGCGCTGCTGTCATTGTAAGACCTCTACACATCTCGTTGGCCTCTGTAATGTTGGTCGCAATTCATCAACTAACTGCAAAATTGTGTCGTGGGAGTCTGTTTTTATTTATAAAAATGTTATCATCAAAGCACAGCACGGTCTCCAAAGGTCTCTCCACCATCAAACGTCGCTGCTCTTCATCTTATATCATTAATAAATGTAACGCTCTCTCGAAAAAGGATTTTTGTACTGTGATTTTTACCGTTGGATTTCAAAAAGGTTTGAAGTTAGGACACCAGTGGGGTTGTCCTAAAGTTAAGTCAGCTTTTAGGATTTTTTGTCGAGTTAGGATGCTTCTGTAAAACCCATTTCCTATCCATAGTTAAGATAAGATTATGCACTTAAGAAATGTCATTCTGTAATAACGTTTGTCCTAAATGCGGTCCTAACTAAAATTGCCATGGTTACCAAACAGATAAGATAGGATTCTAAAGTTAAGATGTTTCTGTAATACGCCCCCTGGTGACGATGTCTGTGTGTTAGTGGGCGTTGGCTGTGACAGTAAGCTTCTGCACGCATATAGAGCTTACCGCTGTTGGCGCATATTACCTATTATCCTGCCATTACTTATATTCTTTTGTTTTAAAAATACTTAATATTGATCTATTTCAGTTCGTGATTAGGAGATGATGATGAGCACACATGACGATGAGTGCTGCTTATATTTATCAAGCAGTAAAAATGCCTCTTCCCATGCCTGAAATTTCAATCAGTTTGGGCATTTTTATTCAGACTGAGGTGTTTACATGGAGCGTTTTCATTCAGATTAGAATTTTAAACTGACTGTAATCGGAATACAATGCTCCGGATTAATGCACCAAATGAAGACCAATGGTCTTCATGGGTTCCCGCAAACATCTGCAACTACATCACTGTAGTACAATGCTCCGGATAACATCACTGTAGTTGTAGTTGTAGCTCTGTTCTAATTTGATATTACATCTGGTCTCTACCTATCTGGTCTCTGAATTGCAGAGGAGATGCTCACCTCCTGAGTGTTAATACAACAATATTGTGGTTGCTTATTTATGAAAAGAAAAGTGCCTTTTCGTTTAACACAATGTAGCAACATAACTGACCTTAGTGCTATTTTGTTGACCTTAGTGCTATTTTGTTGACCTTAGTGCTATTTTGTATTTTGTTGACCTTAGTGCTATTTTGACAAGTTTTACTTGCCAATAGGAAATTGTCAATTTTGAGGGAGTAATGAGTCTGTCTTTGTTGCTTAGATCTTATGATTTTTCTAGTAATTCTATTTGTTTACATTTCAGATGCAGTGAGGTGAGCTGGTCAGTGATGTAATGTTCCTGGCAGCCAAGTTTACTCCATCAAAAGAAAGTGATCCAGGAAATGTGTGAAAATGAGGATGTCCATGATTCATGTTATCTAAAACTAAAATTCAAAAGCACTTGACAACCTCTAAGAATGATAAAATAAACTAGTTAAAAGTAGTTTAATTATAAAACTTATCTTTGCTCTACCTTTTTGTTGTGATATATTGCTGTATTTTATATTTTTGTTTCTCTGGATTTGTTTTGTAATTGCATAAATGAAATGTCATAACTATATTTTATTGTAATATTTGGACCAAAAGGCTGTACAATAAAAATATAATTAGTGAACTTATTATTTACAATCAAGATTTGTTCTTTCATTTTGCACAATCATCAAACAGCAAAGTACAGACTGAATTAAAATGGTAGTTTTATATTTATTTATTGCAGGTTTGAGTGGCACACATTAATTTTAATGCAGTTCAAAAGAAACTTGCTTATTTTAAAGACAGTTTTGCATAGTGATACTAGATCATACATCTCCATTTTTGCATCCAGTAATCATAGACTAGCCAGCTTCAGAGAACTCTTCACTCCTTTAAGTCGTCCAGTTGCTGCCAGCTCACCCAGGTAACTGAAGAATAAAAGAACAAGTCAATAATAAAGCAATTGTTTAAGAATTAAATATATATATATATATATATATATATATATATATATATATATATATATATATATATATATATATATATATATATATATATATATATATATAAAAATTTTATTTTTTATTTTTTAAATGTGATTTGATATTGTAATTTGTGATATGACATTATTATCATCTTTTTTTCTGGATTGGAATGGAGTACTGTTATTTTTATGTAACATCCTGCCATGGGACTACAGATGTAAATGAGCTATTAAGCTAACTCACACAACAACTGTGATGTGCATGGTCACTGTTAAATAAACTAAACATGTATACAGTTACTAGACTACTGTATAAAACTAGTAAAAAAAAGATCAACTGAAAATAAAAACCGGATAAAAATACGTATACTATATAGAACAAATGGAGCAGAGCGTAAAACACTAATAATAACACAGCGATACGAACCTATTGAGTGCTTCTGCCCTGAGGGCAGCACGTTAAACACTAATAATAACACAGTGATACAAACCTATTGAGTACTTCTGCCTTGAGGGCAGCGCGTTAAACACTAATAATAACACAGTGATACGAACCTATTGAGTACTTCTGCCCTGAGGGCAGCGCGTTAAACACTAATAATAACACAGTGATATGAACCTATTGAGTGCTTCTGCCTTGAGGGCAGCGCGTTAAACACTAATAATAACACAGTGATACGAACCTATTGAGTGCTTCAGCCCGGAGGGCAGCGCGATGAACACTAATAATAACACAGTGATACGAACCTATTGAGTACTTCTGCCCTGAGGGCAGCGCGTTAAACACTAATAATAACACAGTGATACGAACCTATTGAGTACTTCTGCCCTGAGGGCAGCGCGTTAAACACTAATAATAACACAGTGATACGAACCTATTGAGTACTTCTACCCTGAGGGCAGCGCGTTAAACACTAATAATAACAGCGATACGAACCTATTGAGTACTTCTACCCTGAGGGCAGCGCGTTAAACACTAATAATAACACAGTGATACGAACCTATTGGGTACTTCTACCCTGAGGGCAGCGCGTTAAACACTAATAATAACACAGTGATACGAACCTATTGAGTACTTCTGCCCTGAGGGCAGCGCGTTAAACACTAATAATAACAAAGCGATACAAACCTATTGAGTACTTCTGCCTTGATATCATCTGAATTTTTGCATCAGCTCCACAGACAGCGAGCAGTTTTGGAAAAGCATTTTTTACTGCAGTGACACGGTAACACTTTGCATTAGTTAACATGAACTAACCGTGAACAACATCTCTGTTCAGCATTAGTTCATCTTTGTTAACGTTAGTTCATAATATCCAGCTGTTCATGGTTTGTTCATGTTAGTTCACAGTGCATTAATGTTAGTAAGATTTTAATAATGCATTAGTAAATGTTGAAATTAAAATTAACAAAGATAAATAAATGCTTTATAAGTGCAGTTCATTATTAGTTCATGTTAACAAATGTAGTTAACTTATGTATACCTTATTAAGTGTTACCAGTGACACCATAAGCAGCTTTGATGTGGTCGAGCGATGAAGCAATCAAATTAAAATGCATGTGATAGGACATTTAGACCAGTGTTTCCCAACCTTTTTTCAGACATGGCACCCTTTGAAAATGTTCTCCATTTTGTGGCACCCCCTCGCATACATTACGTTAGGGGTGTAACGGTACAGTTTGCTCACGGTTCGGTTTGTATCACGGTTTTAGCTTCACGGTTTCGGTACGGTTCAGTATTTCCTATGTTCAGGGAAAAAATAACTACTGTCAAATAAAAATAAAGAAAATAATAAGAACAAATAATTTAAATACAAGCAGCAGCACAAATAAATACTATTGAGCAAAGATACTAATAAAATAAACTATGCTTTTCAGGTTTTTCAGGTAGGCCTATATCTATCATTAGTGGTCCGCTAGACAGCTGGTGTGTTGTCCCTGGGCGCTTCGGCGTTCTCTGCGAAGCTTCCTCTCCTAAAAGAGCTTACACGTGACGCGTCCTTTTCAGGATGTCTCGTCCGTGTACTTCTGGGTGTGGCCGTTCGTTATCTCCCTCTGATGGGCACAAACACTGCCTGGTATGTTTGGGCTTTCAACATGCCCAGGCAGCGTTTGTGGATGAGTCATGTTCCCACTGCGGGAACATGACCATCGCGGTGTTGCGGTCAAGACTCCATGACCTTCGTACTGAAGTGAGAGTCCCCTCTACCACACCCCGATCTACTGAGTCCCAGAGGCCCAGTACTTCGGCTGGTGGTCAGGGTGACCTGACGGTTACGGTGTGGAACAAAGCCCCGACGCTCTTGCCTCGGGCCACACCCCCGTCTTGCACACTGCAACCCGCGAGTGTTCAGACGCAGATCGCGGGGCCGGCTCCTGCCCCCCCCGCGCATCTCGTTTGGCGCTCCGGAGGAAGATGCGATGTCGGTCACCGCATCACAAGGTGGGCTCGAGTCCTCTGAGGATGATGACTCGGCTGTGCTGCCGCATTCGGGCGCGCCAGCATTGCCCGAGTCGGACCCAGAGCTGACAGCCATGTTGTCTCGGGCAGCCGCGAGCTTAGGGATAGAGTGGAACCCTCCGCCCTGTCCCGAACGCTCAAGGCTCGAAATTGTTTTTTGGGAGCGCGCGCTGACAACCGTCAGTCCCCGCCCCCAATACCTTTCTTTCCAGAGCTTCATGAGGAACTTGCGCGGTCCTGGAAGTCCCCGTTGTCTTCCCGTGACCGTTCGGCGACTTCCTCCGCCTTCTCCGTCCTCGATGGGGCGGCAGCTAAAGGGTACACTGGGGTCCCTCCAGTTGAACATTCTGTTGCGATGCAACTGTGTCCTCAGAGCGCTTCAACCTGGCGTGGTGATCCTAAGCACCCCTCCAAAGCCTGTCGATTCACATCAACCTTGGTGGCGAAATCGCACAGAGCCGCGGGGCAGGCTGCCGCTTCGTTGCATGCCATGGCGATCCTTCAGGTCTACCAGGCCAGGATCCTCAAGGACATGCACGAGGGTGGAGTTGATCCGGGGCTCTTAAATGAGCTGCGTGCCGCCACCGACCTCGCTCTCCGGGCGACGAAGGTGACCGCACGCTCCCTGGGTCAAGTGATGTCCACAAATGTGGTCCAGGAGCGTCACCTGTGGCTGAACCTGGCCGATATGCGGGACACAGAGCGGACCCGGTTCCTCGATGCCCCCATATCCCAGGCCGGCCTTTTCGGCGGGGCGGTTGAGGACTTTGCCCAACAGTTCTCAATCGCCCAGAAGCAGACTGAGGCTATCAAATACGTACTGCCCCGGCGGCCAGCTGCTGCCTCCACCCAGCCGCCGGCACAGTCGCCTCAGTCTGCTCCACGCCGAGGACGCCCTCCTAAGGCTCCCGCCCCTCCCACCCGGTCCAAGCAGCAGCCTTCACCCGGGCCGGGTCGCGGAGGAAGCCGTAGGAAGGCGTCCAAGTCCCCTCAGGCCGCCCCGCGCCCCGCTAAACGCCAGGCCAAGCGGTGCTCCTGAGACGGACGGCTCAGGGATGGGAAATTCTTTCGAGGAGATGGTAGCAGGACCACTCCTTCCCCCGGTGGAGGGCCGGGGGAGAATCCTTTGTTCAGCTGCTGGCCCCCGGGTCAGCAGCACCCTATGTTGGTCAAAGAAAGAATTAACACTCCCATCCCTTAGTCCGGTGATGACGGTGCGCGCCACCCACGGGTCCCGCCACTCGCATCCCACTCTGTCGCCAGCCTCCTGGCAGAGCAGACCCCAGTGGAACGTGCGTCCTTCCCTGGTCTCCTCTGTCAGGACGCAGCAGTCAACCGTGCCCCCGCACCGGGACGCCCCTCAGCCTCCCATGTCCGGGCCGGTGACGCTGCATCCCTGCAAGCCCACACCGGGTACGTCTGTACTCCGTATGACCCCGCTGGTGCAGTTTCTGGATGTCTGGCTTCAGCTTCCAGGGCTGTCCCGCTGGGTCGCGCGGACCGTCAGGCGCGGCTACGCGATTCAGTTCGCGCAGGTTCCTCCCTGCTTCCGGGGAGTCCGTTCCACTATGATCATGTGAGCTACGTCACTACGTCATGCGAGCGGAGATTGCCACCCTACTGGCGAAGGGTGCGATCGAACCTGTCCCTCCATCCGAGATGAATTACGGGTTTTACAGCCCGTACTTCATTGTACCCAAAAAGACCGGTGGGCTACGACCAATCCTGGACCTGCGCGTCTTGAACCGTTACCTTCACCAGTTTCCGTTCAAGATGTTGACAGAGAAACGCCTTTTCGAATGCGTTCGTCCAGATGATTGGTTTGCAGCGATCGACCAGAAGGACGCCTACTTCCATGTCTCCATTCTACCTCGACACAGACCGTTCTTACGGTTTGCTTTCGAGGGGCGGGCATATCAGTACGCAGTTCTACCATTCGGGCTATCTCTGTTCCCTCGCGTGTTTACGAAGATTGCAGAGGCAGCCCTTGCGCCCCTTCGGCAGCACGGGGTTCGCATCCTGAATTACCTCGACGACTGGCTCATACTGGGTCACTCTCGAGAGCAGGTTTGCGGACACAGAGATTTGGTGCTCCATCACCTAGCCCGTCTGGGCCTTCGGGTCAACTGGGAGAAGAGCAAACTTTGCCCCGCGCAGAGGATCTCTTTTCTCGGTATGGATATCGACTCGGTCGCCATGTGCGCGCAGCTTTCGAGCGAGCGCGCGCAGTCTCTGCTGACTTCCCTTCGTAAAATCGAGGGCAAGAGTGCGGTTCCACTGAAACTATTTCAGAGGCTCCTGGGGCATATGGCATCTGCAGCCGCGGTGACGCCGCTCGGATTGCTTCATATGAGACCGCTTCAGCACTGGCTACGCGATCGAGTCCCGAGATGGGCATGGCGGTCTGGCACGCTCCGGGTACAAGTGACTCGGGCCTGCTTACAGACGCTCACCCCGTGGTCGAACCTCAGCTTTCTACAGACCGGAGTGTCCTTAGAACGAGTTTCCAGGCATATTGTTCAACAACAGATGCATCATCCACGGGCTGGGGTGCCATGTGCAATGGACAAGCAGCCGCGGGCTCCTGGATAGGACCCCAGCGCCTTCTGCATGTCAATTGCCTCGAGTTACTGGCAGTACGGTTCGCCCTGCACCGCTTCCGAGCGTTGCTGAGGGGTCAACATGTACTAGTCAGGACAGACAACACGGCCGTAGTAGCGTACATCAACCACCAGGGCGGTCTACGCTCCCGCCGTATGTCTCAACTCGCCCGCCATCTCGTTTTGTGGAGTCAGAAGCACCTGAGGTCCCTTCGTGCTGTCCACATCCCCGGAGACCTGAACTGTGCAGCCGACGAGCTCTCACGGTTTCAGCCTCTCCCCGGAGAGTGGAGACTCCACCCCCAGACGGTCCAGCTGATATGGGAACGGTTCGGCGACACACAGGTAGATCTGTTTGCCTCCCAGGACTCTTCCCATTGCTCCCTGTACTATTCCCTGACCAAGGGCACCCTTGGCACGGATGCACTGGCGCACAGCTGGCCGTCAGGGCTACGCAAGTATGCGTTTCCCCCAGTGAGCCTTCTTGCATGGGTACTGTGCAAGATCAGGGAGGACAAGGAGCAGGTCATGTTGGTCGCCCCGTACTGGCACGGCCAGACCTGGTTCCCAGAACTTTTACTCCTTGCGACAGCCCCTCCCTGGCCTATTCCTTTGAGACCGGACCTCCTCACTCAGAGACGGGGCACCTTTTGGCACCCGCGTCCAGTGCTCTGGAAGCTCCACGTGTGGCTTCTGGACAGGACGCGGCAGGTTTGAGTAGCCTTCCACCTGCGGTGGTCGCTACCATCACTTCCGCTAGAGCTGAGTCTACGCGACGTCTCTATGCGTTGAAGTGGAACCTCTTCGTCACATGGTGTTCTTCCCGCCAAGAAGACCCCTGGAAATGCCCGATTGGGTCCGTGCTATCGTTTCTCCAGGAGGGGGTGGAGCGAAGGCTGTCTCCCTCCACCCTTAAAGTGTATGTGGCCGCAATATCTGCCTACCACGATCTCCTGGGAGACAAAAAGGTAAGTCAGCACGACCTGATCATCAGGTTCCTGAGGGGGGCGAGGAGACTGAATCCTCCTCGCTCTCCTCTCGTTCCCTCTTGGGACCTCTCAGTAGTCTTAAGTGCTCTGCAGAGGCCTCCCTTTGAGCCTTTGCGGTCGGCTGAGATTAAGTTCTTGTCTATGAAGACGGCTCTGCTGACCGCATTGGCCTCGCTTAAGAGGGTCGGGGACCTGCAAGCATTTTCGGTTGACGAAGCGTGACTTAAGTTCGGGCCTGGATGACAGTTGAGTGGCGTTGTTGTATTGGAACCCCCATTCGTTAGTCACTAACGTACGTCGTAGTGACTGAACGAAAGGGAACATCTCGGTTACGTATGTAACCCTCGTTCCCTGAGGAGGGAACGGAGACGTACGTTTCCTTTGCCACGTCAGCTGTGCTGCCTGGAACGCGGAGTTCAGTCTTGGCTCCTGCAGCAGTAACATAATGCGATGTTGCCAGCGTACTTCCTTATATACCCACGAGGTGGGGCGGAGTTACGCATGCAAATTCCGCATGCCCATGGCATTGGCACTGCCAATGGGCGCTGTTGAATACTCGAAGATGATTGGCTTCTAAGCGAAACCCCCATTCGTTGGTCACTAACGTACGTCTCCGTTCCCTCCTCAGGGAACGAGGGTTACATGCGTAACCGAGACGTTTTCAGGTACAGAAATTGATCAAATGTAAAATAACATAGCATATTTGACTGTATAAATGAAAGATTAATCCTATTAAACTTACAAAAGCTATTCAATCAAGAGCAGTGAGTGATGTCCTTGTCTTTTGTTGTTTGACATTAAACAGACAGCAGTAAAGGCTACTGCCCCTTTAAGACCTAAAACTCGGATATGCGTCGTCTTTCTCGACTGTATAAAGTTTACTTAAGGCATATACAGACTATGTCTGCTAGAATACTCATCAAGATGGACATGTTGACATACTTAGTTAACTAATTTATACCTTATTAAGTGTTACCAGTGATACCATAAGCAGCTTTGATGTGTTCGAGCAATGAAGCAGTCAAATTAAAATGCATGTGATAGGACATCTAGACGATGATTATTAGCTCTGTGCATTTCTAATGTTCGCTAATTATCTTAGTAAACGTTGGAGGATGTTGAAATTTTAACAAAATTGAAAGTAAATACACTTACCTTGTTATGAAGGCATTCTCTCCAGATCAGCGATAACGGCTCAGTCTGGGGGATTCCCTCCACACGTACAAAACTTTTGGCCCGCCTCTGCTTCAATTTCATTGGTTGAATCTGTAAACCAATCATTTTCCTTTCTGCCCTCAGAACATGTTTGAGTAAGTAAAACTCCCATCTGCAGTTTCCGCCTGCTATGTAAGTTCAGGTTGTTTGTATCTGAAGCTGCGGCGTGTCGATTCATAATACGTCTTACAGGCAGCTGGAAAACAATTGCATGAGACTGGTATTAATAAAAACAGTCACGGTAAAATTAAACAAGGAATGAGAAACACATTAGAAGTTACTTACACACAATTTTGTCGTGATCAGCGGTTAAATCTGGACTCGCGGAAATCGCTCCAAGCAGATAAGAGCTTACGGCTTCGTTATGAGGCGAGGATAGTCTGTGAAAACAAAATGTGCAGTTTTAAGCTCGGATCTATTAACGCATCCATTTCCTTATACAGCTGAATAAAAGCATATTCTTTAAAACGTAACGTTACATTACCCATGCCCTTGTTCATAGCGCCTGCAGTTTGTCTCAGAGTTGTGAAGACGAAGACAGCCTCCTGAAAATTAGTCGAAAAAGTTGGTCGCGTCCATGCAGAGTTGAAGACGGCGTCCTGTCATAGTTGATCGCGAAAAAGGAAAGCAGCAAAAAACATAGGAAATGTTAAAAAAAAAAAAGTTTAAAGCTCGTCTTCTACGCGTCATGGCCATGACCTCGACCTCGCACGTCATTGGACTAGGGCTCTACTATGGAACGCGCCCGGGGCCAAATCTCTTTATATGAAACGCGTGACTTATGGCTGTTTTTTACGGTCTATGGTTTCAACACGCACTGTTTTCGTTAAGTTATAGAGACAAGAATAACTTTTGCCATTTAAATGCCACATTAATTTACTGAGGACCCATACAGCCAATGATCATGTGTAAAAACACTTATACATAAATTGATCACTTAGAAATCAAAACTAAGGTTTGAGAAATAAAGAATATGCATACAACAAAATATATTGTTTCATAGCAGCTTCAGTAACAAGTTCAAAACAAATTCTGCTGTAAACCGGCTCTAACAAGCCAATATAGTGTCAATATTCAGCTCAAGTGACTTCAGTGTTGATTCAGTTCAGCTGATTTCAGATCAACTGTAAATTCCTCAGTTGTGCATATTTGTGTGTAGTTAGATATATGCAAAAACAACATTTTTGGAAGAGTTAAAATAGTTTTGCACAAAGTGTTGCTTTTGCAAGCGATGTCTGATGTTTTGCATGTTGTGTGTTTTGTGTGTAGAGTTACAAGAAATGGAGCCGTATATTCAGAAATTGTGTGTAAGCAATTAGATAAAACTGTAAATGAATCCAGTTTATTTTAGTTCAGGACTCATAGTCCAGGTGTTAGTAATCTGTGCTTAATCTTTGTTCCAGGCAACAATTTTTTAACTCGCGATTTACTAGATTAGGCCTACTCTTGGCATAATTTAAACCAGGAAACCACCTCTTGAAAATCTGCATTGATAATTCATAAAATGTGGTGTGAGCTCAATTTAAATGACAATTACAGAAAAACACAATCTGACTTAACTATAAACACACAAACTTGTACTTTTCACATTTATGATTAATAGCCATTTAAAAAATCATTCACAGTGCAGGGTGGAAAAATTAATTTTGGTATGTAAACTGTATGCTTTACTTGATTTATTTGTGTGCTTTGGTTCATTGTCTTGTTGCATCACATAACCTCTCTAAAGGTTGAAGACATGAACTGCTGTCCTGTTTTTTTTTTTTTTTTTTTACATAACATTGGTTATTGCTAATGACATACAGAGTAATTAATTTACACTGTGAGCCCGGACAAGTTGAATCTACTTAAAAAATTGGAGCAAACTGGTTGCCCTAAAAATTTAGTAATGTGAACTAAAACGAGTACATTTAACTTAAATTTAAGTTAACATTTTAACTTAAACTTTAAACTTGTTTTAGTTAAAAAAATTCAGAACCTAGATAAAACTCCCCCTGCTGCTACTCTGATTTGCATTTGTGTAGCTCACAGCATGTTCATTTACATGATAAAGCCTCCCCTAGAATTAAGGGGAGGGGGGGTCATGGGGGGACAACTGCCAAGCAAGGCCCACGTCAATTTCAGACAATTTACGGCAGTTTTCGGTGTTGCCTGCAAATTGCCGTGCACAGTCGTAAACCTGAAGTTCCACGGCAATCTACAGTGCCACATACTGACGAAAATCCCACTTTTCATGCAGTGATAGCTGGTGGGTAGCAAGGCCTTGGTAGTCCTGGAACAACATCACATTTTAGGCTTTTGGGCCAAGCTTCAATGCTCTTATTGACTTCATTTATCTCTGGTGCTGGGGCTTCAAAAATTGGTCTTATCAACCATCTTCTCTAATGCTACAGGTTTAGAAAAGGATATGGGTAGATTTGGACTAGGATAGTGCAGCAACGCCATTACTGTACCTATACAATGACATTTTATCTATAGTTGTAATCTTAAAGGTCCTGTTCTTCGTGATCCCATTTTTCAAACTTTAGTTAGTGTGTAATGTCGCTGTTAGAGCATTTATAATACCTGTAATAATAGACGCTGTTATTTTCATCCCGGAGTCAAGTCACCTTTGTTTGGCTTTCCCAGAGACGCTGTACTTAGAGATCATTGAGCGCATGCATCCCCATTATGGTGAGAGGCGTGACCTTTCCGGTAACGTGCGCTCTGCGTGCCCTAAGCTGCTGTCGAATCACAACACGGGAACCGCTGGCACAATCAGAACTCGTTACGTATTTCTGAAGGAGGGACTTCATAGAACAGGGAAATCTTTCAAGCCGTTTTGAGGACAGTGAAAACAGCAGTATACAGATAAGTAAATTGTGTGAAAAATACTGTTTTTTTACACGCGAAACATGAACACATGTTATATTGCACACTGTAAACACAATCAAAGCTTCAAAAAAACACGAAAAACGGGACCTTTAAGACTGTAGACTTAAATTAGAAGTTGGTCAAAACTACAAAAAGACAAAAAACAAACAAACAAAGTTTATCGTAATTTTAATTTGCGCTTTTCAAGTCAAAACTTGAAAAACATCAAAACTTGAATCCGGTGATGAAACGAATAGTACAATTAAGGGATCAGTAAATCAAATATGATTAATTGGAATGCTATTTAACAACAATATTGTGTACTTGAAAATATGGGCTTCATGAGTATTTGTAGCTAATGCAGAAGTGAAGTTTAATATTACGTTTGGCATGCAAATGAAATGGTGACTGCAACATGGCCAAATGCTTTAAAAACACATAATAAGAATTTTCATTCAACTACATATTTTACAGACTCTTGCACTGCAGTGTAAACTCGTTGTCTAACTAGATTGCAGGTGAGAACGAAAAATAGATAATGTTGAACGATAGATTAATACCACTGCTATTTATTTGTCAGCTGTAAATCAGTATCAATCCTTTCTGTTGAAAAGTATACGTAAGATTCCTACAGTTTTGTTCCTTGTATCCTTTAGCTCAGGGACATAGTCACTGAATCCAAACAGCACACAACAAACACATAAAATGTCACAGATCTTCCAGTAAGCTGTTATCGGTATCTAAATCAGCTTTTCACTCTGTTTTACATTCTATTATTCATATCTACAGCCCTTGATTTATTTACCAGGGTTAATGAAGAAAGATGAAGGATGTTTTAGAAAACAGTAAAAGCTGTTTACTGGTCTGCTGTAACTGTTTATGTTCTCATATTGTCCTTTTAACCCTGTGCGCCTGGAAGGCGAATGTGTTGAATTTAACTTGCAATTAATTAGTTTTAATCACATCGTGAGGGGTGGGGGCAAATTGATTGGCAGGTATTTGCATACATAGTACAGGACAAAATGTCAGCTAGAGATTAGGTGGTGACCCGCATGTGGCAGCTGGCAAAACAAACTGATGAGGATAAATTATCATGCGTTCGTCTGTAGCGTGGCCGGTATGGGTTCACTCACGTTTTTGTTAACGGCGTCAGTCATCCGTCATGCCATGGTGATTTTGGCTGGTACAAACCATGAAGAAAGTCACACACAGGTTATGCACAAACAAGGAAGTCAGCAGAAAATGTCAGGCAGAACCGAGTTAGCACCCCTCGCATTGTGATCAATGGACAGCTAGAATTATGAGATTATCAAGAAAAAAAGTCAAACGAAAGTAGAGATTCCCTAATGGGAGTAATAATGTGATAACAGTTGAAGAAAGCACCTAAAAAAGGTCACTATATGCAAATAATTTTGTTGTTTTTCTTGACATGGAATATAGCACACAAATAATATGAACTTCATTAGTTTATATATTTTGATATATAAACTTGACATGATGAAAAACTATACAAACAATACAAACTTTAGAACTCTCGTTTCTGGAAATTATGAGAGTTCATCAGCCAGATAAGATCCCAGATAGCAACATTGTGTCAGCCCAGATCTGGCCCACATCTGGCACTTGTGGCATACTGATCTGGCCCACAAGCAGGCCATAACAATGCCACATGTCAGCCAAGAGCAAAGAAATAAACCAGAACTGGACCTTATCTGAGCCACAAAATCTGTGTATATTAGATATGGAGTCAGCTCAGCCTTAATAAACCTGTTAACAAGCAGAATCACTGAAGGGGAGAAGAGAACAGAAAAAGAGACGAGCAGAAAGAAAAGAACTACAACTGACTTCAGCCACAGCTTTAGATGAAATCAACTGAAGATAAAAGAAGACATTCAATCTCTGAAGATCTCAGCAGAGGAGGATTAAACAACTCTACAAACAGAATTACCAGCTTCACACATTACTAACCAGACTGACTTTATTTCTGTGAGATGTCTACAGAAGAATTGAGAATTAACAGAAGTTTAACTCTATTGTGTTTCATCTGAAGTCACCATGATGTGTTAATAATACATTTGCACTATAAACCCTGTGTACAGAAGCATGAGATCCTGCTGTATTATAATAATCAGTTATTAGATTTTAACAAAGCACAAAAAGTTATTCTGATGTCAATCAGATACACACAGATATTAAGAATTGGCGTATGAATCTCATCAATGGTGACAAACAAAATAAAAGGAAAATTCAGCTGCATAATATATTTATGCTGCAATGCATGCTGGGAGTTCTGTACTATGCTGTTACCCAGCACGCATTGCAATATGGTATTTTTGATTGTCACCATTGTTGAGAATCATGTGCTGATTGTTCATGTCTGCGTGTGTCTACCTGTCATCATAGGGTTTTTTTATTTAATTTTTTTCATGTTTGTTAATAAATTAACTGCATAAGTCTAATTGATTGTTAAAACACTGCAAGATCTGATGCTTCAGTAACACAGGGTTCGTAATGAAAATGCATTAATAACACAATTGTTAGAACCAAATTACATCATTGATTTCATGACGATTTTAAAACCATCCCTAGGTAATCATATTCTGCTTGTTAACAGGTTTATTAAGGCTGAGATGACTCCACATTTAATCTACACAGATTTTGTGGCTCAGATAAGGTCCAGTTCTGGTTTATTTCTTTGTTCTTGGCTGACATCTGGCATTGCTCTGGCCTGCTTGTGGCCCAGATCTGGCAAACAGGAGTGGTCCACTCAAGGGCCGTCATTCCACGCAGCATGTGGGCCAGATCAGTATGCCACAAGTGCCAGATGTGAGCCAGATCTGGGCCGACACAATGTTGCTATCTGGGATTGGACCTTTCTATTTTGGAGAATGTTTTCAGACGGTTTTTATTTTGTTATTTTTTTATGAATGGTCAATGAATGGTATGACGGGTGTTCTGCCTGAATATGAGACTACAGAGACTATAGAAAGGCATCAATCAGTTTCCATTTAACATTGTGTATACAGGGGATCCTAGGTTCATCTTTCTTTGTTCAACCTTCGTAGGCTCTCACATACAACTGTGCTATCACAGGGTTTACACTCAACAACCCATTATACACAGCAATGTTGCTTTCATCACGTCATCAGCAGCCTTTGGATTTGATTCAAGAGGTATTTTATGCTTTGACCAATTAGCTGCCTCAACACCCTACGGCTGAGAAAGGGGTCCCTGCTGGGACGTTATCCAGACATGCTCCATTAGACCAGCCAAGTATAAACAATAGAACAAACAATAGCAGTTGGAATCATGGCCCTGTTTCTGAAAAAGCCCTGCTGTTAAATGAGCAGAAACTGATCACTACCATTAAAGTTTTGATGATATCGTTTTTCAAAGAACGAGCATCACAGTGGCACAGGGGTGATTCTCTTTAATACAAAAGCAACCCTGTTTTTACTCCCAAGGCATTGTATAAAACCGACACATAGTCAAGTTACTTTTTCGTTGGCTAAAATGTCTCCACACGTGTGTTTAATTTAACTGATTACACTTTGAATTCTTTACATGCAACTGTAAAAGTGGAATTGATATTTTTATATATAAACTGTAGTTAATATATTAATAGATTATATCAGGGGCGGCGTTTACTTATGGCAGAGAATGGTAGTTGCCATACCCTGCATTCAGGCAAGCAGGGGAAATAAACAGCTCATGATGCTGCTAGTTAGTTCCCTTTCGAGAGTACTCTCATATTGCGTTTTGATAAACGCTATGGGGGAATTTCCTTTCCTCGAGATTTTGAAGCAAATTTGTATCCTAAAAATACCATGTAAAACGCAGTGCAGCTGCACAGCTCTCAGCAGGAAGCAGCTGCGTGCTGATTGGCTGTGCCGCTGCAACTGCAGGAACCTATGGCGAGACCGCTGGGCGGGACGGACCAATCAGGTCCATCTAATATTCTCGCCACAAGGGGCAGCAGAATTTGCATAGCCATGGGTATAAACCCTGTCTCGCCTAGTTCGTCAGATTATTTCTTCTTCAGCGACTCACCTCGTTGAGCTCTGGATTGATTGAAGCCCGCCGTTGAAACGCTACCAGCGGAACTCCCTGCAGCCCTGAGGACGCCGGATTCCAACCTGGTCTTCGCCTTCAGCCGCCTACTGTTCCAGCTGCGCCATCCGGTGTTAAAATATCCTTTATACTGTGTCTGTGTGTGTGTGTGTGTGTGTGTGTTGCCGCTGCAACGCCACTTCTAAGAGCTTACTAGCTCTCCCCTCTCTTCTCTTGCGTCCGCCGCATTTGTAAGCGACGCGGACAGAGAACGTTATGCTTCCAACGCACTAAATAGCGCCGCGGACATACGAAGCTCCCCTCTTCTCTCGCTTCTGCCGCGCTGATAGCGCCGCGGACAGAGAATGTTATACCCCCGCCGCGCTAATGGTGCTGCGGACATACGGAGCTCCCCTCCTCTGTCGCTTCCACCGCGCTGATAAGCGCCGCGGACAGAGAAATGTTATACCCCCGCCGCGCTAATGGCGCTGCGGACATACGGAGCTCCCCTCTTCTCTCGCTTCTGTCGCGCTGATAAGCGCCGCGGACAGAGAAATGTTATACCCCTGCCGCGCTAATGGCGCCGCGGACATACGGAGCTCTTTTCTCTTCACTCTTCCTCCTTTCTCGCTCTCACCGCTCTGAAAATGGCCGCGGACAGAGAAGGTTATACTTCCGCCGCGCTAATAAGCGCCGCGGACAGAAGACGAGTGAACTCAAGCCAAAGCTCTCCTCACTCTTCCTCTTCTCTCGCTCCCGCCGCTCTGATAATGGCCGTGGACAGAGAATGCTAGAGAAGCGACGAGCGAACTCAGGCTGCTGGATATATCGAGAACGCGCTTACGTCACAGCCGTTCTCGCTGCAGCGCACGCTTGCTGCCAAGGGAGTTATAAAACTGCCTTATGGTAGCGCGCGTGCTCTCTCCACTGCGCTCGTTCGCTGACTAGAGCGCGCCCTACGTCATAACATGTGCTCTCTGTCTAGAGCATAACGGTGTCGTAAAATGGCGGCCAAGCCTGCGCCCTTTTTTCACTATATCACTTCTCCCAGTCCCCTCTATTCAGGCGGCTGGAGTGGTTCAACACTGTAGGTATGTGTCCACTACATATACCCATTTTCCACCAAAGCAGAGCCAGAGCTAATTCAGAGCCAGAGCTAGTCCCAGTTCTTAGTTGGTTCGACTGTGGAGCCTTCTAAGAACCGTTTGCTTTTCCACAAGCTGAGAGCCACAACAGAGCCAGGTCTTACGTCACTGTGTATTCGTCATATCTTTCCCAGCAACGCTAGCGCGCCAAGCGCGGTAGCGCCAAACACAAACACACCATCAACAATGGCGGACGTTGCGTTGCAATTGATGTTCATGGCTTTGCGGACTTTCATCGGCATCCAAACACGGCGGATCCAACGTGTTCGTACGGCTCGCCGTAATTTGTACAGACGGAGATTACAGGCGAGAGTAACGGTATGTACATAACATTTATTTTTAACAATAAGATGTCAACTTTAGCCTCAGCATGTTGCTACCATCCTAGCATCGACTTTGCTTATAATATTGTTGTTAAATAAAAATGTATTAAGCATTGGTGTAAGAAGTATAACGACACTGTTTTGTAAAAACTCTACTAGAAGTGCAATTTACCTAAGTAAAAGTATGTCTGTATTATAAGCAAAAACCACTCACAATATTAAAACCAAAAGTAGTTAATCTGCAGAAAAATGTGTCCATTGTCAGTGTTGTTCTATTCTATATAATATTTTTAATTATTCTTACTGCTGCTTTAATGTTTAGCCTATATTGCATTGTACTGCTGTTGCCAATTTTATATATATATATAAAATACACAGGTACCCTAATGCCCATAAATGAGACTCTTTTAAAAAAAAAAAACATCTTTACAGGCAATCTTGCAGCTGAAGGCAAGGAGGAGGTCACCTGTAATGTGGGCATATCCACGATCTGACCCCTGGTGGGACACAATTGTTCCGGATTTTACTCCGTTACAATTCATGCAGAATTTCCGTGTGTCCCCAGCATCATTTGAGTATATCTGCAGTCGGGTCAAGCATGTCATGGGGAGAAGGAACACAAACTACCGTTTGTGTGTCCCAATCCGAAAGCGTGTTGCCATTGCCATCTGGAAACTGGCCACGGGTGGTGAATACAGGACCATCAGCCATCTTTTTGGAGTAGGCCTCAGCACTGTGTTTAATTGTGTTCAGGAATTCTGCAACACAGTCATCACGGTGCTGCTTCCTGTCCACATGAAATTTCCTGATGCTGACAAGTTGTTAGAAATGGCCACTTTCTTTAATAATCGTTGGAGAGTTCCACAGTGTGTTGGTGCAATTGATGGCAGCCACATTCCAATAATTGCACCAGAGGACTATCCACGAGACTATTTTAATCGGAAAGGCTGGCATTCTATTGCTCTGCAAGCAGTTGTGGATGGCAAAGGTCTTTTCTGGGATGTTTGTGTTGGCTATCCAGGGAGTGTGCATGACGCCAGAGTGCTCCGACAGTCACATTTGTGGGAGGTCCTAAGTGATGGGGAATTACTTGGGCAAAACAATTTGACCATCTCTGGCTGTGATGTTGGACATTACCTGATAGGTGATCCAGCGTACCCCATGCAGAATTGGCTCATGAAGCCCTTTTCCGACACTGGCAGACTGACCCCTGAACAACACACCTACAATTACAGGCTGAGCAGTGCACGATCGGTTGTGGATATGTCTTTTGGGAGATTAAAAGGACGATGGAGGTGCCTCCTAAAAAGAAACGGCTGCAAGCTGGAGCTGAGCAAGAGGATGGCACTGACCTGCTGTGTGCTCCATAACATTTGTGAGGAAAATGGTGACAATTTCACTGAAGAGCACCCAGACAGGACTGTAAACATTCAGCCTCCTGTCCAGACAGTACCTGAGCATGCTAACGCAGAAGGGGCCGACGTCAGAGCTGCATTAATGATGCATTTTAACGGAGGGAACGAGTGATTCTTTCAATACAACAATTCCATATTTTTGTAACACTGCCATTTGTGTTTAAGGACATCTGAACTGTCATAAATTGTATTATGTATTATTCTCTTCTATTGATTAAAAAAACTGAACCAGACATTTGTATCAAGAAACATGTTTATTTAAACAAAAAAAAACTAATACAAATATTTACCAAACATTGCAAAATGTAAAAATGTAAAGTGCAGTAATTGAAAATGAAATTGTAAATAATTAAAAAAAAATGTGTACATAAAAAGACAAAAACACTGGTGATGTGCAATTTTTTGGCGCTCACTTGTGCAATTTTTTGGCGCTCACTTGTGCAATTTTTGGCGCTCATTTGTGCAATTTTTTGGCGCTCATTTGTGCAATTTTTGGGCGCTCATTTGTGCACTTGTGCCTCCATTACGGCCACCATGCGCCCCATGAGTCCAAGCAGCGAATGTGTGTCCGCTCTCATGTCCTGCCGCAAGGCATCGTCCAGGTCTTTGCTGTGCTGCATAAACCTCTCATCTGCCCTTTCTAAATACTGCACCAGTTCTGAAGTGCTGTCTCTCTTCCTTTTTCCTGTGTAAAACAATAATAGCAGATGACAGATCAATGTGTTGTCATAGCATTGCAAAAAAAAAAAAAAAAAATTCTGCAGGGAAATATGCGTATGCATCTGCTATATGATTACATACTATTTTATATTATAGCATTATACATCACTATCACTTCATATTTTGCTCATGTCCCATAATATTTCCTCCGCATAATATTGTATAAAGCAAGTTAATGTAATTAATGTTACATATCAAAGCATTTTGTGTTGATGTTCATTAAGTTAAATGAAGGGAAAAAACATTATTTCCGTATCTTTTAGATGCATACATACATACACATATGTATGTATATATATATATATATATATATATATATATATATATATATATATATATATATATATATATATATATATATATATATACATACACATACACATACACATACACACACATACATATACATATACACATACACACATATACATATATAAACACATACACACACACACACACACACACACACACACACACACACACACACACACACACACACACACACATACTTACATATACACACACACACACACACACACACACACACACACACACACACACACACACACACACACACACACACACAATGTTTGCATAGTGTATGGTGTGCCCATTTGCACAGAAAGTCTTACCCCGTTCAGAAGATGTAACGTTATCCCCAGAACTGCTACACGACGGCGTGGGAGAGCTGCAGCCCAGCGGTGGCGGTAACGTGATGGCAGACAATTCTATAAACAAAAACAAGACAGTGCATCAATAAAAAACACTTTTTTTGTCCACTGTTTTTTATACACGGTTCTGCTGATACTTTAAACAATGAATTCACAGATACAACTATCCTAGCTATCAACATTGCAAACACTGATGTGAGAAATTAGTACCTTGCTAAACAGCTAAAAACACAACTGACTGGGAACAAGTAAAAGATTGTAAAAACAGAACTTACCAGGATCAGTGCAACTTTGCTGCAGCGAATCATCCACCATGGCCTCGAGCACTATTGTCGCAGAGTTCAGTGCCCCAGTTACCTGGCATGCCGGTCGATCGCCGAGGACAGAGTCGAGGACGTCGAAATGGGGGTTTCGGCGTGGGCGACCATTGCCGCTTCTACTGAGATCTTTTTTTTGGTCCCTGTAGTCTTTTTTTAGTTTTTTTAGTTTGTTATTTATCTGGACGATGTTCCTGTCGAACCCCGCTGTAGCCATGTCCCGCTGGATCTGCTGTAAAACTGGTTTCGTCCGTGAAGCCCCGTCTAGTTTACTCTGGACTTCTGCAGAGGACCAGAGTGCTAAAAAGCAGCTAATTTCCTCCTCGGACCACTGTTGCTTTTGTCTAAGCGCATCCATTGTTGTGTTTAGCGTTAGCTGCTAATTCAAAAATGGCGGTCACAAGTTTGTGTTCGTCTTGGTCATGGTAACCCCGCCCCCAGCCGCTGACGTAAGCGGTTCTTACTTCTAGCCCTGTTCTAGCCCAGCAATGTTTTGGTGCTACTTAAGAACCACTTTTCCTGGCTCCGAGGTGGTGCTTTCGGTGTGGAAACACAAAGAACCGATTTGAAACTAGGCTCTGGCTCCGATCTAGCTCTGGCTCTGCTTTGGTGGAAAAGGGGTAATAGTGTGCACTCCTGCATAAGCACTGTTAATTCAGTGCCACAAAATCACTCAATAAACTAAAATATTCTCCCAGTTCCCTTGGTTCAGGTGACTGGAGATGTAAATATTGCAATTAACTAGCCTGTGGTCAAACATGCTCGGTTGCACACTAACGCTGTTATGCGTTTACCTCTGTGAACTCACTCGCCGGCGTACGCCGCGAGTACTCTAATGTAAGTGGCGCCCGCTACACAATGCGCGCCACCACACATTATTTACAATGAATCTGCGTTCCCCGGCCCCCTGCACTCAGGCGGCTGGAAACATTATTCCCACAGTCCACGAGCCCGTGGGTAAACGTGGTAGAGACAACGGTGAGAAGCGACATGAGTCACGTGCTTCGAACCGAAATATCAAAACTGTTAATAAAGGGAGCGGTGGAAACCGTACACCCCCTCACAGAGTCAGGCTTTTACAGTCGCTACTTCCTTGTACAAAAAAAGGGTGGTGGTCTCAGGCTATTCTAGATCTCAGACATCTGAACAAGGCCCTTATGAAGCGCCCGTTCAAAATGTTGAAAATGAAACAAATCCTCGCGCACATTCGGCCGGGAGATTGGTTTTTCACTGTGGATCTAGAGGATGCCTATTTCCACATACAAATAGCCCCTCATCACAGGCCATTCTTGAGATTCGCCTTCGAGGGGAAAGTTTACCAATACAGGGTGCTACCCTTTGGTCTATCTCCGGCTCCCCGCACGTTTACGAAGTGCATGGAAGCGGCGCTAACCCTGCTGAGGCTTTGGGGAATGAGAATTCTCAACTATCTCGATAGCTCAGTCATAGATACAGTTATTGAATCACAGATCTTGGCTTCTCAACCATTTGGAATGCTTGGGCCTCAGAATCAATGTGGCAAAGAGCTCATTGTCTCCCACACAGAACGTTTCATTTCTGGGAACAGTGTTAGACTCACTGCAGATGAACGCGCAACTGACGTCACAGCGCGCGCTCTCTGTTCAGGACCGAGCGGTTTCCCTCAGGTCCGGTACACGCACTCCTCTCAAACACTTTCAGAGGATGTTGGGTCTCATGGCCTCGGCGGCGCCAGTCCTCAGACTAGGTCTGTTACACATGCGCCCCCTACAGTGCTGGCTCGCCGCGTTCCAGCTTACGCATGGTTCTCGGGCCGATTAAAAATCAAGTTAGACCACAGCTGTGTGTTGGCTCTGGCTCCTTGGAAAAATCCTGTCTGGTATCAGACGGGTGTGAGTTTGGGCAATGTTACGAAGTGGAAAGTTATCTCGACAGATGCATCCAACCTAGGTTGGGGAGCCCTTCACAAGGACAGGCCAGTCTCTGGTCTCTGGTCAGACTCAGAAAAGAGCCTTCACATAAACTGTCTAGAGATGAAAGCGGTCACGCTATCGCTAAGAGCTTTCCTTCCGTACATAAGCACCACCATGTCCTGATCCGAACGGACAGCAGGTCAGTGGTAACCTATATAAATCGCCAGGGCAGCCTAAGATCGATTGGTCTGCACACAATGGCGAAAAAGAGTCCCAATATAGGCGGAGCACAACCTGAGCTCGCTGAGAGCGACTCATGTGCCAGGCATTCTGAATCTGGGTCCGGACATGCTGTCCAGAGGCAAAGTGTCCCCAGCAGAGTGGTCTCTTCACCCACAAACGATTCAGACAATTTGGGGAATGTTTGGAAAGGCAAAAGTGGATCTTTTCACCTCACAAGACAATGCTCAATGCCTAATATATTTCTCCAAACACAAGGACGCGCTGGCCTACGAATGGCCCAGCCTTCCTCTTTATGCTTTTACCCCAATATCAATGTTACCTCAGGTCATAGAGAGGATCAGGGAGAGCAAATGCGCTGTGCTTTTAATAGCCCCGCTCTGGATGTCAGATACAGCCCCGTGGCCAATTCCGCTGAGGAGAGACCTCCTCATGCAGGCGAAACGGCAGATCTGGCATCCCCGTCCCGATCTATGGGCGCTTCATGTCTGGCCCATCAACGGGTACACGAGAACCTCTCTGAAAGTGTATTAAACACTATTTCTAAAGCTAGAGCCCCCGCGACCAGGCATCTCTATTCAGGCAATGGTCAGTCTTTTCGGACTGGTGTAAAGCATGAAGTCTGATCCCACATAATTGTGAAGTGTCAGAAGTGCTCACTTTTTTGCAAGAGCTACTGGACGCGGGTCGTTCCCCCTCCACGCCCAAAGTTTATGTGGCTGCTATAGCAGTGTATTACACTCAAGTGAATGGACTGTCACTGGGGAAGAACGATCTTATCGTGCGCTTCCTCAAAGGGGCTAGTAGGCTTCACCCACCTCGCCCCCCTTCAGTCCCTGTATGGGACCTGTCCACGGTCCTGGATTCTATGACAGGCTCAACATTTGAGCCTCTGCATTTGGTGAGCTTAAGGCTCCTATCACTCAAGACTGCTTTTCTGCTAGCAATCGCATCAGTTAAGCGAGTGGGTGATCTGCACGCGCTCTCAGTGAGCGCCTCTTGTCTGGAATTTGGGCCAAACGACTCTAAAGTCGTCCTCAAACCAAGACATGGATATGTACCTAGGGTGCTCTCGACTTCGTTCAGAGCACAGGTCATTTCACTTTCGGCACTCTCATCATCGCTAGATGAGGAAGATTCTAATTTGCTCTGTCCAGTCAGAGCGCTGAGAATATACATAGAGCGTTCCGCTGCTTTCTGGCAAACTGAACAGCTCTGGGCCTCCCCGTCCACTTTTATCAGATTTTATCATTTGGATGTCCCTGGCTTACAGGCTGGGCTTCTTGCTGTATAATACATATTAACCCCTTATGGCCCGATAGTCCTGTCTGGGTTAAGTATTTGTATAAGTCATAAGCACATTCCTTATATGACTTGACTTGTCTAGTCGTTCAATATTCCTATTGGCCCGACTCTGTCTGGTCTATATATATATATTATATATACATATATCATGTGTGATATTCTCATTGAAATAGCCCGACTCAGGTCTGGCTCATATTGGGGACTTCTATGAATATCATATTTTCGGGCCCACTTAGGTCGGCCTGGGTATGGTTTCTCCAGGCCATCAGAGCCGTTAAGCGAGTACAGTGTTTTGCATTGGTCCCCCATAGCGTTTAACAAAACGCAGCGTTTAGCAAAAGCGTTTGCTTGCCGTGCTTCGCTTGCTCAGGGAGTCGCTTCAGTCGATTAACCTGATGAACCTGGCGAGACAGGGTCTTTTAAACCCTTGGCTATGCAAATTCTGCTCCCCCTTGTGGCGGGAATATTAGAGGGACCTGATTGGTCCGTCCCGCCCAGCGGTCTCGCCATAGGTTCCTGCAGTTGCAGCGGCACAGCCAATCAGCACGCAGCTGCTTCCTGCTGAGAGCTGTGCAGCTGCACTGCGTTTTACATGGTATTTTTAGGATAAAAATTTGCTTCAAAATCTTGAGGAAAGGTAATTCCCCCATAGCGTTTAGCAAAACGCAATACTCGTTCCCTCTTCTCAGGGAACCGAGGTTACGTAAGTAACCGAAGCGTTGCGTTCTGTTGCAGCTTTGAAAATAAAATTTAAACAGCCTAACTCCGTGTCCTAACCAGACGCGATCAGAGACAACAAGATGCAACAAGATTTTCAGCGGCAAACCAGACTCGACCCGAGATCAATCAATCAAAAGTCACAGCCAATCAGAAGAGCGTGTGGGTGGGCTCTCTCTGCAAGCAAACTGACTGCATTCACAACGAAATTGATAAGTACAATATCGAATTCCTAAATCTTACACCATTTTAGCATGATTAAAAATACACACTGAGTGACTGAAACACTTTTTTTTTTTATCATAGAATACACTTGTTTGTTCACCTTGAGTTGACAGTTCCAACATAGCCTAGTTGTTTCCTTTAATTTATTTTCAAGATCTGAGGTGAATTATCCTTTGTTGTTTTCAGGAAGGCTATGTCTATAAAGGTCACGAAAAAATGATATTCAAACTCATAAAGCACATAATCTGCACTTGTCATACTTTGTATGTTGTTCCAGCCACAAAGCCGCAGAAATAAAAACAGTTTTTCTGTTTTTTCTCACATGTTGCATTTGGTTAGGTCACAGTGAAGGCTTATAAGGCTGTTTCAGTATTTGCATTGATTTTTTTATTGTTGTTAAGTTTGTTGATAAGTTCTTTAGTGGATTTTTGTCCACATATTGTTGATATAGGCTAATTTGGGAAATATAGGCTTATTTGGGAAAGTTGTTGTTGTATGGCCAGAAAGATTCATGCCATACCCTAGGTTTTTGTGAAACGCCGCCACTGGATTATATACAAATAGTTCATCATTCATTGTCACTGTAAACCAGGGCTCCAAGAACAAAATTACGTAATTTTGTTCTCGCAGCCCTGGGAGCGAGAACTTTTTTCTCTGTTCTTGCGGAGTATGTTGTGGCCTTTAGTGTGGATGACGTTGGTGTCCAACCCTGGTGTAACCCATGTAAATATGACATAAATAAGAATAAATAGTTTAAAAGCTGTATAAATAAGTTTGAATGTTAAGTGATTCATTTAATGTAAGTTTATTCATCAGAGTTAAAAATGTTAATACAACAATTTAATGTTTAAGATTACAAGTATGCTGACAGAAAATTAATGTCACTGCCCCTTTAAGAGACTAGTGACGTTAGACGCAGTACTTCAGTGACGCTGCAGCGCGGAAGCCTGAAAGTGAGAGCAGAGGATAGATCGGAGAGAACGAACTGTGTTTAATTAGCAGAGAAAAGAGTGATAAAGTTGATTTTGCAGCTGAAAAACATAACTTACCTGGTTGGGAACTGACAGGGATTTTATGAGAACTAAGCCACCCCGGTTTTGGTGAGTTTTGAGTTGTTTTCTTGCATTTTGCCATGTTGTATTTTTTTTCTTTTTCTGGCGGAGAGCTAACATTAAAAACGTAGCTGTTTACAAGGAAATGCTTTGCCATAAACTGTTTACCAGTTAATATTTTGGGTTTATGAAAACTGTGAATGTTATAAAAGTGAATGTATGCTTTGTAAATGAAAGATGTGTGCGGTAGTTGTGTGGAAACGGAGCTGTTAGTTAAAAGAGACCGCTCCGCTGCCATTTTAGAGGTGAAAAAAGCACTGTAGCAGTAACGTTACAACTCAGAGACTGAAACATTTATTTGTGTAATTTGAGGATTTAAAAATTGATTTATTGTGCTTATGACCTGTTACACAGGTCAGGTTTTTTTGCTTGGTTTGAGGCTCGGTCGGAGCGAGGATTGGCCTGCAGTGTGTGAGTGTGCACATGGCATGCACAGACAGGATTCAAGATGGCGAGCCAGACCCAGACTTTCAACTCATCTTCCCCATCGCATCAGTGAGGAAATCTGCTGCGTATGGTGACTCGCTGCCAGAGTGGTAGGAGTATCAGAAATTGTTTTGAACTGAACTGGAAACCGATTGAACTATCATTTTTGAACTGAACTGAATTGAGCTGAGACTTTTCATTGGACTGAACAATTGAACACGCACATTTGGACTTGAACTTGAGTTTAAGGTTTCACACTTTTATTTTCAAATTGAGTTCATATGTTGAATGTTACTTGAAATGCTTGTGGTCCACTTTGATTGGTTGTGTAAATTTAAGGTATTTTCTTACCTGTAAAAGAAAGGAAACAGAGTTAACTCAGGAAGAAAATAGGAATTCTAAGATAGAAAAAGACCGGTCTAACTTAGATTAGTCTGATTATAACTCGAGTGAACTAAAGAACAAAGAGAGAGTGAAATACCTTTTCATTTATTTTACTTACCTCAATATTAAGAACCTGCAGGGTATTTTTCTTTGTTTTGCATTCTGTTTATTCTATGTGTTTTTGCATTCAGTAAATTGCCGGCCTTTTGTATTTAAAGCAACGGTCTCTGGTCTAATTATTTTTTGCTTCCCACTCCTTAGAACCTAGAACTGGTCCAGTGGCGCAGTAAGTGGTGTGATACCGGTGCTACACTGGTCCTGGAGAGATACCACCCTGCAGATTTTAGCTTCAACCTCAATCAAACACACCTGAACCAGATAATCATGGTGTTCAGGGTGATAGATAATTACAGACAGGTGTGTTGGAGCAGGGTTGGAACTGAAATCTGCAGGACGGTAGCTCTCCAGGAGTAGGGTTGGACACCCCTGCTGTAGAGGGATAGTTCGCCTAAAATGAAAATTCTGTTCATTTACTTACCCTCATGTCATTCTGAAACCATTCTGATATTATTTATTTTGTAAAACCCAAAATGAGAAAGCTCACACGTAAACCTAAAACAAATGATTGTTATATCTCAAGGGTTCTAAAGATATAATTATCAAATTCTCAGTCCCATATATTTCACATGTTGTGTGGCATTAACCCTTTATGGGACTAATTATGAAATCACCGCTAGAAAAAAAATAAATTACTTTATATTTTACATACACTCACCTAAAGGATTATTAGGAACACCATACTAATACTGTATCTGACCCCCTTTCGCCTTCAGAACTGCCTTAATTCTACGTGGCATTGATTCAACAAGGTGCTGAAAGCATTCTTTAGAAATGTTGGCCCATATAGATTGGATAGCATTTTGCAGTTGATGGAGATTTGTGGGATGCACATCCAGGGCATGAAGCTCCCATTCCACCACATCCCAAAGATGCTCTATTGGGTTGAGATCTGGTGACTATGGGGGCCATTTTAGTACAGTGAACTCATTGTCATGTTCAAGAAACCAATTTGAAATTATTTGAGCTTTGTGACATGGTGGATTATCCTGCTGGAAGTAGCCATCAGAGGATGGGTACATAGTGGTCATAAAGGGATGGACATGGTCAGAAACAATGCTCAGGTAGGCCGTGGAATTTAAACGATGCCCAATTGGCACTAAGGGGCCTAAAGTGTGCCAAGAAAACATCCCCCGCACCATTACACCACCACCAGCCTGCACAGTGGTAACAAGGCATGATGGATCCATGTTCTCATTCTGTTTACGCAAAATTCTGACTTCAACAGAAATCGAGAACCATCAGACCAGGCAACATTTTTCCAGTCTTCAACTGTCCAATTTTGGTGAGCTCGTGCAAATTGTAGCCTCTTTTTCCTATTTGTAGTGGAGATGAGTGGTACCCGGAGGGGTCTTCTGCTGTTGTAGACCATCCGCCTCAAGGTTGTACATGTTGTGGCTTCACAAATGCTTTGCTGCATACCTCGGTTGTAACGAGTGGTTATTTCAGTCAAAGTTGCTCTTCTATCAGCTTGAATCAGTCGGCCCATTCTCCTCTGACCTCTAGCATCAACAAGGCATTTTCGCCCCCAGGACTGCCGCATACTGGATATTTTTCCCTTTTCACACCATTCTTTGTAAACCCTAGAAATGGTTGTGCGTGAAAATCCCAGTAACTGAGCAGATTGTGAAATACTCAGACCGGCCCGTCTGGCACCAACAACCATGCCACGCTCAAAATTGCTTAAATCACCTTTCTTTCCCATTCTGACATTCAGTTTGGAGTTCAGGAGATTGTCTTGACCAGGACCACACCTCTAAATGCATTGAAGCAACTGCCATGTGATTGGTTGATTAGATAATTGCATTAATGAGAAATTGAACAGGTGTTCCTAATAATCATTTAGGTGAGTGTATATTTAAGGCTATAATCATTTTCCAAAAATTATTCAGCTACGTATATATGCTGTTTGAGGAGAGGGCTCCAATCTCAGTATTTTTGCCCAAACCCAGAGTACTCCCCACAAAAGGATGCAAAACCAACACGGGACAGCAGCCAAGAAATGATACTGACAACCCCCCAAAAATTGCGGAGCGCAAGTCTTGATGGTTCAACGTTCACAGGGACGGGGTTAGTCACTGGACCGGGAGGGCTCTCGCATCATTGGACAGGAGTTTGATACTCATAGCATCAGATGGGTAAGCCTTTTCTTCTTCTGGTGTAATAAGGGGGGAGTCATTGGGCCCACCACCTGTTTTATTAATCCCCTAGGGCCGGCATGACCACCTCACTTTTTTCTTTTCAAAATACTCTGTCAATTTTCGCCATAAGTGTTATACATAATTCAAAACTGTTAAGTGTCTACTTTTACTTGTGTACACTCACAATACAAACGTCTCGGGTTACGATTGTAACCCTTGTTCCCTGAGAAATGGAATAAGACACCGCGTCGGAACGACTCTTTGGGGATGCTCCCTTAGCAACAGCAGAAGTATGAATGAAACTATTCCAATCCTGATTGGTGTTGCGTCATGATGTAGTATATGACAGCATACACAGAAGTTACGAAGGGGAAGCCGGCACATAGTACAGACAGCTTCGCAATGAAGCAAGCACTCCAGGTGTGACGAGGTGTGGTGGCGAGACGCAGTTCGCCTTTCTCAGGGAACAAGGGTTACAGTCGTAACCCGAGACGTTCCCTTTTGAGGGAACTTGCATGTGTCGGAACAACTCTTTGGGGAACGAGTACCCACGCCTGCCTTAGTGTGAAGCTGGAGACCAGGCACACTTAGGACTGGAGCACCTTAGTGCCAGGGCGTCACAGGGAGTTGCAGGGGTGGTCCACCCAGCCGCCTTGCAGAGCTCATGAAGCGGAACTCCAGAAAGGAGGGCTACAGAGGACACCATGCACCAGGTGGACACCAGGTGAAGTGAGCCCTCACGGCCATTGGTGAAGGCAAATTGCGCACCTGATAAGCCGTGGCTATAGCCATTTTTTTTTTTTTTTTTACTAATTGTCTGTTTGATGATGGCAGCCCTTTCTAAGGTGAGCCAAAGCACACCAACAACTGGTCTGACTTCCTCCACTGCGAAGACTTCTCTAAGAAGACTCTTTGTGCTCTGACCAGGCAGAGCAGGTGAAGTCTTCCTTCTTCTGCCGTCATGTGAGGTGGAGGATGGAAAGCCTGAAGAACCAATGACCGTGCCACACTCGATGGCACCTTGGGCACATATCCTGGCCTTGGATGTAGGATGGCCTTGACTCCGCCAGGGGCAAACTCCAGGCAAGTTGGCGTAACCGCCAAGGCCTGGAGGTCCCCCACTCTCCTTATAGAAGTGATGGCAAGGAAAAAGGCCACCTTAAGGGTCAGGTTCTTTGCCTCAGCCGACTCGAGCGGTTCGAAGGGGGCCTCAGCCAGCCCTTCGAGCACCACCGCCAGATCCCAGGTTGGGATTCTGGAGCGAGTCGCAGGCTTCATCCTCTGAGCACCACAGAGGAACCGTACAACCAGATGGTGCTTCCCCAGAGGCCCATCACTCACAGGAGCGTGGAAAGCCTTGAGTGTGGACGGGGTAAGACCAGCAGGGAAGCAATCTTGGAATAACTACAGCACTGAAGCCACTGGGCAGTTAACTGGGTCCACCTCACGCTCTCTACACCAAGTGGAAAACACATTCCACTTCAGGCTGTACAACCTCCTCGTGGAAGGAGCCCTGGAGCTAAGTAAGGTCTCGACTACACCTGCCGACAGGCCAGCCTCTAGGTACCGGGCCCCCTCAGGGGCCAGACCCAGAGCTTCCATATTTCTGGCCGGGGGTGAAATATTGTGCCCCCTACCTGGGACAGCAGGTCCCTCCTCAGCCCCTGCCTCGACAGGACGTCTTCTCCCTGGTTTTGGTCCCCGGGGACATACATCGCTCTGAGAGACGACAGTCTCCCTTGGGACCACAGGAGGATCTGGTGTGCCAGTCTGCATAGAGGGCGTGACCTCAGAGCCCCCAGATTATTTAGATACGCAAATACTGACAAATTGTCCGTGCGTATCAGGACATAGTGGCCGCGGAGGTACGGGAAAAGCTCCTCAGAGCTTTGTAGACCACTAGCATTTCCAGGCAATTTATGTGCCAATCGGCCTTCCATGATTTCGCCCCAACCAGTGAGGGAGGTGTCTGTTGAAACGGTCTTCCGGCAACATGACGCGCCCAGTACTGGCCCCTGGGACAGAAACCAAGGAAGGAAATCCCCTCGAGGAAATCCCCTTGGTTTTCAGCCACCACTTTAGGGGTCTCATGTGTAGCAGGCCAAAATGTATTATGTTGGACGCTGTTGCCATGAGCCCTAGCAGTCTCTGAAACTGCTTTACAGTGAGGCTGTGGCCTAGCTTCCTTTTAGAAACCATCGCCCATATCGCTCTTTTTGTGTTGAGTCTCAACCCCAAGCACTGAATGTGGCCAAGGACGACATCTCGATGCCGGACTGCCATTACTCGCGACTGGGCCAATATAAGTCACTCGTCGATGTAGTTCAGTACACGGATGCCCCGGAGTCTCAGTGGAGCCAGAGCTGCATCCACAAGCACTTGGTGAACATGCGAGGGGAAAAGAGTCAGGCCGAACGGAAGAACCCGATATTGGAACGCTTCGCCCCCAAAAGTGAACCTCAGGAACTCCCTGTGACATGGAAGGATGGATATGTGGAAGCATGCGTCCTTTAGATGTATCGTGACAAACCAGTCCTCGGATCTGATCTGACTCATTTGCACGTGTTTGTGTCCTGTCAGTTTAAACATTCAAGAGAGTGTATAAAGAATTTAAGGCACAAGAAGACTCAAAAGAGAAGTCAATTCGTAAGTCACGTGAACACCGAATTCAGTACCCTTTCTCGTCTTTTTAACTTGAACGGACACATTTGTAATTGCTGTAACCGATTACATCGATGTGTCATAAATAGGGTTGGGTGTGGTTTGGGTTTTTTACGATACCGGTGCCAAACCGATACTTTTAAAACGGTACCGGTGCCTAAACGGTGCCTGAATGGATAATTTATAAAAAAGAAATAGAGCCATAAAAAAGCGGCGGTGGATAACATTAAAGAATGGCCTTTTATTGAAAAAAAATCTTTAACCTGTTAAGCTGCACCCCCACTAGGGGGCTCACAGCTGAAAACGACCTACCTGAATTAAAATAATTATAGCTCCTGAGAACAGTGTGCTACAGGCACAACTAAGGTATCTTTGGAAAGAAGACACTTGGGACTCTACTAAAAAGCAATCAGAGTTGATAATTCTCAAACAGATAAAAAATTATAATAGTTGAAATGCCTCAAAAATTATTTGCACTACATAGAATGTTTTATTATTTCATGTAAAAATATATGAAAATAGACCTGGAGGAATCCAGTTCAGTTATGGATTGAAAGCCACATCTTGAAGATGATTTGTGCTACAATGAACACTTTATTATTTGATGTAAAAATATATGAAAATAAGCCTGGAGGAATCCAGTTAGTTAATGAATTGAAAGGCACAAGTCCCATCAGTTTTTATTTAAAATTTGACGAAGATATCATGAAAAATGGGGTTCCTGCATGCTTTTTTCTAAGAATATGTCCAGGTGCCAAGAAACCTACAGGAGACTTGATAACCTAATGTTATGAAGGGTACTGCAAGCTGTTTTAGCCATCATATATGATGCTTGAATGCTTTTTCAACTATAAAATAATAGGCAGAACCATAAGACTTTGTATAAGTGATTTAATTGTACAACAGAACTTATAAAAATATAATTAAAAAAATTAAATATTAATAAAAAAAGAGCTAAACTTCTTTGCAACTGAAAATACAACAAGTAATATAAGTATAATAACTATAAATATAACTAGTAATATAAATATGAATAACAATATAATATAAATATATAGCTATAAAAACACACACAATTTGCAAATGTAAAAAAAAAACATTTACTGGCCTTTTACTGGCCGATTCAGGTCTACAACAGCAAGTGCAGATCTTGAAGAATCTGAAAGCTTTCTTCTCTTTTCTGCTGGTTGGCTGGTGCCTGTAGAATGGCAAGGAAAGGAAAGAGAATTAGCACTGCATGTAATATTTCTGTATAGTTTGCCCATTCAATCAACAATCACACTGTCATCATTCACTCTAATTACAGGCCATCCCATGAACAATGAAACTGATGGGCAGTCGGTTAGACAGCATTCATATTGATGGCCACCTATACATTCTCACACAGCCCAAGCATCAATCTAACGGCCGGCTATACAGTGAGCATTCATATTGACGGCGGCCCATACATTCGCACACAGTCCTACAATCAATCTAATGGCCGGTGATACAGTGAGCATTCATATTGATGGCCAGACATAAAATCAACAATCACACACATGGTCGGCCGTCCAGAACTTTTTTTTTTTCTTTTTTCGTCAATTTGTTTTTTGTAGCACAGGGGAAAAAATGCATTTTATATATTATATATTTATATATATATATATATATATATATATATATATATATATATATATATATATATATATATATATATATATATATATATATATATATATATATATATATATATATATATATATATATATATATATATATATATATATATAATTTTTCCCTGTGTGTGCTAGAAAAAATGCTAAATATCAGTATATGTATAATCTATACTGGTATATTGCATTTTTTCTAGCACACAGAAAAACATAAAATAAATACAGTCTCAATATATATATATATATATATAAAATTACATGTGTTATATATATATATATATATATATGTTTTATTTACACACACATGGGGAAAAAATATATATAATTTATAATTTTCCCCCATGTGTGCTAGGAAAAATGCAAAATATTAGCATATGTATAATGCATACTGGTATATTGCATTTTTTCTAGCACACAGAAAAAATAAAATAAATACATTCTCACACACATTCTCAATATACATAAACAACTACACATAGCAACTCACCGGTATAAAATTGGATCAACTTCTTTGTCAACAAGCATATCACCGTCATCGCTGTCTTCACTCTCCTCAATGTTTTCCATATCGCTGCTTCGAGTGAGCTCAAATAAACATCTTCAGCAGAAAAAAAACTTCTTTTGACGATCCATTGGATAATAAATTCCGTCCAGTTAGTAAGACTAGCAAACAGTTACTACAAAGAGACTGTCTGTTTACTAGCCCGTTAGCTGTTAGCTGTCAGATGACAGGGGAGGTGTGTCACAGACTACGTCGCAGCTATACTCTTGGAGAGAGAGAGAGAGCGCCAGATTCAAATGAATAAATAATCACGCCCATGTGACGAATATAAACATGCCAGGTGTCGTTGGAATTGTGTGCTCATTGGCTACATTTTCTGTCAGTCATGACGATTCAATGCTTTTATTAGCTCCAGATAAACAGACAATATCATTGCTCCAACCCTACTAAGCTGCCACAGTATAAAATGCATTGCTCCCAGCATTGCCCCCCCCCCCCCCCCCCCCCCCAGAATGTATTTAAAAATCAAAATTCTAAATGCCTGATCTGTGGCAAGAAAGTATTGTTGGTGAACATTAACAGTGCCAGTTACAGTACTAATAACAGCAAAGTAGTCTGTATTCTTGGAATGCTACAAACCAGCTTCAAGTTTCAGCAATTCCTTTGCTGAAATATGACATTCTCTGGCTAAAGATTTTAGAACGCATTGCCTTATTGTTTCCATGACGATGCGTCATGCTTCTCACGAGACACACAGCAGCCACAATAGCGCTGCATGACAGATGTATCGGTTATATTTTGTTTTTTCTTCAAAATATTCACAAACTTGTTAACTATGTCATGAACTATCTGATATTCTGATTTTCAAATATGTGTAAGTGTATGTGTTGTGTCTTTTTTTAATAATGATCATGTTTGTTGATCTATAATGCACGATGGGTGCCGCCATGCTAGTTCCCTTACGAGAGTACTCTCGTATTGCGTTTTGCTAAAACGCTATGGGGGAATTCCTTTCCTCGAGATATTGAAGCAAATTTTTATCCAAAAATACCTTTTATACGCAGTGCAGCTGCAAAACTCTCAGCAGGAAGCAGCTGCGTGCTGATTGGCTGTGCCGCTGCAACTGCAGCAACCTATAGCGAGACCGTGGGGCGGGACGGACCAATCAGGTCCTTCCAAATTCCCGCCACAAGGGGCAACAGAATTTGCATAGCCAAGGGTATATAAGACCCCCTCTCGCAAGGTTAGTCAGATTAATTCTTCTTCAGCGACTTGCAATCGTTGAGCTCTGGATCGAAGCCTGCCGTCGACACGCACCCAGCGGAACACTGCAGCCTGAGGACGTCGGATTCTCCGCCTTCAGCCTGCCTTCCAGCTGCGCCATCCGGCACATATCCTTTTCAAATACCTTCTGTGTTTTACACATCCAAAAAGAGCAGAGACGTTGTTGCAAATGTCTCGTTCCTGCGCCTCGTGCAGAGGTTTTATCGCGGATGAGGATCGGCACATCATCTGCGTGTCATGTCTCGGACGAGACCACACGCAGGCTGCACTCAACCAGGGCGGCTGCCCAGAGTGCGACGAGCTGACGCTGCAGACCCTTCGGGCTCGGCTCGCCAGCTTCGACTCGGATCCCGTCCCTTGCTCCCAGCCTCTTGAGCCACGGAAGAAAAAACGTCACGACCAGAGGCCACCGGAGCGCTCTGATGAGCACACGCCGGGCATGTCCCCGCGTGCCTCGCCATCGCCCGTGTTGTTCGTCGAGGAACAGCACAGCTCCCCTCGCATGGCGGCTGCTGCTGTTTCCTTCGGCGGACCGGAGGAGGAAGAGGATGACAGCCTTTCCCTTGCTGCATCCGGAAGCGGGTGGTCATGTGCCGCCTCGGAGCACGCCACTTCGACGCGGACGGCTAGCGGCGTTATAACCTCAGTCGACGCTGAGCTTATGCGTTTGCTCACCAAGGCCGTGGACGACCTCGGCATTGACTGGTCTCAGCCCGAGGAGCCCACGAGAAGCCGACTGGATGAGTGGTTTTTCGAGAACCGACCGCTCAAAGACCCGCTCCCTTCTTCCCAGAAGTCCACGAGGAGCTAACAAAGTCGTGGAAGGCGCCATTTTCTTTTCACGCCAAATCCTCTTTTTCTACAGCGCTCTTGGTAGTCGATGGCACTCAGAAAAAAGGATACCAAGCCCTTCCTCCCCTCGAGGAAGCCGTCGCTGCACACCTTTGGCACACCAGAGGATGGCAGTCAAAGGCTGTGCACCCTTCCAAGGCCTGCCGCACTACGTCCAGCCTCGCCGGTCGAGCATTCGCCTCCGCCGGCCAGGCGGCGTCATCGCTACACTCAATGGCGGTGCTTCAAGTCTTCCAGGCCAAACTCCTCCGTTCCCTGGATGAGTCTGTTCCTGACAACGAGGCTCTGAAGGATCTACGCGGCGCCACTGACTTGGCCCTGCGCGCCACCAAGGCCAACGCTCAGGCGATCGGCAGATGTATGGCCAGCCTGACGTGACGGTGTTGGAGCGCCATTTGTGGCTTAACCTAACCGAGATGAAGGACGCGGACAAGACCGCTTTCCTGGACGCGCCCATGTCGCCTTCAGGATGATTTGGTCCCGCCGTGGTTGGGTTCACGGAGCGCTTCACTGAAGCACAGAAGGCTTCGCAGGCAATGCGTCATTTCCTGCCTAAGCGTTCCAGCTCCTCCGCTAGCCGTCACGCTAAAGCTGGACCAGCCCAGCCCACCAAGGCGCCGCCTTCAGCTCGCCAGCCTCACGCGGCTTCTAAGCCCGGACAGCGTTCCCGCTCTACGAGCCGCAGCAGACCGCCGGAGCGTCGAGGTCCCCGACCCAGCAATGTGTCGAAACCCGAGCCTCCGAAGCCGTCCTAGCCAGAGGTATAAAGAGAAGGCGGATAGTGCCCGCTTCGGCCGGTGTACCGCCTCGCTCTCTTCTAAAACGTTCCCCAGCTCCCTTCAAGGTGGCTGGGAACACCACATTCACAGCCAACGAGCCCGCAAGCAAGCGCGCTCGCCTGTACACAAACGCCGTTTTCACGGCGACCCATATGAGTCACAAAAAGAGCTTTTTCTCTGTAGGCAGTGTGCCAGCATTAAAGCATGTACCCCTACACTCAAGCACTCCCCCATGTTCCCCAGCCCCCTGCACTCAGGTGGCTGGAAACATTATTCTCACAGTCAACGAGCCCGCACTCAAACGCGCTCGCCTGTACACAAGCACCAATATTCTATGTCCCCCGGCCCCCTGTACTCAGGCGGCGGGAAACATTTCCCTCATAAGCGCCAACTTAGCGCAAAGTTATCGGGCCACCGAGTCCCTGTTACTCAGCGACTCGCCCCACAGATTAATTCAGCCCCTGGCTTCGAAGGCCGAGGCCTGGCGGGCCATTCCTGGCATTTCGAAATGGGTGTTGAACATAATAGAACAAGGTTACTCGCTACAGTTTGCTCGCAGAGCGCCGCGCTTTCGTGCCGTGGAAGAGACAACGGTGAGAAGCGACAAAAGTCACGTGCTTCAAACCGAGATATCAAAACTGTTAATAAAGGGAGCGGTGGAAGCCGTACACCCCTCACAGAGCGAGTCGGGCTTTTACAGCCGTTACTTCCTTGTACCAAAAAAGGACGGTGGTCTCAGACCCATCCTAGATCTCAGACATCTGAACAAAGCCCTTATGAAGCGCCCGTTCAGAATGTTGAGAATGAAACAAATCCTCGCGCACATTCGCCCGGGAGATTGGTTTTTCAATGTGGATCTAGAGGATGCCTATTTCCACATACAAATAGCCCCCCATCACAGGCCATTTTTGAGATTCGCCTTCGAGGGGAAAGTATACCAATACAAGGTGCTACCTTTTGGTCTATCTCTGGCTCCCCGCACGTTTACAAAGTGCATGGAAGCAGCGCTAACCCCGCTGAGGCTTCGGGGAATGAGAATTCTCAACTATCTCGACGACTGGCTCATAATAGCTCAGTCAGAGATACAGTTATTAAACCACAGATCTTGGCTTCTCAACCATTTACAATGCTTGGGACTCAGAATCAATGTGGCAAAGAGTTTATTGTCTCCCACACAGAAAGTTTCGTTTCTGGGAACAGTATTGGACTCACTGCAGATTAGCGCGCGACTGACGTCACAGCGCGCTCTCTCTGTTCGGAACCGAGCGGTTTCCCTCAGGTCCAGTGCACACATTCCTCTCAAACACTTTCAGAGGATGTTGGGTCTCATGGCCTCGGCGGCGCCAGTTCTCAGACTGGGTCTGTTGCACATGCGCCCCCTACAGCACTGGCTGAATCGCCGCGTTCCAGCTCACGCATGGCTTTCGGGCCGATTAAAAATCAAGGTAGACCACAGCTGTTTGTTAGCTCTGGCTCCTTGGAAAAATCCCGTCTGGTACAAGACGGGCGTGAGTTTGGGCACTGTTACGAAGTGGAAAGTTATCTCGACAGATGCATCCAACCTAGGTTGGGAAGCCCTTCACGAGGGCAGGCCGATCTCCGGTCTCTGGTCAGACTCGGAGAAGAGCCTTCATATAAACTGTCTAGAGATGAAAGCGGTCACGATATCGCTAAGAGCTTTACTTCCGTACATAAAACACCACCATGTCCTGATCCGAACGGACAGCAGGTCGGTGGTAGCCTATATAAATCGCCAAGGCGGTCTGAGATCTATCGATCTGCACTCAATGGCGGAAGAAGCCCTAATATGGGCAGAGCACAATTTGAGCTCGCTGAGAGCGACTCACGTGCCAGGCATTCTGAATTTGGGTCCGGACATGCTGTCCAGGGGCAAAGTGTCCCCTGCAGAGTGGTCTCTTCACCCACATTTAATTCAGACAATTTGGGGCAAGTTTGGAAAGGCAAAAGTGGATCTTTTTGCCTCACAAGACAATGCTCAATGCCGAATATATTTCTCCAAGCACGAGGATGCGTTGGCCCACAAATGGCCCAACCTTCCTCTTTATGCTTTTCCCCCAATCTCAATGTTACCTCAGGTCATAGAGAGGATCAGGGAGAGCAAATGCGCTGTGCTTTTAATAGCCCCGCTTTGGAGAAATCAACCTTGGTTCTCACTGCTGAGTCAGATGTCAGATACAGCTCCGTGGCCGATCCCGCTGAGGAGAGACCTCCTCATGCAGGCGGAACGGCAGATCTGGCATCCCCGTCCCGATCTATGGGCACTTCATGTTTGGCCCATCAACGGGTACATGAGAACCTTTCTGAAAGCGTATTGAATACTATTACTGAAGCTAGAGCCCCCACGACTAGGCGGCTCTATTCAGGCAAATGGTCAGTCTTTTCAGACTGGTGTAAAGCGCAAAGTCTGACCCCACATGATTCTGCAGTGTCAGAGGTGCTTACATTTTTACAAGAGCTTCTGGACGCGGGTCGTTCCCCCTCCACGCTCAAAGTTTATGTGGCTGCTATTGCAGCGTATCACATTCAAGTGAACGGACTGTCACTAGGAAAGAACTAAAGTGCTTTCAACTCCGTTCAGAGCACAGGTCATTTCACTTTCGGCACTTTCATCACCGTTAGATGAAATCATAGACTGTAAAAAAATATGGACGTAGTGTCCGTGACGTCACCCATAGGATTCTGATGAGCCGTTCTGAAGCGCAAAGTAGGGACGAGCCATCTTGGCAGCGCGTCATCGCGCGTCACTCCCGGATAACAGAAAATGGGCAAAAAGGCGGGACGTGGGCGGAGCTTAAGTGACGCGATGACTAACAGACAGCAGATAAATGGCTATCCACCTGTCACTCGAAATGGCCACGCCCTTAATTATGCAGAATTTTAAGGCTTTATATAATGTAAACGAATGAGTTATAAAAAAATTCACCCCCCTCACAGTTGTCATGAAGGGCAAAATGAGCCGTATAGACAAAAAGCACAATTTGTACCAGGCTGTAAACATGTTTTATTCTGCTCTAAAGTTGGCCATTTTAACATGGGGCTCAATGAGATTCTGCTCCCTTCTGGATCCTGTCCCTAGCGGCCAGTCGATGAATTGCAGTTTGAGGCACTTACGTATTGGCTTCAAGAGAAACTGCGGGAGGTTGCCGCTTGGATGAAATAGATGCTTATTTGCTCTGTCCTGTCAGAGCGCTGAGAATATACATAGAGCGTTCCGCTGCTTACAGGCAAACTGAACAGCTCTTTGTATGCTTTGGCGGCCGCACCCGAGGGTGCGCGGTTACAAAGCAGACCTTGTCACGGTGGATAGTGGATGCTATTTCCCTGGCTTATGAGTCTAAAGATCTCAGCTGCCCCTTAGGCATTAGAGCCCATTCTACTAGAGGCATGGCCTCTTCATGGGCTTGGTCTACTGGCATTTCTCTGAATGATATCTGTGCGGCGGCAGGCTGGGCCTCCCCGTCCACTTTTATCAGATTCTATCATTTAGATGTTCCGGCTTTACAAGCTGGGCGGTTTCACTTTATTTTGATGGTCCCTTTAACACATTCTGTTGACTATAAATAACATTGCACCTACATGTCTACTAATTCTCATTAGAGTGTTAGTAGAGTATTAGTAGACTGGTAGGGTTAGGGTTAGAATAAGTTGACATGTACTTGCAAAGTTACTTATAGTCAGTAGAATGTCTGTTGGAGGACCATCACAATAAAGAGTTAGCAGACATTAAGCAGACGGTCTACTGATAATCTAATGAGAGTTAGTTGACATGTAGTTGCAAATTTACTTATAGTCAACATAATGTTCAAAAGGGACCATCAAAATAAAGTGTTACCAGCTGGGCTTCTTGCTGTGTAAACAGATTTAACCCCTTAAGGCTCGATAAGTCCGGCCTGGGTTGAATATTGTATAAGTCATAAGCATATTCCTTATACGGCTCGAATTATCTGGCCACTCATTATTCCTGACCCGACTATGTCTGGTCTATACTTATTATTGCACGTATATCGTGTTCATTCTCTTAGGGCCCGACTCAGGTCTGGCTCATTCTGAATTATTGACATCATATTACGGGCCCACCTAGGTTGGCCTGGGTTTGGTGTCGTCGGCTTTAGAGCCGTTAAGCAAGCACTGCGTTTTGCATTGGTCCCCCATAGCGTTTTAGCAAAACGCAATACGAGAGTACTCTCGTAAGGGAACGTTTCGGTTACTAACGTAACCTCTGTTCCCTAAGATGAGGGAACGAGTATTGTGTTTTGCTTGCCGTGCTTGCTTACTTGCTCAGGAGTCGCTTCAGTCGATTAACCTGACTAACCTTGCGAGAGTGGGTCTTATATACCCTTGGCTATGCAAATTCTGTTGCCCCTTGTGGCGGGAATTTGGAAGGACCTGATTGGTCTGTCCCGCCCCACGGTCTCGCTATAGGTTGCTGCAGTTGCAGCGGCACAGCCAATCAGCACGCAGCTGCTTCCTGCTGAGAGTTGTGCAGCTGCACTGCGTATAAAAGGTATTTTTGGATAAAAATTTGCTTCAATATCTCGAGGAAAGGAATTCCCCCATAGCGTTTTAGCAAAACGCAATACTCGTTCCCTCATCTTAGGGAACCGAGGTTACGTTAGTAACCGAAACGTTTTCAATGCAGAGAATCGGATCTGTCGGATTTACATCACGTAAATTCATCCATGTCTCACGAAATACATGAAAGTAAGTGACTGGTGAACTGGGAGAAGAATAGAATAAACAATATAGTTAACTCTATAATTTGTATCTGATATAAATAAGACACGTAGTCAAATTATAACTGAAAGGATTGTTATTGTCGCTTCCATAGACATCAGTGTGTATTTGTTGCTAGTACATATGTGCATTTAAATGTCTGAAACCTAAAATAAACATTATGTGGTTGAAAACACTGAATAGTTGTGATATGTGACTGGCTTGGTGCCAGCCAAAGCGCAAAAGCACATTTGAATTTAAGTGGCACCAAAATCTGCATTCTGATTCGGTCCGGTTACATACTGGTTATATAGGTACTTACTATATAACCATATTGGCACCGAGTTTCGGTACCCAACCCTAGTTGTAACAGCCATAATTGGATAAGGAAAGGACCATAAACTGGGCCTTGAACACTGGTTGGGATGTCCTCCAAAGATGTGAACCCAAAGATGTGCACATGATTGAACCCTGTCCCCAACACCCTAATGGCAAAACATTCTAAGGCAAACCTTATGTATGAAAACACATAGGAAACACATGGTGCATTCTAGACATCATGTAATGTAGAGTGCCAGCATTACCATTAGCACATCAGAGACAGAGCTGGATATTAATGGATACCATCATCATTGCATTGGCATCTCAGCACAGCCTTTATCCTCCTGAGCTCCAGATAAAATCACGCTATGCTCAGAGCAGACCCATTGTTTTCTGGGATTATGGGGGATTACACATAGAAGCCAATGAAAGAGAAGGTTTGAGAGCGATGACCTCGCCTACAGATCAGGATGAGCCGGATATGTTGTATTCATTCCAAAGGAAGGAATTAATTTGATTAGTAGTAATGAATGCAGTGGAGTTTGTGGAAAGAATGCAATCTTGAATTTTGTGGGATCACAGGATTTCGACATGATAATTTAACCTACTGCCTCCTTAGATAGACCTTAATGTCAATGAGACCTAAATAGCTAAAACGTGTAATTCTAGCTAAGAAGTGTAACACTCAATTTTATTGAATCAAATTCTTTTTAAAGCAAATTATAATTACATTTACTGTAATATTACAAATCTCCTTACATATTATTGACCCCTATGACATTTCTGCTATTTTTTTTTTTTGCAGAAATACACATTTAACATTAAACAAAGCTTCAGGACCAACATATTTATGGCTGAATTTTATGCACAGGCTTTTTGTCCAATACAATTTTGCATAGAGTGAAAATATACAACTATGCAAAGGGCTATAGAGCCCAACAGTCAGGTATCGGAAGGACAAAATCCCATTAATTTTCTCCATAAATAAATATATTTTTGGAAATGTTTTATCTTTTCAAGAAAGACCTAACATGAGTTCTGAGGTTATTGAAATCATTAGTGTAATTTCAATTTACAGTTTTTTACGATTGTTTACACACTAAAATAAAAATTTCTAAACAATTTGCAAAATTCTACTCCAATGAGCAAAACACCCCCACATTTTTGCACAACATTACACTCATTGTCTGCTTCACCCTTTTTGCAAAACATTACACACAGTGATTTGTAAAACTCTACACACATTTTCACACCTTAGTCACAGATAATGATTGTGAGGTTACTTCCTTGTCATTACAAAGCCCCGGATTGCCAATGACCACACTAATGAATGAATTGAATAATCACATCCACCAGGTGTGGAAGCACGCGTGCTAATTTGAAAACGCAGCACTTAGGCTTTAACAGTTGTTTTTCTTCAGAGTCAAAGTGTATGTACTTCATTTCATGCAGTATTTTTTATTTGTCTACAGATTGTATTTGTTTCATTGATTTTCATTGTTGGTTGATTACTGTAACTGATTATGGTAAGAAATACTGTAAGTATTGAAATAAATAATTGAAATATTCAGTCTGTTGTGCAGTGCTTGGTAAGTTTATAGTAGGCCTGTGTACATTCTCCCTATATCTCAAACTAATCATGAAGAATGTAGTGGGTTTGTCACTGTTTTCTTTTTAATCTAAATTATCCCTTACATAACAATGTCTGGCCAAAAATCTAGCACAAATGCTATTTCCTAAAATTAGTTTTTTTACTAATGTGTTTTTTATTTATCACAGCAGTGTGAAACTGGCTGCAATAGTGTCGGACCATTGAGGACTGTGTTGGTTGAATGAAAACGTTTCGGTTACTAACGTAACCTCGGTTCCCTAAGATGAGGGAACGAGTATTGCGTTTTGCTAAAACGCTATGGGGGAATTCCTTTCCTCGAGATATTGAAGCAAATTTTTATCCAAAAATACCTTCTATACGCAGTGCAGCTGCACAACTCTCAGCAGGAAGCAGCTGCGTGCTGATTGGCTGTGCCGCTGCAACTGCAGCAACCTATAGCGAGACCGTGGGGCGGGACGGACCAATCAGGTCCTTCCAAACTCCCGCCACAAGGGGCAACATAATTTGCATAGCCTAGGGTATATAAGACCCACTCTCGCAAGGTTAGTCAGGTTAATCGACTGAAGCGACTCCTGAGCAAGTGAGCAAGCACGGCAAGCAAAACGCAATACTCGTTCCCTCATCTTAGGGAACCGAGGTTACGTTAGTAACCGAAACGTTCCCTTACGAGAGTACTCTCGTATTGCGTTTTGCTAAAACGCTATGGGGGACCAATGCAAAACGCCGTGCTTGCTTAACGGCTCTAAAGCCGACGACACCAAACCCAGGCCAACCTAGGTGGGCCCGTAGTATGATATCAATAATTCAGAATGGGCCAGACCTGAGTCGGGCCCTCATGAGAATGAACACGATATTCGTGCAATAAAGTATAGACCGGACATAATCGGGTCAGGAATAATGAGTGGCCAGACACTTCGGGCCGTATAAGGAATATGCTTATGACTTATACAATATTCAACCCAGGCCGGACTTATCGAGCCTTAAGGGGTTAATCTGTTCATACAGCAAGAAGCCCAGCTTGTAAAGCCGGAACATCTAAATTATAGAATCTGATAAAAGTGGACGGGGAGGCCCAGCCTGCCGCCGCACAGATATCATTCAGAGAAATGCCAGTAGACCAAGCCCACGAAGAGGCCATGCCTCTAGTAGAATGGGCTTTAATGCCTAAAGGGCAGCCGAGATCTTTAGACTCATAGGCCAGTGAGATAGCATCCACTATCCACCGTGACAGGGTCTGCTTTGTAACCGCGCACCCTCGGGTGCGTCCGCCAAAGCATACAAAGAGCTGTTCAGTTTGCCTGTAAGCAGCGGAACGCTCTATGTATATTCTCAGCGCTCTGACAGGACAGAGCAAATTAGCATCTATTTCATCTGACTGTGATGAAAGTACCGAAAGTGAAATAACCTGTGCTCTGAACGGAGTTGAAAGCACTTTAGGTACATATCCATGTCTTGGTTTGAGGACGACTTTGGAGTCGTTTGGCCCAAATTCCAGACACGAGGCGCTCACAGAGAGCGCGTGCAGATCACCCACTCGCTTAACTGATGCAATCGCTAGCAGAAAAGCGGTCTTTAGTGACAGGAGCTTTAAGCTCACAGAATGCAGAGGCTCAAATGCAGAGCTCTTCATGGCATCCAGGACCGTGGACAGGTCCCATATAGGGACTGAAGGGGGGCGAGGTGGGTGAAGCCTTCTAGCCCCTTTAAGGAAGCGAACAATGAGATCGCTCTTTCCTAGTGACAGTCCGTTCACTTTAATGTGATACGCTGCTATAGCAGCCACATAAACTTTGAGCGTGGAGGGGGAACGACCCGCGTCCAGAAGCTCTTGTAAAAATGTAAGCACCTCTGACACTGCACAATCATGTGGGGTCAGACTTCGCGCTTTACACCAGTCTGAAAAGACTGACCATTTGCCTGAATAGAGCCGCCTAGTTGTGGGGGCTCTAGCTTCAGTAATAGTGTTCATTATGCTTTCAGAAAGGTTCTCATGTACCCGTTGATGGGCCAAACATGAAGCGCCCATAGATCGGGACGGGGATGCCAGATCTTCCCTTCCGCCTGCATGAGGAGATCTCTCCTCAGCGGGATCGGCCACGGAGCTGCATCTGACATCTGACTCAGCAGTGAGAACCAAGGTTGATTTCTCCAAAGCGGGGCTATTAAAAGCACAAAGCATTTGCTCTCCCTGATCCTCTCTATGACCTGAGGTAACATTGAGATTGGGGGAAACGCATAAAGAGGAAGGTTGGGCCATTCGTGGGCCAACGCATCCTCGTGCTTGGAGAAATATATTCGGCATTGAGCATTGTCTTTTGAGGCGAAAAGATCCACTTTTGCCTCTCCAAACTTGCCCCAAATTATCTGAATTATATTTGGGTGAAGAGACCACTCTGCCGGGGACACTTTGCCCCTGGACAGCATGTCCGGACCCAAATTCAGAATGCCTGGCACGTGAGTCGCTCTCAGCGAGCTCAGATTGTGCTCTGCCCATATTAGGGCTTCTTCCGCCATTGAGTGCAGATCGATAGATCTCAGAACGCCTTGGCGATTTATATAGGCTACCACCGACCTGCTGTCCGTTCGGATCAGGACATGGTGGTATTTTATGTACGGAAGGAAAGCTCTTAGCGATATCGTGACCGCTTTCATCTCTAGACAGTTTATATGAAGGCTCTTCTCTGAGTCTGACCAGAGACCGGAGATCGGCCTGCCCTCGTGAAGGGCTCCCCAACCTAGGTTGGATGCATCTGTCGAGATAACTTTCCACTTCGTAACAGTGCCCAAACTCACGCCCGTCTTGTAGCAGACGGGATTTTTCCAAGGAGCCAGAGCTAACACACAGCTGTGGTCTACCTTGATTTGCAATCGGCCCGAAAGCCATGCGTGAGCTGGAACGCGGCGATTCAGCCAGTGCTGTAGGGGGCGCATGCGCAACATACCCAGTCTGAGAACTGGCGCCGCCGAGGCCATGAAACCCAACATCCTCTGAAAGTGTTTGAGAGGAATGTGTGCACCGGACCTGAGGGAAACCGCTCGGTTCCGAACAGAGAGCGCGCGCTGTGACGTCAGCCGCGCGCTCATCTGCATTGAGTCCAATACTGTTCCCAGAAACGAAACTTTCTGTGTGGGAGACAATAAACTCTTTGCCACATTGATTCTGAGTCCCAAGCATTGTAAATGGTTGAGAAGCCAAGATCTGTGGTTTAATAACTGTATCTCTGACTGAGCTATTATGAGCCAGTCGTCGAGATAGTTGAGAATTCTCATTCCCCGAAGCCTCAGCGGGGTTAGCGCCGCTTCCATGCACTTTGTAAACGTGCGAGGGGCTAGAGATAGACCAAAAGGTAGCACCTTGTATTGGTATGCTTTCCCCTCGAAGGCGAATCTCAAGAATGGCCTGTGATGGGGGGCTATTTGTATGTGAAAATAGGCATCCTCTAGATCCACAGTGAAAAACCAATCTCCCGGGCGAATGTGCGCGAGGATTTGTTTCATTCTCAACATTCTGAACGGGCGCTTCATAAGGGCTTTGTTCAGATGTCTGAGATCTAGGATGGGTCTTAGACCACCGTCCTTTTTTGGTACAAGGAAGTAACGGCTGTAAAAGCCTGACTCGCTCTGTGAGGGGTGTACGGCTTCTACCGCTCCCTTTATTAACAGTTTTGATATCTCGGTTCGAAGCACGTGACTTTTGTCGCTTCTCACCGTTGTCTCTTCCACGGCGCAAAAGCGCGGTGGTCTGCGAGCAAACTGTAGCGAGTAACCTCGTTCTATTATGTTCAACACCCATTTCGAAATGCCGGGAATGGCCCGCCAGGCCTCGGCCCTCGAAGCCAGGGGCTGAATTAATCTGTGGGGCGAGTCGCTGAGTAACAGGGACTCGGTGGCCCGATAACCTTGCGCTAAGCTGGCGCTTTTGAGGGAATTGTTTCCCGCCGCCTGAGTGCAGGGGGCCGAGGGACATAGAGGATTGGTGCTTGTGTACAGGCGAGCACGCTTGAGTGCGGGCTCGTTGACTGTGAGAATAATGTTTCCAGCCACCTGAGTGCAGGGGGCTGGGGAACATGGGGGAGTGCTTGAGTGTAGGGGTACATGCTTTAATGCTGGCACACTGCCTACAGAGAAAAAGCTCTTTTTGTGACTCATATGGGTCGCCGTGAAAACGGCGTTTGTGTACAGGCGAGCGCGCTTGCTTGCGGGCTCGTTGGCTGTGAATGTGGCGTTCCCAGCCGCCTTGAAGGGAGCTGGGGAACGTTTTGGAAGAGAGCGAGGCGGTGCACCGGCCGAAGCGGGCACTATCCGCCTTCTCTTCATACCTCTGGCTAGGACGGCTTCGGAGGCTCAGGTTTCGACACATTGCTGGGTCGTGGACCTCGACGCTCCGGCGGTCTGCTGCGGCTCGTAGAGCGGGAACGCTGACCGGGCTTGGAAGCCGCGTGAGGCTGGCGAGCTGAAGGCGGCGCCTTGGCGGGCTGGGCTGGTCCAGCCTTAGCTTGACGGCTAGCGGAGGAGCTGGAACGCTTGGGCAGGAAATGTCGCATTGCCTGCGAAGTTTTCTGTGCCTCAGTGAAGCGCTCTGTGAACCCAACCACGGCGGAACCAAACAATCCTGAAGGCGAAATGGGCGCGTCCAGGAAAGCGGTCTTGTCCGCGTCCTTCATCTCCGTTAAGTTAAGCCATAAATGGCGCTCCAACACCGTCAGGCTGGCCATGCATCTGCCGATCGCCTGAGCATTGGCCTTGGTGGCGCGCAGGGCCAAGTCAGTGGCGCCGCGCAGATCCTTCAGAGCCTCGTTATCAGGAACAGACTCGTCCAGGGAACGGAGGAGTTTGGCCTGGAAGACTTGATGAACCGCCATGGAGTGTAGCGCTGACGCCGCCTGGCCGGCGGAGGCGAATGCTCGACCGGCGAGGCTGGACGTAGTGCGGCAGGCCTTGGAAGGGTGCACGGTCTTTGACTGCCATCCTCTGGCGGAGGGCGGGCAAAGGTGTGCAGCGACAGCCTCCTCGAGGGGAGGAAGGGCTTGATATCCTTTTTTCTGAGCGCCATCGACTACCGAGAGCGCTGGAGAAAAAGAGGATCTGGCGCGAGATGAAAATGGCGCCTTCCACGATTTTGTTAGCTCCTCGTGGACTTCTGGGAAGAAGGGAGCGGGTCTTTGAGCGGTAGGTTGACGGCGGTTCTCGAAATACCACTCATCCAGACGGCTTCTCGTGGGCTCCTCGGGCTGAGACCAGTCAATGCCGAGGTCGTCCACGGCCTTGGTGAGCAAGCGCATAAGCTCAGCGTCGACTGAGGTTATGACGCCGCTAGCCGTCCGCGTCGAAGTGGCGTGCTCCGAGGCGGCGTCCGACCACCCGCTCCCGGATGCAGCAAGGGAAAGGCTGTCATCCTCTTCCTCCTCTGGTCCGCCGAACGAAACAGCAGCAGCCGCCATGCGAGGGGAGCTGTGCTGCTCGTCGGCGAACAACACGGGCGATGGCGAGGCACGCGGGGACATGCCCGGCGTGTGCTCGTCAGAGCGCTCCGGTGGCCTCTGGTCGCGACGTTTTTTCTTCCGTGGCTCTAGAGGCTGGGAGCACGGGACGGGATCCGAGTCGAAGCTGGCGAGCCGAGCCCGAAGGGTCTGCAGCGCCAGCTCGTCGCACTCAGGGCAGCCGCCCTGGTTGAGTGCAGCCTGCGTGTGGTCTCGTCCGAGACATGACACGCAGATGATGTGCCGATCCTCGTCCGCGATGAAACCTCTGCACGAGGCGCAGGAACCAGACATTTGCATCAACGTCTCGGCTCTTTTTGAATGTTTTAGAAAAACAGAAGGTATAAAGGATATGGTGCCGGATGGCGCAGCTGGAAGGCAGGCTGAAGGCGGAGAATCCGACGTCCTCAGGCTGCGTGTTCCGCTGGGTGCGTGTCGACGGCAGGCTTCGATCCGGAGCTCAACGATTGCAAGTCGCTGAAGAAGAATTAATCTGACTAACCTTGCGAGAGTGGGTCTTATATACCCTAGGCTATGCAAATTATGTTGCCCCTTGTGGCGGGAGTTTGGAAGGACCTGATTGGTCCGTCCCGCCCCACGGTCTCGCTATAGGTTGCTGCAGTTGCAGCGGCACAGCCAATCAGCACGCAGCTGCTTCCTGCTGAGAGTTGTGCAGCTGCACTGCGTATAGAAGGTATTTTTGGATAAAAATTTGCTTCAATATCTCGAGGAAAGGAATTCCCCCATAGCGTTTTAGCAAAACGCAATACGAGAGTACTCTCGTAAGGGAACTAATAGCATTTTCACAAATATGTGTATATGTTTTGACTGAAGTGTGTATGTTTTGACTGAAGCGTGTCATTTTGCAAACAATCTAGGAATTATGCAAATTGAGTGTGGTGTTTGGATAATTGTGATTATATTTTGAAAAAAAGAACCCGGTTTTCAAAATTGCGTGTAAACAATCTAAAAAAACTGTAATACCAGTACTGAAATATAGTAATACTGCTTTCAGTCACACTACATCTAAATGAACACACAATTACCATCCACCTTATTTTGCAAAGCAGAAGCATTTTCTGTGAATATGTGAGACTTCTGATTCATTAGCCACCCAGATAGCAACATTGTGTCAGCCCAGATCTGGCCCACATCTGGCACTTGTGGCATACTGATTTGGCCCACATGCTGCGTGGAATGACGGCCCTTGAATGGACCACTCCTGTTTGCCAGATCTGGGCCACAAGCAGGCCATAACAATGCCACATGTCAGCCAAGAGCAAAGAAATAAACCAGAACTGGACCTTATCTGAGCCACAAAATCTGTGTATATTAGATATGGAGTCAGCTCAGCCTTAATAAACCTGTTAAAAAGGAGAATCACTGAAGGAGAGAAGAGAACAGAAAAAGAGACGAGCAGAAAGACAAGAATTTGCAACTGACTTCAGCCACAGCTTTAGATGAAATCAACTGAAGATAAAAGAAGACATTCAATCTCTGAAGATCTCAGCAGAGGAGGATTAAACAACTCCACAAACAGCATTACCAGCTTCACACATTACAAACCAGACTGACTTTATTTCTGTAAGATGTCTACAGAAGCTCTTATTGAGAATTAGCAGAAGTTTAACTCTAATGTGTTTCATCTGAAATCACCATGACAGTGATCAGTGTTTCCATTAGTTGGGCTCTTTACTCTTATTATATGTTTTCCTCTATTGACTTCTGTGAATGTGTGTTGGTAAAACACGTTTGAAATAACAAAGGAAGCTAAAGAGAAGTGACATCTGGTGATGGTTTTATGATGACATTTTATATATGATATTGCCTGGTGTTATTTGAGTATAACAAGTGTGTTGTGTTAATACATTTGCACTACAAACCCTGTGTACAGAACTGTGAGATCCTGCAGTATTATAATAATCAGTAATTAGATTTTAACAAAGCACAAAAAGTGTGTTGTGTTAATAATACGTTTGCACTACAAACCCTGTGTACAGAAGTGTGAGATCTTGCAGTATTATAATATCAGTTATTAGATTTTAACAAAGCACAAAAAGTTAATCTGATACACACAGATATCAAGAATCGGCATATGAATCTCATCAATGGTGACAAACAAAAGAATAGGAAAATTCCGCTGCATAATATATTTATGCTGCAATGCATGCTGGGAGCTCTGTACTATGCTGGTATCCAGCATGCTTTGCAACATGGCATTTTTGATTGTCACCATTGTTGAGAATTGTGCTGATTGTTGATGTCTGTGTGTCTACCTGTCATCATAGGTTAAACTTTTATTTTTTTTCATGTTTGTTAAAAAACAAACTGCATAATTCTAACTGATTGTTAAAACACTGCAAGATCTGATGCTTCAGTAACACAGGATTCACCAGGTAATCATATTCACCTGATGTCACTTCTCTTTAGCTTCCTTTGCTACTTCAAATGTGTTTTATCAACATACACACGCAGAAGAGAAAGACATACAATAAGAATAAAGAGCCCAACTAATAGGTAACACTTTATTTTGATGGTCCCTTTTGAGCTTTCTGTTGGCTATAAGTAACTTTGCAAGTACAAGGCAACTACTACCTCTCATTAGAGTATTAGTAGACTGTCTGCTTAATATCTGCTAACTCTTTATTGTGATGATCCTCCAACCAAAAGACATTCTACTGACTTTAAGTAACTTTGCAAGTACGTCAACTTATTCTAACCCTACCAGTCTACTAATACTCAACTAACACTCGAATGAAAGTTAGTAGACATGTAGTTGCAACGTTACTTATAGTAAACAGAATGTGATCAAAATAAAGTGAAACCAATTATTTATATAATATGTTTGAAAAATAAAAATAAAAATAATCTGAAAAAAAGAGAAACACAAGGTAATGAATAAAAACATATAGGGCTGAAGCCCCAGAAGTCCACCCTTTTTGCCGCCTATGATTAAGCACCCCGTTTTACTGCTGATTTTTTGAAAAAGGAAAAAAGTTTTTTAGACCTTATATTCCTGAAGTTACTCATATAAACATTGGGTAAATAGGTGCAAAATTTTAAGGGGAAATTATATTAGAGTACGACTAATCTCTTTGAAGTGCATCTCTTTGTGTAGGTGAAAAAACAATTCTTCATGTGTCATTCCAATGCCAAGGTTGCATTTGTGAGGTCTGAACACATCTTCACCTCGACAGGTGCTCGTCCTGCTGGGAGCTTCTTTTGATGTGGTAACCTGTTACTGTGAAAATCATTTCAGTGTGCTTCCATTAGTAGGGCGTGAGGCACTGTGGGAAATATTACAATCCCTGATCTCTCCACAATCTCTCACATATTTAAATAAGTCTTGGAAAACTTCTCAACCAGTGTATAATGCAGTTCGCATCACGCGCTGCTCATAGGGCACCAAGTGCTCAGGGGGGCACCACAAGAAAATGCTCTCTCTCTCTCTAGCTCCCTACTAACCCTACTAAGCCACCATAGTATAAAACTCATGGCATGCATTGCAGCATTAAGTATGTCACCATTGTTGAGATGCATATGCTGATTCTTTATATCGGTGTGCGTCTAAACCTATTTCCCCTTAAAATGTATTTAAAAAAATACCCTAAGGACCAATTGCCCAGCCAGCAGAGTCATGTGGGGCCCATATGGGTGTCACCTGGGCTGTCTAACTGGGGCCCAGCCAGTTTTGTCCTCAGTTTCCATGTAGGCCCCACATGGGCTAGCCCAGATGAACTGAACACTGCTCAGTGTGCACACTACAGGCTGTTAAATGTAACTGAATCAGTGTTGGAGTTAATGAGATAATTAAGTGATTAATAGAGTAAAGACTGAATATTACTGAAGACTCCTGATGATAACAAGCAGAATCACTGAAGGACAGAGAAACACAACAGACTTCAGACACAACTTCACAAAAGCATTATCAGCTTCCCTTTTTACCTATTAGATTGACTTTCTGTTATCTTAGTTTTTATTGATAATTCCCACTGAGCAAAGGTGTACGTTGAAAAGACGTCCACTGAGGAGCCAGAATGAAAGTTTTTATGACGTCTGTTTTTGACGTGTTCTGCACGTCCGATATAGACGTTCATGGAACCTCAAGGTTAAAAACTAGTTCAAATCTGCTCATTGTGGACATATTTTCCATTTGTAATTGCAAAGCAACTCACAGACAGTGTGTGTTTGTCCAGAAATCATGAAAATAAAAGAAACTTAGCTCACACCTTTAGACATTTTAGACAACTTAGCATCTGTAAATCACACATCTTTGGATCGTGAGAGAATCGTGGGATTCAATCCAGGATCTTCTTGCTGTGAGGAGACAGTGTTTCCCATTGAGACACTGGTGCTGCCCTTAATCACAGACATAAGACACACTTTGACTATTTCTGTCAGACGTCTACAGAAGCTCTAACTGAGAATTAACAGAGCTTTAGATGTTGATGTTTATGGTGAATTTGAAGCCACCATTGTGGTGGGAAGCGTTTGCTTTAGTTGGGCTCTTGGTTCCTGTACTTGAGTTAGCTTTTCTTTGGCTGCTGTAACTGTGTGTGTGAAACACAATAGTTATGGCTGAGAAAGCAAAGATAAAGTGACTTAAGGTGTTGTCAGCTTCTTGTTGATGACTAAATCATCAGAAGTCTAGAATCTGATGTTGTGCTTTTGAGTTTTAGGTTCTTGTTTGGCAAATAATAATTTGTTTATATAGCCTACTATAACCTTGTGAATCCACTGTATTGACAACAATAGCAATAAACAAATCACTCATTATGAAAGATGATTAAACAGCAGCTGCACATTGTTTTGAGAAAATATGTCACATAGTCACACGCAGACATCAAGATTTTGCATATGATTCACAACAATGGTGACTATCAAGCATGAGTTTTGTACTTTGAAGCTACCCATCATGCATTGCAGCATGAAGTTTTTTTTTATGATTGTCACTGTTGTTGTGAATCATATGCAAAATCTTGATGTCTACGTGTGACTATGTGAAATATTTTCTCAAAACAATGTGCACATGCAGTTTTATCATCTTTCAGATGATATCATCTTTTTTTTTAACCCTGAGGTTCCATGAATGTCTATATTGGACGTGCAGAACACGTCAAAAACAGACGTCATAAAAACTTTCATTCTGGCTCCGGGGCGGCAGTGGCTCAGTGGTTCATGTAGGTTGTCTACAAACCGGAAGGTTGGTGGTTCGATCCCCGGTTCCACCTGACCAAGTGTTGAGGTGTCCATGAGCAAGACACCTAACCCCAGCTGCTCCCGACGAGCTGGATGGCGCCTTGCATGGCAGACACCGCCGTCGGTGTGTGAATGGGTGAATGTGAGGCAATGTGTAAAGCGCTTTGGAAGGCCATTGGTCTGTTAAAAGCGCTATATAAAATGCAGTCCATTTACCATTTACCATTCAGGATAAGTGATTATTTTATTGCTATTAGTCCCGATACAGTGGATTCACAAGTTATAGTATATAAACAAATTATTATTTGCCAAACATGAACACAAAACTCAAAAGCATAACATAAGATTCTAGACTTCTGATAATTTAGTCATCAACAAGGAGCTGACAACACCTGAAGTTACTTTATCTTTGCTTTCTCAGCCATAACTATTGTGTTTCTCACACACAGTTACAGCAGCCAAAGAAAAGCTAACACAACTACGGGGACCAAGAGCCCAACTAAAGCAAACGCTTCCCACCACAATGGTGACTTCAAATGAAACATAAATATCAACATCTAAAGCTCTGTTAATTCTAAGTAAGAGCTTCTGTAGACGTCTGACAGAAATAGTCAAAGTGTGTCTTATGTCTGTGATTAAGGGCAGCACCAGTGTCTCAGTGGGAAACACTGTCTCCTCACAGCAAGAAGATCCTGGATTGAATCCCACGATTCTCTCACGATCCAAAGATGTGTGAATTACAGATTATAAGTTTTCTAAAGTGTCTAAAGGTGTGAGCTAAGTTTCTTTTATTTTCATGATTTCTGGACAAACACACACTGTCTGTGAGTTGCTTTGCAATTACAAATGGAAAATATTTCCACAATTTGAACTAGTTTTTAACCCTGAGGTTCCATGAATGTCTATATTGGACGTGCAGAACACGTCAAAAACAGACGTCATAAAAACTTTCATTCTGGCTCCTCAGTGGACGTCTTTTCAACGTACGCCTTTGCTCAGTGGGAATTATCAATAAAAACTAAGATAACAGAAAGTCAATCTAATAGGTAAAAAGGGAAGCTGATAATGCTTTTGTGAAGTTGTGTCTGAAGTCTGTTGTGTTTCTCTGTCCTTCAGTGATTCTGCTTGTTATCATCAGGAGTCTTCAGTAATATTCAGTCATTACTCTATTAATCACTTAATTATCTCATTAACTCCAACACTGATTCAGTTACATTTAACAGCCTGTAGTGTGCACACTGAGCAGTGTTAAGTTCATCTGGGCTAGCCCATGTGGGGCCTACATGGAAACTGAGGACAAAACTGACTGGGCCCCAGTTAGACAGCCCAGGTGACACCCATATGGGCCCCACATGACTCTGCTGGCTGGGTGTGTACCTTGTGGAATAAAATTGTGCCTCCACTGTACCTTTTTTCTTAGAGTGTGGCTCCATCACCATCCAACTATAGATTAGTACAGTCTTTTGGGAGGTAGTTACACCTGGGCCTGTATTTATCAAACATCTGAGAATTACTCACAAGAACACTGCTAAGAATTGACTTAAGAGTAAAACAATTCTTGGCACAAAGCTGCGCTTCAAAGTTAGTTATTAAGCATCTCAATCTTTAAGTGAAGTGTAGGACTAAATCTTAAGTTCAGTCTTAGAGTTGATTCACGACACTTTGCTGTGCCACAAACTGGATTTTGGATGATGTCATAGGCATGAACCAATCACTGAATAGATGTCCTTATTTAAGAATATTCTCAGATAAATTCACATTGAATGGTGAAATTCCTAAGAGGAGTATACATTCAGCACACATTTGACAATAAAGAATTTTCAAGACAATACAATGCAAATACAAATACACATTTGTTTGAAATGAAAGATAAACACGTTTTCCACCATGTCTTAATTAAAAAAATGTAACTAGTGTGCTGTTATCTGACCTGCCTATATATAGCTTAGATTTTTTGATATAATCAGCCACCATGGATTCCAAAAGAAAACCGAACTGGCGGGAGGAAGAAGCGCTACTGCTTGCTGAATTAATTGAACAGCGTAATGTTATAAAAGGCAAGTTCAGCCCAACATTATCCAGCACTGACTAAGATGATGCCTGCTCTGTTCAAACGATACCGTTTGATTAACTGCGCATTGTCAAACATTTAAAAAACATTCTTCCTCTACTAAAAAGATTTGCGCACATCTCTATCTCCTCAGTGCCATCAACTCCTAACCACTTGAGAGACCTCTCGAGCTGTCTTAAATAACTTGGAGAGTAAGAGTGATTCTTAGCTTTAATAAATTTGATAACTTGCTTTTATACTTAAGTTTGAAAGTAGGAGTAAATTTCATGAATTCTCAGCACTTAAAGGAACTGTATGTAAGAAATGTATTTCAATTAATCATAAAATCGCCCTGATTTGTCACTAGACATTAAGAAAACATGTTAATTTAAAATACTTATATCACTGACAACAGTAGTCCGGCCAGGATATTGTCATATTAAAAGTGAAGTTGCAGCCCTCAACTGATGTTGATGTTGACATGTTGTGTTTTGGCCTGAAGCACCACCCTCCAACTATCGACCAATCACAAAGTCAGTAGTGTTTCGGCATCCGGGTTGCCAGCACTGCTCTAGTTACCACAGCTGCAGATGCAAACTTTTTGGATAAAAAAAAAAACTTTACGAAACCTAAAAGACCTCGTTATGAATCAGAAAAACGTTGTGACAATGAAAAAAAAAACTTGCTGTGTAGGACTCGTCACTTGCCATTGGAAGCTCCTTGTAGCAGCCAACGTTCCTGCTGGATCCTGCAGCCTATCTGGCAACCTCAAGTCAGGGGGGAGAGGGAGAGGGGATACACCGCTCTACAGTCATTTGAAAGTGATTTTTGAGTTTTGGCCACAATCTTACATACATTTCCTTTAAGACTAAAATGGCACTTTAAGAAGCTTGATAAATATACGGCCCTGGGCTCGTATTTATCAAGCATCTGAGAATTACTCACAAGAACACTGCTAAGAATTGACTTAAGAGTAAAAAAATTCTTGGCTCAAAGCTACGCTTAAAAGTTAGTTATCAAGCATCTCAATCATACTTTAAGTGAAGTGTAGGACTAAATCTTAAGTGTCAGTCTTAGAATTGATTCACGACACTTTGCTGTGCCACAAACAGGATTTTGGATGATGTCATAGGCATGAACCAATCACTGAATAGATGTCCTTATTTAAGAATATTCTCAGATAAATTCACCATAAATGGTGGAATTAAGGGGAGTTTGCATTCAACACACAATAAAGAATTTTCAAGAGAATACATTATGATATTCACATTGGAAATGAAAGATAAACACTTTTTCCACCATGTCTTACAAATTACAATTTTTAAACCAGTGTGCTGTTAACTCACCTGCCTATATATAGGCTAGATTTTATGATATTATCCAATAAAATACAGAATTGGTGGGAGGAAAAAGCGCTACTTTTTGCTGAATCATTTGAACAGCGGAATCTTTTTTTTTTTATTTTTATAAATGGCAACATTAACCAGTGCTGAAAAAGATGATGCTTCCTCAGTCCAAACCGCTCGTCGTCAAATATTTCAAACACATTTTTCCTTCCTCTCCTGAAAGATTTGCGCATGTCTCAGTGCCATCACAAGCCCCTACTGGCAACTCATAACCATTTGAGAGACCTCTTGAGCTGTCTTAAATAACTGGGAGAGTAAGAGTGACTCTTAGCTTTAAGAAATTTGATAACTTGCTTTTATACTTAAGTTTAAAAGTAGGAGTACATTTCATGAATTCTCAGCACTTAAGACTAAAATGGCACTTTGAGAAGCTTGATAAATATGGGCCCAGGTCACTTAGCTATATTCATGAAAAGCATTTGAGATAGATAAAATCTCACAAGCCACAACTGAGAGCTTCCATGGATGAAACACTTAGATGAAACAACTGTGAAACTCAAATAAAAAAGTTCTTATTGAAAATTAACAGAGGTTTAGATGTTGATGTTGTATTGAAAAGTTTTAGTCACCATTATTGTGATCCATGTGTCCTTTAGTTGGGCTGTTTAACTTTTGACTTTTTATGTGAGTTTGTGGTTTTTTGTAACAGTGTGAACAAAACATAATCTGTTCAAATTAAAAGAAGGATAAGTCAAAAATTGTCATGTAGAAAAATGTTAATAAATAATATTCACCAACAATATTATGTAATAATTTCACTTTTGGGCCCAAACAAGGGACGCCAATTATGTAGTGATTTTACGTTCGTCCATCCAAGGACGTTAAGTAAGGTAGTGATTGGTACTCAAGTCACCGATGACGTTGTGATTTTTGGATCACACGTCACTTAAGGTGTGGTTATGAATACATCAGATAACCACCTTCCCCCTCTCTTAGTTTGGGACACTAGTCAAGGTATTTTACCTTGGCTCTATGAGAACACTCCAAACAGGAGGCTGTTCAATCATTTTAGATTGAATGTAAAGTGGGGAGAGTTGGTCAGCTGATTTATCTGAAAGATTGGTGAGATTTCTAACTTGTAGAGCCTTTTATGTATTATCAGCACAAGTAAGACACAATTGTAATAAAATAGATTTTATTAACAAAAGATAAACTAGAATAACTAACACAACTACTAAATGAATACAATGAATGATAAAGGAATAAAGTGCACAAGATACATAAAATTCATGTGATTAAGTTGAGTGTGGCTATGGAAGAGTTGCGTTATCTTATGGAAAGATAAACTGTTGTTTGTCTGAAATTAAGGTGAAGAACCTTATTATGCATCAAACAAATAACGAAAGATTATTTGTTATTAACTCGCATCAGTTAAATTACCTCTAATGTAAATTAGAAAATCACATACTGATAATATACGACAATGCCAAGGTTTCTGGAAAAGTGAAAAAGTGGAAAAGTGTTTGGTTAAGTGATATTTACGTTCCACGTGGTTGAGTAAGCAGTCCGATGGAGGTGACTTCTTCCACTGGTTGTGCTGGGTGACAATGCAGTGGGAAAGGAGCTGGAATCCGTTTCAACAGTCTTGAACACGAAGATCTGTGGGATGCTGATCTCCTGGAGCACCAAAGGGTCCTAAATCTGGAACACGCAGATGAGGCCCTGAAGTAGGTGCAGAAGGTCCTTAATCTGGAACACGCAGACGAAAGAACCTCGAAGTGAAGGTTTGCTCTCCTGAGCTTAACCTTGTTGCAAATGTCTCTCTGTGTCTTCTGACTCTGTGGGTCAGGCACTCAGGACTTGGTCAATCCGCTTTGGTCTCTCTGGCATGGAGACTCGGGATGTACTGTAGTCGTCTCGCTGGACTAAAACTCTGAACGTAGTGGTTGTTAATGTCTCTTTCCTCACAGGCTGGAGGCTCAGAATATGGTCATATCTGTTGCTGCCTCACAAGCTGTAGACTCAGATCCTTGGATCTTTTGTTGTCTCTCCGGATGAACCAGAGACTCAGAACTTGGTTGCTCTGTCACAGTCTCTTCGTCGCAGGAGAAACTCAGAACGTGGTGAACTGTTACAGTCTCATCCTTGCTGGGGAGACTCAGAACAAGGTGTGTCTGTTGAAAGGGTACCTTTATCCTTTTCCGAATAGGAGGAGATTGCAATTTGGCGCTTCTCCATTCCAGTGTTGCGATTGGCTGCTGGCATCAGAGGGGGTCCACAGTGAGACTCACCCTCCTTTCTCCTGTGGAACTCATTTGCATACTGTACACAGTTAGAAGTCTTTAAAGGGTCTTTAAAGTTTACCAATGCATTTCTCACTTTCCAAACCACCATCAGAATACCCTTGGCAATATTCTAAACAAATAGAAACCAAATATGATGGGAAAAGATTTAACTGTTCATTCATTTGTTCATTAACAGCTGATTCTGTGTAAGATGTTGCATTACAAATAGCTGTCACTGAGAATACTTATTTCTCTGAATAAGTATGAAATGGATGTGTGTAGTTTACATCAGTCTTAAGGTTTCCAAACATAGTTATGAATGGATTTAGATGAATCATTGTGGTCTTTGTTTCACCCAGTACTGCTAAGGTCCTGTGGAATTTTTATGGCAATCATAGACCAAGACACTAGGGATGTGGGTGAAGGGCAGGTACTGCATTTGGGCCAATGAGATGTCTTGTCCTTCCTGGGCTTGGTACAAGAGCTGGTCTTTTTGGCCTCTAAGAGGTGTCTGGATGTTGTCATAGCATCTTATCTGATGGCGTTGGACAGTTTGTTTGTCTCAGTCTACCAAGATCCAATCAAAATGTAGCAAACCTTTGTCCACTGTTATGGACAGAGAGTGGCCCGGGCCATAAACTGGGCCCTGGAATGTGCTGTCCACTACAACTTTTTTGGCACAGATCAGACATTCTGAGTCCTGATTTTTTTTTAATACATTCTAAGGGGAAAAAAGTTTAGACACATACAGTTACTAGATAAGTACAATTTTCAACTAAATAAGAAGAGCATTTTTTTCAGTGTAGTCAAATTTTTTGATAGTTTAAAATTTAATAGGCCTTTGTTGACTACATTCTAAATAAATTATTCTGGAGTTTTGTTTTGTGGAAAGTGATTTTTTGTGATTGTGTCTTAATTGTAATTATTTATTATTAATTTTTTTAGCATGAGACTACTTTTAAAAACAAAAAATAGTACAACAAATTTAGAAAATGTTTTCTTAGTAATTGTCTTGTTTCTAGTCTAAATATTTAAACATTCTTAAATCAAGATGCATTTACTATATAAGTACAATATATATAATATATAATATATAAATTATGTCCTTTGTCCTTTATGTATGTCATTATTGCGGGCTATTATGTTCTTTTATCCTCTCAGGTGTGATTCCAGAATTATTCATTAGCTATTCCGCCTCCTCGTATATTGTCTTTGTGAAGAAAAAGTGTCTTACAAATTTTAAATCAGTGTATTGTTTTATGTGAATGAGATTCTCAATGATTCTCACATCAGTTTAAAGCAAAAACCCTAGGCAAATACACCCATTAGTCAAAAGTCTCGTGGACACATATCTATTGTGTGTTTTGAGTTCTTAATTTTTTTTTTCCAAAAACCGTGCATAAACATTTTTCTCTCAAAAATATAAGCATGTACATTGTAGACTAGGAATTTGCCTCTTTCCCCGTTGTTTGATTCACGGGACCAGACACCAGTTGCTTTGTCAAGAGATCTCTTTATTTAAATAATTGTTGTTGTTGTCAGACATAGGAGAGAAAGACTGTTCTGGAGAGATGTTATAACGCAGTTTCACTGTTGTTCTCCATCACCAGTTCTCTCTCTGCTCTCCAGACAAAAGGCTTGTGGTTTTATGCACCCCGAAAAAAATCTGGTTTCCATTAACTGAATGAATAAGTCACACATACATTGAAACTTAAACACACATTCATACTGTTTCCCATTCTCACATTTGGAGCCTCATATAGTCCAAAGCTAACTCTCCTATGGTCTCTAACATACATGTAATGAAGCATACAATTATTATAAATGATTATGAAAAATAATAAAAATAATAATACAGATACAAAATATTAACTAATTATGAATATTAATGAGAAGTAATATTGACTAGTAAAATTTGGTCTACATACATACATGTTGCTCACATATTATAGTAGCCCAGTTTGTGCTGAATACAGTGTAATTACACTTTTGCCATTAATGTGTTTATAAGCAACTGAAAAAAGCACAAATGTCAGAGCATGTCAAAACTTCTAAAGGGCCACAAAAGAGCTGAGACTCCTAGGGGGTTAATGGCCATATAGGAAAAAAGGTGACGATAAACAGGGCAACTTTTTGAGCAATGTTGCCGGGCAATGTTGCTTGGGTACTTTCCCATTGAGAATGGGCAACACATTTATATCTGGATACTTTAGATCGGTCATGGGCCCTGTGTCTCACCTGGTTGCCCATTAATGGCAACATTGCCTAGCAACATTGCTCAAAAAGTTGCCCGGTGTATCATCACCTAAAGAGAATGTTCAACTGAAATGTTGCTGCCCAGCATTAGCATCAACATGGAAGGGGAAAATGTTTTCATTAAAGGGTTAGTTCACCCAAAAATGAAAATTCTGTCATTAATTACTCACCCTCATGTCGTTCGACACCCGTAAGACCTCCGTTCATATTCGGAACACAAATGAAGATATTTTAGTTGAAAGCTGATGGCTGAGAAAGGCTTCAGATAGGCCTCCATTGGCATTCAGGACATTTATACTCCAAAGAGTATAAAAGTGCCCATAAAAGGCACTTAAAACTTCGTTACAAAGTCCATCTCACCACTGTGGCTCTACAATAATTTTACGATGCGACGACAATAGTTTTTGTGCGCAAAAAAAATCAAAATAACACCTTTATCCAACTTGTTATTGTCTTCCGTGTATGCCTCCACGACGCATGCGCGAGAATATGACGTAGCGCCAGCGTTCGGGAATCCATGAAATGCACACTTAAGCCCCATTTTGAGAACTACGCCAAGACCTAAAGCATGATCAATGTAGAATTCAACAGCTTAGACACGCGCGTCTTCCTCTGCTTGTAAACAAATCGCTTCTGGGTCATGTGTCCGAACGCCGGATCTGCGTCATATTCTCGCGCATGCGTCGTGCTCCAGGGGGATTGTCCCTGTAATAAGTGCACTGTAAGTCGCTTTGGATAAGAGCGTCTGCTAAATGCATAAATGTAATAAATGTATTTGACAAGTTGGTCAATTCGTATGATTCTGTACAAATTACCTACCCCAACCCCGCCCCTAAAACCTACCCATCACTGCAGTATAGACAAATCATACGAATTCAGGTTGTACGAATTAGCCACCTCGTACGAATTGGTCGTGAGATAGCTTTGGGCAAGCTAATACTTTTAGTTTAATTCGAATCAGAACAGAAATCAGTGAATAGGCTATAAGACTTATTTTACAAACATTGTCCATTTTTCCTTGAAAATACTAAAAGAACCATTAACTGAGCTACTAAGGTATGGGAATCATTCATTGGAATTGGAAGCAGAATAATTTAATTTATCACTATTCTTATCCTGAAATATGATTTAAGGAGGATTTTTTGGTTAGATTGCTTTCAAGATTGCACTTCCAGTTCTGTATGCAACCTCTCCGTGGATTCCCAGAAATAGAGGCCCTTGAGGTGGAAAGATACAAGGTAGGAAGCTCTGGGTCGTATGGACGCTCATGGGATTCACTGGGCTCTGCTCCGTTTGTCACAGGAGAACCGGTACTATCACTGGCACATGATTAATGAAGTAGGTGCTCTACCTAAAGGGCAGGTTACTCAAACCCCATTCCAGACCAAGAATTGCCTATTCCGCATAGTAGAGGATTTCAATTGTCATGCCCTAATCAAGAGAACTCCCCGATGGCTTTGTGGGAAGCTGAAAACGTATTCATTTTGCTCTCTTTTAGAGAATTTTACCATCCGGTCAATTGAAGTTACGGGAAGTGTATTAGCACTTTAATGGCCTTTAAGGCTGATAGGTTCGAAAGAAGACTTCACAGCTGCTTTAGACCTGAAGACAAGCTCAATAAAAGATGTTCCCCTGTCACTCTAAACAATCTCAGCACTCTTGGCAAATGACTACTTTCAGAGACCTCCTCTCATCTCGCTAGTGGAGTTCTGTCACTAACATGCAAATTAAAACCCTGATATAAGCATTGCGCTGCTCTAATCAACTATTTGGTTTGCTAGACATATAGCCTACTAATAGTCAAATATTGCTTGAATATGCCAAATAAATGATTACATACTCAAAAGCAAATACTGTACGTGAATCTCTGTTATTGTCTAGAGTAACCAATGCCAGCAATACCAGAATTCTCCATGTAATTCACACTGAAAAAAGTTAAACAAACATGTAATTAAATAATAATTTATTTAAAGTGCATGAATATATTGTTCTAATTGAAAATTGTGGTTTTCAGTTTAAACATGTTTTGTTCCTTTAGTGAAAAATATACCAAAAATGCTGTTATTTTATGCTAAGTATGCTAAATATATTTACATATTTATGTACTTAACATAAATATCCTGCAATTGTACTTTTGGTGTACTAAATTATTATACTTAAAGCTAAATTGGAAGAACAAATTTGATTTACTTAACGCACTTTAATTATCTGGAAGTAGTGCTGAGGTCCAACTAAATATATACTTAATTATATTTGTGCTAAAATGGAACTATTGCAAATATACTTTAGGTACACTTTACAGTTTTTTTTATTCACTTTGGTACTATTTTCACAAGCAAGGTGTACATTTTCAAAACTCATAGTGCTAAAATCACAACAGTCATCAAAAGTGCACTTTTTTCAAACATTTCAGCATATTTTCAATTGTGTTAGTACAATACAAAAAACCACAAAGTATCCTTTTCACTACACAAAATAAGTATTTCATCTTTATAAATGTTTCATTCACAGAAACTGCCTTTCATAAAGCTCTTACAATCAAACTTTCTCTCTCTATCTCTTCTCGTTCAGTTTAATACACGTGTCTGTTCTTAAATCCACTGATCTTAATGGTTAATCAATCAATCATTTGGTACACCAATAGATTTCAATACCGATGAAGAACCGCTGAAGAACCACTGAAGCACCAAGATTGGTGCTAAATAGCACTTACAGTTTTTTTTATTCGCTTTGGTACTATTTTCACAAGGTGAAAATTTTCAAAACTCTTAGTGCAAAAATCAAAACTGATCACACTTGTAACACAGCTACTCATTCTTTCAAAACCTGATGTAATGCTTTCATTCAGTGGCACTTATTTTCGGTCCACATAATCATTGTTTCAAACACAAGAATATTGTAATATGTAATGAAAACATTTGGTTTAATCACCGAAACACAACAGTGTGATTTTCTGTCAGTTTAGTACTTTTAACAATCAGTTCATTCAACAGCAAACAATGCAAGATACATTTTTCAAATCACCCTTGTTGCTGAATTATCTAAAGTAACACAGGCTACATATGCCTCATTAGAAAATACACTTACCGAACTTATGTAATTGAATCTATAATGTTTATTCAGTGTGTTATCAAAAGGTGTGATGAAGTTAGGACACAGCCATGAGGTTCTGTGCTATAACAGAGTTTGCTGCCAATACAGTAAATGTTCACACTGTACAACATGACTGAATCTACTGTATTTGACCTTTATAAGGGTGAGTTACAGTAATGTGGCAGTCTCTACCATGGTAATCTGTTTACAATATCACATGGCATACATGCTGTAATGTAAAATACTGTATTTGATGCCACCTGTCTCCCTTCTTCTGATGCATTTCTGATCAGTCTGATGTTACACTGTCATTGACTATTTCCTTTCCCTTATACTCTACTCTGCTCTGCTCACTCACTCACTCACTCACTCACACACACACACACACACACGCACGCACACACGCACGCACGCACGCACGCACGCACGCACGCACGCACGCACGCAAACACAGACACACACACACACACACACACACACACACACACACACACACACACACACACACACACACACACACACACACACACACACACACACCCACATGTCTGGTTTACTATCTTTCTGGGTATAAGCAGGCGTAATGGTTACAAACTGTATATTCTCTCCCCTCGCTAACCCTACCCATAAACCAACCCATCAGACAACACGTTCTACATTTTTACATTTTCAAAAAAAGAAAATGTCCCAACAAGGACAAGAATTTAGGATATTGCCATCTTTATAGGGAAATTTTGTCCCCATAATGTGGCGTTTACCAGGCCACACACGCGCACACACTTTGAACCTAGTAGTTATAATCTAAGAGAAATTGCTTATAATGTAAAAATAATGAAGTACATATGGTTATCCATACCGGAAATTGCAAACAAAGTAGAAACTATGTCTATATAATCAATATCTAAAAGAAATCTATAGGTGTACCAAATGATTCTTTATACCTTAAATACCATTAAGATCAGTTTGATTAAATAATAGACAAATGTATTAAACTGAATGAGAAGAGATGCAAATCAAAAGTTTGATTGTAAGAGCTTTATGAAAGGCAATTACTGTGAATGAAACATTTATAAAGATGAAACACTTATTTTGTGTTGTGAAAAGGATACTTTGTGGTTTTGGTTATTGTACTAACACAATTGAAAATATGCTGAAATGTTTGAAAAAAGTGCACCTTTGATGATATGTTGTGATATTAGTACCATGAGTTTTGAAAATGCACACCTTGCTTGTGAAAATAGTACCAAAGCAGGTTAAAAAAACTGTAAAAAGGTTCCCCTATGATTACGATCCAAGAACCATTTTTTAGTGCCATATAGAACCTTTTTTTTTTAGAGTGTACAGTGAGAACATTCACCAGATAACACACTGAATACTATTACAAACATTATGGATTCAATTACATAATTTAGGTAATTTAAGTGCATTTTCTAATGAGGCATATGTAGCCTGTAAAACTGAAAGAAGATCACACTGTTGTGTTTCGGTGATTAAACCCAATGTTCTCATTACATATTACAATAATCTTGTGTCTGAAGATATGTGCAACTGAATGAAAGCATTACATCAGGTTTTGAAAGAATGACTAGCTGTGTTACAAGTGTGGTCAGTTTGGATTTTTTTTCTAAGAGTTTTGAAAATGTACACCTTACTTGTGAAAATAGTACCAAAGCGAATAAAAAAAACTGTAAATATCTCGTATTTAAAGACTGATATTATACAGAGATCATACTATCCTTCCTAATAGTGATTTTAAAACACATTTTAGGTTAAATATTAAGAAATGTGCATTGTGCAAAAAAGAGGTACTCCAAATAAAGTTTAATTATAATATTTATATCAGTAAGTCTCAAGGTAATATGTCACTAAATAAGTTAATAGATTTGTACTTAGTATGAAATACATTTATTTTTAATATTTTGGTAAAGAAAGAAAGAAAGAACATTTTTTTCTGAATGCTTAAGCGCTAATAGTGATTCTTGTAGCACAATTTCTAAAACTATTAATACGTATAGCAAATCCACTCACTGAGTTTGCAAAACTAAAAGCACAAACACTGCTTTGCACTCAGTTTGCAATTTTGTAACACACACTTTGCAAAACTGTAGGCACAATTCACTGCACAACACTCTTTTTGCAGAACTTTAAACACAACTCACTGCTTACACTCAATTACCAAATTTCCAACTCACTCCTAGCAAAATTATACACATGTATGGCTATCATTAACACTATTTTGCCAACTGTCTGGCACACTTTCACATGTGAAAACTGTTTTAGATAATTAGTTCACTTTGCAATCAGCCCATCAACAGGTAGCCCTTTTACAGGCAATGGAGGAGGCATGTGGAGATATTGACCAGGCATCATGTCAGGCCTGGATACAGCATTCAAGGAAATATTTTCACCGGTGCCTTGGACTGGAGGATATCGCATGCGATGTGGACGAAATTTTGTGGCCGGACCCAGAAAGACGACATGATGTAGGCTGATTGTTTTTTTGTTGTTGTTTTTTTTTTGTGAAATTACTATTTTGTGTTCTGACTTTGTCTTGGTTTTGATGATTGTGAATAAACTGCAATACTTGAAGTTTGGATCCTTGTATGTTTACATGACACTATGACAAAAGTATGTCCTCAAATTGACATCTGTACACAGAGAAAGCAAAAGCCAGATGTGTTTTGTATTCATACCATCAGTGTGTAGTTGGCACATTGTGTGCTTAGTAGATGATGGCTTGTGTTTACTGTTTGATACGAAAACACCATTTTTACGAAGGTGTGAAGTGTTAATCTAGCTGTGTTTGCTTTTGCAAGAGAACTACAATGTTTTGATAATTGGGTGAAAGGTTTTCTTATTTGTGTGTAGAGTTTTGCAAAAATAGCCAATAGTTACAAAAAAATTGCTTAAGCATTTAGAAAAAACTGTAATAGTTTTAGAAATTGTGCTACACGAATCACGATTAGCGCTTAAGCATTCAGAAAAAACTGTAAGATTGGCCCTTAGGACACTTGCCTTTATACATTTAGAACAATAATATCTTAGTCTAAACATAAAGTAATCTTGACCAACTATATAGAATTTTAAAGCTTTCAGACTCTAATTTTCATATTTGGTTTCAAAAGAGATGACAGAGCAATAGATAAATAGTGATAGATTCGTCATTTGTGATGCGGTACCAAACTATAACACACGCTTTGACTCTTTCCATATGTTTTTTTTATATGCATTTTAGAGATTGAATTCAAATCAAATATTAACATTACTGCCCAAACTACTTCTGAATAGAATGTCTACTTCATAGATATTTGAAAAGTATTAAAATATAACGTTCAGATCACTCAAACCATATATGGAAATCGGAGATTCTACATGTCATCTAGTGGAAAACGTTGGTACTGCGCACAAAAAATTTTTTTTTTTTAGATATCAACCTAAAATTTGGTACAGAATTTGTTCAGATATTTAGCTTTGATTTTCTTGAGATTTTAGAATTGAACATGTTTTGTAAAATGTATATTTTATATAAAATATAAAAATATATACACTGTAAAAAAAAATGTTTGGGAAAAATTGTGACAATAGATCATTACATATTGGCCCAATAAATGACTTCCAAACAATTATCCCCATGCAAAAAGATGCATTGGACTAATCATAGCTTAAGGTCTTAACTCAAAATTTAAATTGTATATTCACCGAACATATTCCATTGTGCTCAGTCAATCTATGAAGTCGAAGTGAAAAATCCATGTTGGCTGAACAAGTCCAACGTCCGAAAAACGGTATACGCATGCGCAAAATGCGCTTGAAAAAAACGTTTGTGTGGAGATTTCAAACGCGTATGCGCGGGAGCGGCAGCGCGACCGGAGCCAAACCAGCAGGTGCTGAAGACCGAAACAGACATTCCCAAGAGAATAGAGGTATTCATCTCACAAAGACGTTGGTGAGTATTTAGCACTGACATTTTTCTCCAGAGTTTTGCTTTATGACCCGGTATGAAGATTAAAATACATTATGTAGAATCACGAGTTCATGCATTCATTGGTTTCATGCGTGTGTTCTCGTTTACTCTAAGGGTAGCCAAATTTTTATTTTCCTCATGTCTTATATGTCTAAAATTATAGGTAATAAGTAAATTAAGTCATTTGTGTGATATATGCGGCATGCGACCGTTGAACACGGTGCCGGAGATTGCATTTGGCGTCGACCTCTTTCAGGGCTTAAGTTATTGCCTTTTAATATCAAACACGTCAAGCTCGATTTTCTCATTCATTCGTCTCATCCTCATTATATAATGAAGTAACTTCTGTTCTGTCATTTGCCAGATGTGATGCAGGGAAACTTTGCCATTAATGTTAGTTTTTGTTTTTATTTGCAGGTTTTTAGCTTGCAGTCATCAGTGCCGTGTTTTCTTCACCACTTTAAGACATCCTGTTATGCAGAAGACTTCTTGAATATTCAGAGTTTTCCTTATTGAAAATAAGGTATTTTCACCAAATATCCTGTGTTGGAATTTACTTGTTAATAAAGTAATGTGATAAAATGTCAACCCTGTTGTCTGTTCTGTATTTTGCTTAATATATTTATGTTTTTAGTCATTTTTGTCTTTTGGGACAGTGAGAAATAAACAATTGTTACTACAATTTAAAATATTTAATTGGACCAACCTCACAGTTTCACTGTAAAACATTTCTCCAATTCAAAATTTTCTAGTGAGCGATCACATCTAAATTTTTTAGTTGGCCAAATTGAAAAATTTAGATGTGATCGGTCACTAGAAAATTTTAAATTGGAGAGGCCTGACATTTTTTACCATGTTGGTAAATTAAATTTTTCCATTGGCTCAACATATTATTTCTAATTGAGCCCATGTTAACAGGCTGTTGCCACAATTGATAAAATTCAATTCACAGAAATTCAATTTGGCCAATTGAATAATTTAGATGTGACCAGTCTCTAGAAAATTTTAAATTGGAGAGGCCTGACATTTTTTACAGTGTTGGTAAATTAAATTTTTCCATTGGCTCAACATATTATTTCTAATTGAGCCCATGTTAACAGGCTGTTGCCACAATTGATAAAATTCAATTCACATAAATTCAATTCGGCCAATTGAAAAATTTAGATGTGACCAGTCACTAGAACATTTTGAGTTGGGAAGATTATACATTTTTTTACAGTGTATATGTTATATATTTTCATGTTCATAAACTTCTATAACTTGTTTTAAACTTTACTTTTACGACTTATACAGTGATGGCCGATTTCAAAACACTGCTTCATGAAGTTGTTAATAGTTGAAGAGCTCTGAGATGCACAAAGTGTTTTGTATTTTGTGTCTGTCAGTCCCTCCAGAAAAACGCGATTATGCGATCGCGTGATTTAACGCATAATCAGCCAAAGTCCGCATATTCATGCGGGGGCCGCATTTTTTTCAAATACGCCGCACTTTCGCCGCATAAATTGCCTATTTCCGCGTGCAAAATATGCGGGGCTATCATGATTTCATAATCCCCGCATTTTCGTTGCAAAAATAGTCATATATATTAGCAGAAAGTTGAAAAATGTTCGTTTACTTCACACAAGAGCCGCCATTTCCGCCTATTGCCATGGGAACGTTTTGAAGTGACGTGATTACCCGACGCGAACGTCATTGAAAAGCTTCAAACCCCGTGGAGAAACCATAGATACCGGTGAAACCATGATGAAGCACAAACTCTCATTGGCCAACAAAAATAACAGCAAAAGAGCAAAGCAGTTTCCCTGTGTGCTGACTGATTTCAAAACACAGCATCATGAAGCTTTGAAGCGTTATGAATCAATGAGTCGATTCAGCGGTTTGAAGCGTTATGAATCAATGAGTTGATTCAGCGGTTTGAAGCGTTATGAATCAATGAGTCGATTCAGCGGGTTGGATCGCCAAAGTCACGTATTTCAGCAGTTTGACACGCAATCCGAATCATGAATCGACTTGATGGTTCATAGCATCATGATGCTGTGTTTTGAAATCAGTCATCACTATATAAGTCGTTATTTAGTTTTTTTTGCACACAATAACTATTATCGTCGCTTCATAAAGTTATTGTAGAACCACTGTAGTGAGATGGACTTTGTAACGACGTCTTTAGTAGGCTACCTTTTATGGGTCTTGAGAGTGTACATTGTGCCAATGGAGGCCTTTCTGAGCCATCGGAATTCAACTAAAATATCTTAATTTGTGTCCAACAACATAAAGGGAAGTCATTAATGACAGAATTTTCATTTTTAGGTGAACTAACCCTTTAAGAGATTGCACTTTGTGCATTGGAAGCACTCAAATGTCTGTTTTGTATAGCGACATCTGTAAAACAGGAAGTTATTTATAAATTTTTTCAGAAGTTGTAGCATATTCCTTTTGTAAAGCTACAGAACTTGATTGACTAAATGTTTTGTAAATTTGAGCCATTATTAAGGTCTTCAATAAAACAAGATGAGAACTTAAATATTCCAGCACTTTCTGTGATGTAGTGCTTTTTTTCTCTTTCTCATCAAACCGCAGTTTTTGCAAGTTCCCGCAATTTTATCGCATAAAATTGCATAAATATCCCGCATTTTTCATCGCATTTTTTAAGAAGACGTGCCGCATAATCAAGGATTTTTGCCCGCAACAATCACAAAAAAAAGCCGCATTTTTCTGGAAGGACTGGTCTGTACAGTTGCTTTTGAATAGCTGTCCTATATGGGTCAAATTGACCCACAAACAGCAAGAGTGTATACAATTTTGATATGCACATTTCACAACGCATCAGCATGTTGAAACTTTGCATGCATGTTAATGACCCTAAATGAGAAAAGGTCACACAATTTCAAGAAAAACAATGTTGGTTAGATAGTATTTCAGATAGATTGAAAAAATAAATTATAGCTCATTGTTACTATTTGTGGCATACAAAAAATATTTCTGTATTGAAAAAATGGGGAAAAGCTATTTTTTTTAGCTTCATAGGTTAGTAAAAAACTAAAATAACAAAATGTAACCAAGAAATGTTATTATTTTGGGTCTCTACAATTGCCTTAGAACATTAAAATATATGCGGGTCAAATTGACCCGTGAACATCACGAACGTAACAGTACTTTTGTGTGTATATGTCAAAACACATCAGTATGTTGAAACTTTGCATGCATGTTCATGACCCTAAAAGAGAGTCACAAAATTTAAAGAAAAAAAACATAGGTTAACTGATATTTCTGACAACTTAAAAATCAAAACGGGTCAAATTGACCCGCAACATAACACAAGGGTTAAGGCGTTCGTGAGGCGTGGGTCCTCTCTCTCGTCATCGGGACCGTTTTCCTTCTGGTTTTCGGCACGACCTTCCTTTCACTCTGTGTGGATTGTGCGTCCGATGAGTTGAGGTCCATCCTGATTACCTTGTGCTCCCAGGTCATCCGCATCGCTGGATCGCGCCGCGGCTAGCAGACACGTTAATGGGATTTGTATCATCTACTTCCTTATTACTCTCTTTTTTCTTTCTATCTCTCTTTTTTTATATAGTGTTGGGAACAGTTATAACCTGATGGTTAGGGTTACGAGAATCAGTGTGTGTGTTGCATCAATGCTATGTTCTGTTATTCTTTTGTTTAGTTCAGCCGTGTGGCTTTTTGTTTAGAATTTGTTTTTGTTATTTAAGGGTGTGTGTGTGTCGCCGCCAACCTTAATTCTTGTATATTTGTATTGTGATTCTGAATATTTTGGGGTTGTCTTAAACTCAGCTGTTTATTTTCCTTTTTCCCCCAGGGACTGAGGAGGCCAGGCGGAAGGACCTTCCTTTACGTTGTGGTGGTGGTGCTGCAGTGGGTGACACAGTTTGGAGTGCCTGTGGGTGTGATCCAAGTGCACGGTGACGTGTGTGTGAGTAGGGTTGTGCTTTGGAGAAGCCATTAAGTGGTCCTTCCGCCAGGTAGACTCCACCTGGTTGTTCATTTTTTATTTTCTCTTTTGTTTGTTCTGAGTTAGACGCCACCGATTTTCCCGAACCTCCTCCTACCCTTGTGGGTGGAGGATTGTGTTGATGTTGTCATTTCATAATATCTTTTGTGATTGCCTCTTCTGCTAATTATTGCCATAATTTGTACATGTTGTGCTGAGCGCCTTGTTTTTAGAGCATAGACTATTTTTAACTATTTTTGTACATGAATAAAGATTATTTATACTTGTGTCTCTGACCTTCCTGACACACATGAACCTGTGACCTTGTGTCATTCGCTAGCTTATTTTGATATTCCCTGATTGAGTCAGGGTGGCGTAGTCGACAATTATCACCACAAATTGGGTTATTTACTAGAGTCCTTTACCGCTTCGCCACACATGTATACCCAAAAAGTGTTTGCAGACAAATAAACTAGTGAAAATATGAACACTAGGTGCTTTAATAGAGTATTTTATAAAGTTTACAGGGCCAAAAGTGCCCTTATAGTTGAATAAACCCAGATGGAATAAAACCGGTCTTTAGGGGAACAGCTTTATGTTATTATGAATAGGCTAAATCAGCACAAACACTCTTATCAGATCATTTAAATGTATAGAATAGCCGGCACTGTGCTCTGGCACTTCATGAGGCCAAGCAATGACTGCGTATTCAATACAAATGCCCCTCGGGGCCTGTAAGATGCTCTCGCTTGCTGCGAGACACGCATTGTTAGACTAATGAAAAGATAGGATTTGATTAAAACATTTCAAACATCATTTGGACCCTGATGTGAAGCAAAGACGCACCCCCGCCGTGGGCACTTAACTCCTGTGGTTCAGCAGCCGTGTAGACTCCCTGAGCTCAGTCCACAAATCACACTGATGGGTGTATCGCGCTAGGAGGGCTCTTCGTTGCCCCTATAGCTCCGCTGGTCGTTAAAAATTCATTAGACAATGTTTTTGCAGCCTCTTGCAGGATGTTACCTCGTAGCTTACAATTCAACTGTGAGGCAAAGTTATTTTATTACAATGGTTCATGTGGACACTCATACATACTGTGTCACAATGAGATGAGGATATGTGAGAAAAAAAAGAATCTCAGAAAGCTGTAAGGTTTTCTGATATGAATGATAAGTCAGACACAAACAAAAATATGGCTGTGAGGAGCAAAAATATAGTATGTAATAATTGACTAAATATGTATCATTTTCACAACCCATGATTACAAGAAATGTTCTGTTTAAACGCATCCCAGATAGCAACAAAGTCTGGGCCGAGTCTGGCTTACATTAGGAACTTCTGGCTTAATTCGAGCACTGTTTTTTTCACACTCTTGTGTCAAACATAATTAGGCTGAGCTCTGGCTGGAGTCTGGCTAAACAAAAGAAACAAAAAGCAAATTGTATCTGTTTGGCTGAGCCCTGGCTTGAGTTCGGTCTGCCAGAATAAGAAAAGGATGAAAATAAGGATGTTTTGAAACGATTGAATGGGACTGAATGAGTAGCCTACTTTGTGGTTATCCCAATGGTAATCAATATGCCAAAAAGGTTTTTGGCGAATTTATTATCATTTGTATAAACTCTTTTACGACAAAAACCCATGGTTAAACTATGTTTTTTGTAGCAAAAACCATCAATGCTTGAAAAGAGTTTTCACAATTCCTTAACAATGAATAATATATATAATCTCCATAGAACCGAAATAGCAACATTGTGCCGGCCCAGATCTGGCCCACATCTGGAACTTGTGGCATACTGATCTGGCCCACATGCTGCGTGGAATGACGGCCCTTGATACCCCTTTTCCACCAAGGCAGAGCTAGAGCTAGTCCAGAGCCAGAGCTAGTCCCAGTTCATAGTTGGTTCGACTGAGGAGCCTTCTAAGAACCGTTTGCTTTTCCACGGGCTGAGAGCCACAACAGAGCCAGGTCTTACGTCACTGTATACGTCTCATCTTTCTCAGCAACGCTAGCGAGGCAGCGGCAGTGTTGCCAAGTCTGCGGTTATGCCGCAGGCTTTTTTTCATGACCGCGGCTTGAAGCGACCCCAATTATGTAATATTTAGCCCCGGGAATGCGAATTTTAGTAGGCAACCATGCCAAAAAAACATATTTTACCCCCAAATGTGATTTTTACAGAGGAAGCCCCCCTGAAACGCGATTGGGCTTGTTTTGAGTAGCAATTGGGCGGGTTTTGTTGTGAAAACCTGGCAACCCTGGGCAGCGGGAAACACAAACACCCCAGGCTTGTTCGAGACGCATCGGCGCTGCGCACACCGATCCACGTATGATAAAAAACGCATGAGTGAATCAAAAGCATAAGGAGTCGTATGCTCTCGCTGGACTCGTTATCATACGCCAATCGGTCTCTGCACAGCACCGCTGCGAACAAGCCTTCCATCAACAATGCAAACGTTGCGTTACTGTTGATTCACATGGCTTTACGATCCTACATCGGCATGAAAACACAGCGAATCCAACGCATTCATGCAGTTCGCCGTAATTTGTATAGACGGAGATTACAAACGAGCAGCAGCTGTTAGCTCCATTAGCTGCTATTTCAACAATGGCGGATCTCAAGTTTGTGTTTGCCTTGTTGACCCCGCCCCCAGCGCCTGACGTAATTGGTTCTTACTTCTAGCCCTGTTCTAGCTCAGCAATGTTTTGGTGCTACTTAAGAACCACTTTTCCTGGCTTCCGAGCTGGGGCTTTGGGTGTGGAAACACAAAGAACCGATTTGAAACTAGGCTCTGGCTCCGATCTAGCTCTAGCTCTGCCTTGGTGGAAAAGGGGTATGAGTGGACCACTTCTGTTTGCCACATCTGGGCCACAAGCAGGCCATAACAATGCCACATGTCAGCCGGAAATAAACAAAGAAATAAACCAGAACTGGACCTTATCTGAGCCACAAAATCTGTGTATATTAGATATGGAGTCAGCTCAGCCTTAATAAACCTGTTAACAAGCAGAATCACTGAAGGAGAGAAGAGAACCGAAAAAGAGATGAGCAGAAAGACAAGAACTACAACTGACTTCAGCCACAGCTTTAGATGAAATCAACTGAAGATAAAAGAAGACATTCAATCTCTGAAGATCTCAGCAGAGGAGGATTAAACAACTCCACAAACAGCATTGCCAGCTTCACACATTACTAACCAGACTGACTTTATTTCTGTCAAACGTCTACAGAAGCTCTTATTGAGAATTAACAGTTTAACTCTAATGTGTTTAATCTGAAGTCACCATGACAGCAATCAGTGTTTCCATTAGCTGGGCTCTTTACTCTTAATATGTGTCTTCCTCTTTTGGCTTCTGTGAATGTGTGTTGGTAAAACACATTTGAAATAGCAAAGGAAGCTAAAGAGAAGTGACATCCAGTGATTATGATCACCTGTTGATGTTTTTATAATGACATTTTATATATGATATTGCCTGGTGTTGTTTGAGAATAATAAGTGTTTTGTGTTAATAATACATTTGCACTACAAACCATGTGTACAGCAGAGTGAGATCCTGCAGTATTATAATAATCAGTCATTAGATTTTAACAAAGCACAAAAAGTTAATTGGACGTCAATCAGATACACAGATATCAAGAATCGGCGTATGAATCTCATCAATGGTGACAAACAAAATAATAGGAAAATTCAGCTGCAGAATATATTTATGCTGCAATGCATGCTGAGAGTTCTGTACTATGCTGGTACCCAGCATGCATTGCAACATGGAATTTTTGATTGTTACCATTGTTGAGAATCATGTGCTGATTGTTGATGTCTGTGTGTGTCTACCAGGCATCATAGGTTAAACTTTTATTTTTATTCATGTTTGTTAAAAAATTAACTGCATAAGGCTAACTGCTTGTCAAAGCACTGCAAGATCTGATGCTTCAGTAACACAGGGTTCGTAACTAAAATAAATTAATAACACAATTGTTTGAACCAAATTACATAATTGATTTCATGACGATTTTAAAACCATCACCAGGTAATCAAATTCACCTGATGTCACTCCTCTTTAGCTTCCTTTGCAACTTCAAATGTGTTCTACCAACACACATTCGCAGAAACCAAAAGAGGAAGACACGTAATAAGAGTAAAGAGCCCAACTAATGGAAACAATTATCACCATTACGGTTACTTCAGATGAAACACATTAGAGTTAAACCTCTGTTAAAGAGCACCTATTATGGCATTTAAAATGTTCCAAATATTGTTTTAGAAGTCCCCAACAACAGTTTTGCATGCATGCAATGACAAAAAAGACTTTCGTTTTCTTATAATATGCATTTATTTTTACCTGTTTTGTCAGCGATTCTCAAATGATTCCTTTAGTGATTCACTTTTCAAAACCCCGCCTTTACGTGACGCTAATCTGCAGTGATTGGTCCGATGACCCAGTCAGTTGTGATTGGTATAGTCTGTGCAGATATTTTCGGAAACGGAACGCCCATCAAAGTCTTATAGTGACAGTAATTTGTTAATATGACTCAGGAGTTATGAATATGAAAACCGCGTCGGTACCGTTTGATTGTAATATGAGCCTCAGCTGATCTCATTCATAAAAAAACTCCTCTATTCTCCTCACGAAGACTTGCGACAAATCAACATCCCTCAGGGCTTTTAGATCAAAAGTGTGCAGATGAGGAGACATATTGAAATATTTTCATATGTCTGTGTCAAATTTCTAAACAGAGGAGTATTTTTTATTCAATACTTCCTCAAAATGCGCAGATGTAGCCTAATCATGAGCGATTGAGTCTCTTACGTGTTGTTTTCAATTCATACTGGCAGCCGGAGGGCACTCTGTGTACATGTAGTCCATATATGGTACAGACAGACGAAGAAGATACCATGTGCCATAATAGAAGTCCATGATAAAAGCTTCCTGAAGTCGCGAAACATGCAAATAGAGACATTTGAAGACTAATAAACACACAATCGCGATGATGTATGGTTTGTCTTCAAGCCACTTAGTCTTCAAATGCTCATCCTTGGGCAGATGAAAAAAGTTAGCTTTTGAGTCGCACTTCAGAACACAGCGTCTCGTCGCCATGATGTTTTCTAGTTTTCACTGGCATCTTGGAGCGCAATAAGTGGGCGTATCGTATTCAAATAACTTGACAAGTTGACGTCATCTAGTCAGAGAAAAAGCTTCGGTCTTCTAACAATGCTTAAAAATGTCTCAGAGTCTACTCTTACTTTTGAAAGAAAATAACTATATATACGGTGCACTGTCATATTTCAAACTTTGCAGGATGTTTGTGTTCACTTAGATCTATGTTACACTACATGAAAGGTAAATTTCAAAATTCCATGATAGGTGCTCTTTAATTCTCAGTAAGAGCTTCTGTAGTCGCATAACAGAAATAAAGTCAGTCTGGTTAGAAATGTGTGAAGCTGGTAATGCTGTTTGTGGAGTCGTTTAATCCTCCTCTGCTGAGATCTTCAGAGATTTAATGTCTTCTTTTATCTTCAGTTGATTTCATCTAAAGCTGTGGCTGAAGTCAGTTGTAGTTCTTGTCTTTCTGCATCGTCTCTTTTTCTGTTCTCTTCTCCCCTTCAGTGATTCTGCTTGTTAACAGGTTTATTAAGGCTGAGATGACTCCACATTTAATCTACACAGATTTTGTGGCTCAGATAAGTTCCAGTTCTGGTTAATTTCTTTGCTCTTGGCTGACATCTGGCATTGCTCTGGCCTGCTTGTGGCCCAGATCTGGCAAACAGGAGTGGTCCACTCAAGGGCCGTCATTCCACACAGCATGTGGGCCAGATCAGTATGCCACAAGTGCCAGATGTGGGCCAGATCTGGGCCGACACAATGTTGCTATCTGGGAATAACCTATACAGGTTAACCCTGGGGTTCTTCGGTCATTTCTGACCCAAATGTTTTTAAATAAGAAATGTTAAAAATCGTAGCTTCATCGGAATGGTCCGAAACTTGGTGACTTTATTGGTACTTGGTATATGAACACCCAAACAAATTGGGAACAGGATTTGAAAAGTCCAAGTGGTCGTAAAAAAAATAGTCACACTCAGGACCTTCGGATCACATCAAGAGTGCAAAACAGACAAAAAAACTCACACACACACAAAAACACAATTAGCTTTTGGAATGGCACACGTTAATTTGTGTGTGTGTGTGTGTGTGTGTGTGTGTGTGAGTTTTTTTGTCTGTTTTGCACTCTTGATGTTTTAGAGATTCACCCCTTCACTGTTTAGTCATTTTTTCTGCATCCTGGCTGATTTGTAGATTGTAGGCACAAAAAAACTAATTTCCGATTCATTTCCTATTTCCGAAGGTCCTGAGTATGACAATTTTTTTTACGACCACTTAGACTTTTCAAATCCTGTCCCCATTTTTGGGGGGTGTTCATATACCAAGTACCAATAAAGTCACCAAGTTTTGGACCATTCAGATGAAACTACGATTTACATTTTTTTTTAATAAAACGCAAGATCCACTATAGTGGTAAAAATGTGCTATTGCGTGATAAAAAGGCTCAATGTGTCCACCGGATGGCACCGATCCCATTAAAAAAATTGCTTTCATGAGGCCTAGACTTGACTCTAAAATGAAATACAGCTTTAATGAAAAAAAAAAATAAAAATAAATAAATATATATATATATATATATATATATATATATATATATATATATATATATATATATATATATATATATATATATATTTATATATATACATTTTTAATTACATTCAATGGGAAAAAATGGGTCATATTTATTGCATAAATATTAATTATAAATCATAAAATTATCTAAAAACAAAAAAATATTATTGAACAAAAATATATTTCATTGATTTTACTCAAATCTTTTTTATCTTAATCCTGCCCTCCGGGTCATTTTTGACCCGAAGGTCCTGAGTGTGACCCATAAATGAAGAACCCCAGAGGGTTATAGGTATTTGGAGAATAAACGTTTATGTTCTCCACGTAAATCATTGAAATCGGTTGAGAAAAAAAATATGGTTGTATTTTTTTTTAAATCCGCGGCTCTCCAAGATACTTGCGCGTGTTTTTAGAGCAGTCTTGCTCGGCCTAATATGGCAGACAGTAGCGTCTGTGATTAGGCTCGTTTGAGATGCGCCTCGCCTGAAATTCAGCCGAGACTAGGCGGCTGCAGTGAGGGGAGGAGTGAAAAAAGTGCAGGCAAGATGGACAGTTCTCTCTTCTCGTAGTGGATCAGAGGCTGCGAGATCAAAGGCGGATATTGCGGGATTCACACGTGCGCTTTGTTGCTGATAAACTGGATGTAATTTAAGTTCCCTTTCAGTCGGTCATGTTCGACGTACGTCGGACGTCACGACAAATTGGGATCACTTCAGAGAGCCCCTATCAGCTTCGAGATATTCACTTCGGAGCCGAACTGCGTTATTTAGAAGAGTTCAACTTCAAGACTACTCAGCAGTATTGTGAGAGTGTACAGAGAACAACGAGGACGCTCATGCTGGCGTGACGGCACATTACAGTGTGAACCGCGTGCTCACCGCTGCAAGCAGCAAACAACTGCTGTTCTCACAGCACTGCAAATTTTCTGTATTTTGTTGGTACGGTGAGGGCGTTTCCAGTGAGTACAGGCGCAGGCTGCACTATCCCTGTGTCCTGTCGCGGTTATCCCCCGGGTGCTTAAGCACTAAAGAGCGTTTCCTCACAAAAGAGTACACGGGTGTGACACTGCGCCTTTTTCAAGATGTCATTCCACCCGTGCATTTCTGGATTCCGAAAAGGTCCGCCCGCTGCCTCTGCCGCTGCCTCTGCCGCCGCCTCTGCCTCCGCCTCTGCCTCCGCTCCCACCAAAGCCCAGCAGTAGCCTCCACCCGGGCGTCGGTGTGGAGCCGGTCGTGGGAAGGACGTCCAGCCCGCTCAGGCCGCTGCAAAGCCAGGTGGCAAGCGCCGTCGTAAGCAACCCTGAGACGGGCCACCCAGAGATGGAGGAAACTGCTCTCCAGGAGATGGCCGCAGCTCCACTCCTTCCCCCGAAGGAGGGCCGGGGGAGAATCCTTGTTTCTCCTTTAACCCTCTCGAGTCGGCCGTCGCGACGGCATGATTGGCTTGCTTTTTTTCTTATCAGTGCCAAAGAGACACAAATAACTCTGTCGTTTTTTTATCATTCAGGCAAGTGTTATACAGCATTATAATCTGTTAAGTTTCTTTTTTTTTTTTTAGTACAGTCACAATAAAAACAAATGGTTGTGCTTTTTGCAAAATAAAGAAATCAAACATGATGCGCGATCTGCAGCCTCTCTGTCAAAGATGTTCATTCAGATAGTCTTCAGAAAATGACCTCTAGCTTATTGAATACTTATCTGACAAACATGAGCCATAAGTCTAAAGAAACGCTGAAATGTCAGGTTTTAAACACTGTAAACCAAATCAAAAACAATTATTCTGTGTTTATGTAATCCGTTTGAAAGCAGAGCGATGTTATTCGTTCCTGAGCGGCTCATTAAAGACTAATGCGCCCACGCCCACGAAGCACGCGCTCTATTGAGATTCAAATACTGAGGCGACGCCCACACACACATCAACTCAAACAAACACATCGTGCACGAGGGCGCACTGAAGCTTTCTTTGTTTAAATTAGCTCAAAATTACTGTCAGATGTAAGTAATTACCTTGACAAACTATACATCATTTAAAAGATCTAAGACTCAAGCTTCCATTTTTGACCTCTGTTTTATTCTCAAAGTCATATAGTGACCGTAATTTGTTAATATGTGTCAGGAGTTATGAATATGAAAACTGTCTGTACCTTCTAAAGATTGTAATAGGAGCGTCATCTGCTCTCATTCATAAAAAACTCTTCATACTTCATACTGGCAGCCGGAGGGCGCTCCGTGCACATGTAGTCCATATATAGCACGCATGAAGAAGAAATCGCTATAACAATGTTAGACTAACATGCAGATAGACAAGTTTGAAGATAATAAACACACAATCGCGACAATATATGGCTTATCTGTGTTATTTATACCATGTTGGGTGTTTTCATAATATATTATATTTATAATGCAATGCTACTCGAGCTTTTATAATTATGCAGAATATTGTAAAATATATTTTCTGTCTGATTTTTTGATCCAAAGCCAAATGAGATCACATAAGGTTATTTGAAACAATTGGTGTAATAAATCAGAAATTATAGTTTAATAAATCATAAATTGTTGTGGCAGAGAATATAGATTATTTTAAGTTATCTGGTCTACCTTTATGAAGCAACTCTGCACTGTGCCTAAGCAGAATTTCCCCTTGGGGACAATAAAGTTAACTAAGCAAAAACTCACTTCATTTTGATTTTCCCCCAAGAAATGTTTACTTATCTAGTAAATTAATCTTGATTTAAAAATGTTAAATATTTGGAATATTTGGAAACAAGAAAAAATACCAAATAAGAAGAGCATTTTTTTCAGTGTAGTTGTCACAGGGTGTTTTGGTGTTGGTTCATGTTCATTGTTCCTTGTTCATGTTTTAAGTTGATTATGTTCAAGTTATGTTTGAGTGTCATGTTTCTAAGTTTGTCTTGTTCTTTCACTTCCTGGTTTTGTCATGTTGCATTGTCATGTGATTCCCATGCCCTCATGTGATCTTGTGTCTTGTCCTGTCATTGGTTCATTGTTTAATCACGGTTCACAGGTGTCACTTGTCATTAGTCTCAGTGTATTTAAGCCCTCATGTTTGCCGTGTGTCCTTGTCTGTTATTGATGTTGTTACCTGCTGTGTAGGTGAGGTTTATGTTTAGCCATGTCAAGTCTTTGTTTTGAGTATTAGCAAGTTTTTGTTTTATGTTTTGATGTTTTTGATTAAACTGCACTTGGGTCCAACAACTTGCCTCGTCAGTAGAAAACCGTGACAACACTATTCTGCTCTATTCACAAATTGCAAATATTTCTGTCCCACTCTCCATAGACATTATGATTTTTATACTGTACAAACTCTATATTATTTCCCCTTACACTAAACCTACCCATCAAAGAAAAATTTCTGCATTTTTACATTTTCAAAAAAAATAATTCTGTATAATTTATAAGCTTGACCAAAAAATGTCCCCACAAGCACAAGGATTTAGGATATTGCCATCTTTATGGCAACATTTTGTCCCCATAATGTAGAGTCTACCAGGCCACAAACCTTATAATCTAAGATAAATCACTTATAATGTAAAAATAATTAATTTCATATGGTTATCCATTTCGGAAATTGCAAACAAAATGGAAACTGTCTATATAATCAATATCTATAGAAATCTATAGGTGTACCAAATGATTGATTGATTAACCATTAAGATAAGTGGATTAAATAACAGACAAATGTTTTAAATAGAACGAGAAGATATGCAAAGCAAAAGTTTGATAGTAAGAGCTTTATGAAAGGCAGTTTCTGTCATTGAAACATTTATAAAGATGAAACACTTATTTTGTGTAGTGAAAAGGACCAGTGAAAAGAAGTGTTTTTTACCAACTCATTTGAAAATATGCTGAAATGTTTGAAAAAGTGCACTTTTGATGATCTGTTGTGATGTTAGCACTATGAGTTTTGAAAATGTACACCTTGGATGTGAAAATAGTACCAAAGCGATTAAAAAAACTAAATAAAATGAACAAGAGACATAAAGCATTTGTATTTTTTTGATTGCTTGCCTCATAATTCGCCAGACCATGTCCTTCATGTCCACTCCACCCAGCAATCCCAGTTCAAGTACCTGGAATATTTTAAAAACATGCCGTCACTATTGAGTCAAAACACTAAAACAGTCAATGGTAACGCTTTAGATTACTGCCCGGAAAGTACTGTGTAAGTAAAGCGAATTTACAGCATAACTTTCGGTAATTATAGTGTAACTATAAAGTAAGTATGTGTAGGTATAAGGGGACAATATATAATATTGGGGGAATAAAGGGGTAACTATCAGGAAAATTAACAAATTATTTATACTGTATATTTTTTTAATTAAGGGGTAATTATCTGTGTAGTTATAGGGTAAGTATGAATCTGCGGGCTGTAAATTAAAGTGGTTCTTGTTCCACTCTTGTTTCATGTAGTTACATGGTAAGTACAATAAACACATACAAAATCTGATATCACTCGTAAATATTTATTTGAAAAACAACTTAATCCAAAACAGATTTATGACACTTCCTATTCATGATCCAAATGAGCGGATATTTCCACTCTCACACACACCCACACACACTAAACAACAAATACACGAGACATGAAGAAAACAGTGAATTCATGAACCGTGACAGTACCCCTCCTGCTAGGAACGCCTCCTGGCGTCCCCAGACTCCCTTACCTGTTGATTGTAATCATCGATAAGGGAGTGATCCAGGATGTCTCTAGCAGGAACCCAACTTCTCTCCTCCGGACCGTAACCTTCCCAGTCCACCAAGTACTGGACTCCGCGTCCCCTCCGTCTTGAGTCCAGAATTCGATTAACCGAATAAGTGGGTTCCCCTTCTACGAGTCGCTGCGGTGGGGGAACCGGGGCTGGCGGATTAATGCGGGAATAAAACACGGGTTTGATTTTGGATACATGAAAAACGGGATGAATTCTCCTGTACACTGGAGGAAGATTGAGGCGGACTGCCACCGGACTAATGATTTTTGTGACAGAGAACGGGCCAATGAATTTGGGTGATGACACTGGGAACGAATTGTGGGCGTACTCCACCATTGACAGTTGTTGGCTCCATGAGGAAGGATTCTTGGAGACCAGACATCGCAACGTTCTCTCCAAATCCTGGTTGGCTCTCTCAGTTTGGCCATTGCTCTGGGGATGGAACCCTGAGGACAGACTAACAGTCGCACCCAGTAATCTACAAAACTCTTGCCAAAATTTGGACACGAATTTGGGTCCTCTGTCGGAAACCACGTCCATCGGGAGGCCATGTAACCGAAAGACGTGGTTAACGACTGTTAACGCTGTCTCCTTGGCTGAGGGTAATTTGGGCAAGGGAATGAAGTGGACCGCCTTCGAGAACCGATCCACCACGGTCAAAACTACCGTGTTACCCTGAGAGGGTGGGAGGGCGGTGACAAAATCTAGAGCGATATGGGACCAGGGTCTCGAAGGGATCGGCAGCAGTTGAAGGAGCCCATCTGGGGGTCGATTGGAAGACTTACCAGTGGCGCGAACTGAGCAAGCCAAAACAAAATTGTGAACATCGCGAGCCATACGTGGCCACCAAAATCATTGCTTGACTAAAGATGTAGTGCGACTGACTCCTGGATGACAAGCCACATTGGAACAATGCCCCCACTGAATAATGTCGGACCGTAATCCCTCGGTTTATACGGTTCGGTGGACAACTGACCGGAGGCGTTACCCCTTCTAAGGCCGTCTTGACCTTCGATTTGACCTCCCATGTGAGTTTGGAGATAATTAGGGTCTCCGGAAAAATGCACTCGGGAGTAGACGGGCGATCGGAACGGTCAAAAATGCGCGATAAAGAATCGGGCTTGATGTTTTTTGGAGCCCGGGCGATACGAGAGAGTAAAGTCAAAACGTCCGAAAAAAAGTGCCCACCGAGCCTGCCTGGAGTTCAATCTTTTAGCGGTTCTAATATATTCCAGATTCTTATGATCGGTCCAAACGATAAAAGGTACCCCTGACCCTTCTAACCAGTGACGCCATTCTTCCAATGCTAACTTGACTGCCAACAACTCTCTGTTACCAATGTCATAATTACGTTCGGCAGGAGACAAACGGTGAGACAAAAACGCGCATGGATGCACCCTGTCGTCTGCAGGAGAACGTTGAGATAGCACTGCACCTACCCCCACCTCTGACGCATCGACCTCCACCACGAACTGACGTGATGGATCAGGGGTAACTAAGATGGGGGCTGAAACAAAGCGGCCTTTCAGTTTGGCAAACGCAGCCTCGGCTGCGTCTGACCACCTGAACGTAGTTTTGGGGGAGGTCAAGGCATTCAGAGGCGAGGCTAGTTCGCTGAAACTGCGAATGAACCGCCGGTAGAAATTGGCGAACCCCAGAAACCTCTGTAGGGCCTTACGGGAATCTGGACTTGGCCAATCCACCACAGCCTTAACCTTCTCAGGATCCATACGCATTCCCTCAGACGACACAATGTACCCTAAGAAAGGAACAGACTGTGCATGAAAAGTGCATTTCTCCGCCTTGACAAAAAGCCCATTCTCTCGCAGCCTCTGAAGCACTCGTCGGACATGCTGCACGTGCTCCTGGAGAGAAGAAGAAAAAATCAATATGTCATCCAGGTAGACATATATGAATTGATCGACCATATCTCGCAGCACGTCGTTGACGAGTGCCTGGAAGACTGCTGGGGAGTTGGACAAGCCGAAAGGCATGACCAAGTATTCAAAGTGCCCCCTGGGGGTGTTAAAAGCAGTCTTCCATTCATCCCCCTTCCTGATGCGGACCAAATGATAAGCATTACGCAAGTCCAGTTTAGTGAAGATCGACGCTCCCTGCAACCTCTCGAAGGCTGAAGACATCAGCGGCAAAGGATAAGTATTCTTTACCGGGATGTTGTTCAGCCCCCGGTAATCAACACAAGGTCGCAGGGATCCGTCCTTCTTCCCCACAAAAAAGAACCCCGCCCCCGCTGGAGAAGAGGATGGACGGATGAACCCCGCTGCTAGAGAATCAGAAATATATTTCTCCATAGCCTCTCTTTCTGGGACAGAAAGTGAATATAACTTGCCCTTGGGCGGAGACGTACCTGGCAGTAACTCTATAGCACAGTCATAGGGACGATGCGGAGGGAGAGAAGCAGCACGAGACTTACTGAACACCTCCTTCAGGTCTTGATACTCCGTGGGCACATTTGACAAATCCACTGCCTCCTCCTGAAACGCAGAAACAGAAACAGACGGACAAGCAGACACAAGACAGGACTCATGACATTTACTGCTCCACTCCGACACTGATCTCTGCTGCCAGTCAATCTTGGGGTTGTGTTTGATGAGCCAGGGATGTCCTAAAACTATGGGTGCGAGAGGGGAGTCCAGAATGTAAAAGGAAATGGTTTCAGTGTGGTTGCCAGATACGATGAGTGTGATGGGTCCAGTGGTGAATGAAATAGTGGGAAGAGCTTGACTGTTGATGGCATGAACTGCGATAGTCCGGGTGAGGGGTAAAAGGGGAGCCTGAATCTTGAGTGCGAATCTTGGGAAAGTCGGGAATCCACGCGAAGTGCCAGTTCGATCAACTTGTTGAGTGTAGTGGGTAAGTCCAGAGCATAAATCTCTCTCTGGACGCGGTCAGCCAGCCCATGCAGGAACATATCCCACTGCGCCTCCTCGTTCCACTGACACTCTGCCGCCAAAGTCCGGAACTCGATAGAGTAGTCAGAAACAGATCTTTCGCCTTGCTTGAGGTCCGCAAGAATCCGAGCCGCCTCTCTTCCCGCGACCGTACGGTCAAAAACTCTCTTCATCTCGGCGGAGAGTGTCTGGAACAAGGCACAGCATGGATCTTGGTTCTCCCACACCACTGTCCCCCATAGCGCCGCCCTCCCAGTCAGTAGCGTGAGCACAAACGCCACCTTGCTTTGCTCGTTAGCGAAGGTCCTGGGCTGCAGAGAAAAGTGCATCGAACAGCGTGTTAGAAAGGCTCTGCAATAATTAGGCTCACCGTTGTACGACTCAGGAACAGGTAGGCAGGGCTCTGACTGGGAGACGTTCTATGGTGGTACGGGGGGAGCGGGTGGTGGGGGTGGCGCAGTGGGAGCAGATGTTGTAATTGCTGGGTAAGCTCGGACACCTGCACCACAAGAGCTTGAATAGTCCGACCCGACTCGTTCATGTTCCTCTCCTGGGTATCCATCCGAGAAATGCTGGACCTGATGAACTCCTCCAGGGAAGAAGAGGATCCGCTTGCTGCTTCCATTGCTTGGTCAGATCGTTCTGTCACAATACAAAACGCGTAAGCAAAGATGCAAGTAACTCTTTAATAAAGTCAGAAAGACAACACAGTTCAGGGCCTCGGGTGGGCTGGTGGTGCAGGGACAAGACGGTCAGCGTGATGGTGAAGTGAGGTGACGGTGAATCCAGTGCAGGTGAACATCCAGACGAGACAATCCATGAAGACACCGAACAGGAACTGGGAATGAACACGACTGCAGATAGGAACACGGCGAACACACACTGAGGACACCAAACAATGATCTGACAAAGAGAGGAGAGTGAGATGAGTATTTATAGGTGAGTGAATTGGCAACAGCTGGTGCGGGAAATTTAATTCAGCTGACGCGCTGATGATCCAAATGAGCGGAAATTTCCACTCACACACACCCACACACACTAAACAACAAATACACGAGTGAATTTGAACCGTGACACCATGTCTTTTGATATTTTGTATTATTTTTTATCAAAAGAAAAAGTACACCAAGAAATGCTTTCATAATTTACTAATCTTTTCGCATCCACCCAGCTGTTACCAGCGCGTGCATGAGTAAAGAAGCTTTAAGCTTTCATGACGTTCGCGCGCAAGTTTCACCTGAAACACACGCGAGAACTGACGTCACTGCCTTCTAGTCTTGTTTGTTTCACATTACTATTATCATATATTATGTTATTGTTTGTATACTGTTGTGAGCACCAAGAAAAAAAGAAAAAAAACGACAGCATCCGACATCTGCGTGACCAGAGTTTCTCGGCGAGCTCACGTCACGCTTCAAGTTACGTCAATTGTAAACTCAACCCTCTCATTCACGAAGATGACTGCTGGTTGGAAGTGATGTACAGTTTAAAAAATTTAAAATATTGTTATTTTTCTTACAAACACTTATCGTTTCACTTCAGAAGACATTGATTCATCCATTGGGATCATATGGATTACTGTAGTTTTCCTGAAAGTTACCCCTTTATTCCCCCAATATTACATATTGTTCCCTTATACCTACACATACTTACTTTATAGTTACACTATCATTACCAAACGTTATGCTGTAAATTCGCTTTACTTATGCAGTACTTTCCGGGCCATAATCTAAAGCGTTACCCAGTCAACATTAGAACTTGCTTCAACGCCATCTTGGGTTGGTCTCTTTTCAGGTTGAGAATTAATTTTAAACTCTTTTAACAGCTGTTTTTTTTTTCGTTACTTCGCTCACTGTAAGCCCACATATTTTCCATTAAGCACTGCAAATGGGTGCTGAGAATAATTCTAGAGCCTCTAACATTAAAGGCCCACTGAAGTGCTCTGAAACACGCAGCATTATTCAATGTGTTGACGTAATATCCCCTGAAACGGCTCAAGCTGTTAGTAGCTCCTCCCCTTTTTTGAAACAGCCAATAGCGTTTCGTTAATATCACAGTTTGACTAGAGCCTTTCTGTTTGGTAAAGCCAGAGTTTCCTCCTAATCTCTAACCGTTTATCATCATAATCTCCTCCATATTCCTTTGAAATACAGCATTCTGTGCAGAATTTAAATGGGTCCGATATTTTTTGTTGTATGCGCCGACACGTGCATATGATCCACGCTGCGCTCTTGTCTCGTGTCTCTAGTCAACGGCTCTGGTCTAGACTATGTTTGTGCGCTGCGGCGGTGCGTGTAAAAGTAACGTGAAACCACACTTAATTCGCCTCAACTGAAAGCATATTTACACTGTCTGAATCGTTTCCTATCGCACGTATAGTGCGCTATGTGCCATTCACCATGTAGAAAATAGTAAATATGTGAAGAGCTGACTGATTTCAGATTTCTGCTTCAGCATCTATTTATAGTGTGAGGGTGGGCGCTTCAGATTTTAGAGAGCATTTGATTGGACAGAAGATTTGATGAGAAGGTGAAGTCTGCGATGATGTCATCAAATTATGTGATCCATTTTAACGGAAGTGAGTGACTGTAAGTTTTGAATGCTTATATCTCCTAAATGCAAAATTTTTCATTGTTTTGGAACAAACCAGCTTATTCATAACCTTAAGGCTAACATAATCATACTAAAAGCTAAAAAACTTCCATTTTGATTTCAGGGGGCCTTTAAAACAAATATCCAACCTCAGTAACTGCAAACAAAAAAGCCTATTTAGTAGGCTACTGCACTGTAGCCTGGTTAAAACCAGACCATTCTCAGTAGTAACTGAGTTATGGTCTGGCAAAGCTTCATACACAAATCATTTCCAAACACTGCATGAAAAAAGGTGTATCCGGACCAGGATACTCCTGTATACACTGCTGAAATTCGGAAGAATCCAGGAGTATACTGGCCGGATAGGTCAAATTCCATGGGTCCGTATATGTCCGTATTCATCCGAAATGGTACCAAATCGGATGTATGTTGTGGCCGTATACTCCCATGCTACAGCCATTTGTTGCCATGGCAAATAATCCCATCAAGTTTTTCCCAGGAGACATTTTCACACCTCTAAACAGCTTTGCCTTCCATCCCCTATTGGTCCTTCATCTCAAACTGGATTGGTTGTTTTTTTTTAAAACCACTCCCAAAACCCAGACTGCTATTGGAGGACAGGACGCATTGAAAACCCAGTCAAGTGACTTTATTGGTTACTTCTAAGGCTAAGGGTGGGCTAGGTTTTGTAGCATAGGGACTTGATTGGTTATAGGCCAGCTATGCAGATTTTGCTCATTAATATATAATATATATATAAAAAATAATCCCCTCTCCCTCCCAAAAGAAAAATACACACAAAACAATTTGAGAAAGTCTGAAATATTTATTAAAAAGGTATAAAAATAAAATAAAAATTCTTAACAGCATTATAAACGAACATTAAAACAATGGTGAAACAAAAACAATTGAACTAAATGTATTTAAAAGGGATGAAAATGTAAAGGAACAAATGTAAAAATATAAACAGTCCAAAGAACATAAATATACGTTAAATTGAATTGGTAAAGAAACAAAAAGGGAAAAAAAATTAACAAAATGCATTTAAAAGACAGATGTAAAGGAATAAAATACACAGTGAACATAAAAAGGAAAATAATAAATATACAAATTAAACAATATAAAATGAGAACAATACATTTATAAGACAAAAAAAGTGTATATAAAATACACATAAATATTCCAAGTAAACAATATAACCAAATAAAAAGAACAAAGAGCATTATAAACATACATTCAAATGAATGGGGGAAAGATAAGTGAACAAAATGTTTCTAAAGGAAGGCGACGTAAGAGGAACAACAATACAAAACGTGGAGATCAAAAGCAACATGGACATCTAAAAAGGAACAAACATACAAAGTATACAATATAAAACGAGACAAAGAAATCTATCAATTAAAAAGTGTATATAAAATATATGTAAATGTTCTATATATGGGAACCAATAAAAGTATAAGTATATAAACATAGGAATAAAGAAAATATAAAATGGAACAATTGAATATTAAAATTATAATTATAAAATAATTGTGACCAACTCTAACACAATGTTGTTTGAGCTAGCCAAACCATCCACACTGGCCTTCCATCAACAACAGCATCATCTTCATCTTCATCAGGTCTATAGTTGCGGTCTTCCACAGGTTCTGTGTTGGTTTGTGCAACCCTGGACCTGGGGCCTGTACCATGATGGTAGTTTAACAAATTCAGGGTTACAGGATTAGTTTTGAGTTGACAAAACCAAACCAATCTATTCAGGCTTTGTTGGTCCCATGATGCTGATCATCAACTTTCTCTGTCAACTCAGGCTTTGATCCTGAGTTTAGGAGTTTAGCTGTGACATCAGCAGTGAACAGCCAATCACATGCTGTGGATCAGTAAAACTGAGATTCACTTCTCACGAGAGAAGCAGTGTGATTAACTTCACTCTTCTGCAGAATATACATGATTGAAAAATATTAAGAATTGAAACAAATTTACACAGAAGAAAAGAGCTGTCGGGGACAACTTTGAGAAAAATCTTATACATCAATGCAAGTAAAAGTTATGAAGTTAGTTTAGTTGATATATAGAGAGAATTGAACATTTATGCTCACATGTAATTTTTTATAGATTTAGTTATTGAATTTAAAGCTTATTTGTATGACCTTTATATAGGCTATTTATTTTAATATTAACAAAATGCATATTAATGATTGATTTACTAAAATTATACATGTGTAATTGATTAAGGGTATAATAATTACATAAATTATTTTTAAATAATTCAAAATTATTATTATTATAAATAAGCATTGTTAAAAGCCAGAGGCTTAAGTCTTTAATAGCCATTTGCTATGTAGTGACCTTTAATTTGGAGAAGAAAAAGGGGAGTGACTTTATTGCATCAGATATGTGTCACTTTGCTCACAGCTGATTGGTCCAATTTCAGTTTGAGATCTCTTATCCAGAACATAACCTGCCCTGGAGCAGGTTAGCTGTGGAGGGTGAGTTACTATGGAGATGAACACAGCTAAAAGCCAAACCACTTTAATGGTACCTAAAACCCAGGATTGGCACAAACTAAGCTTAAACATATCTGGCTAGCCAGCTAAACCGGCTTCATGGTATAGGCCCCTGGTCTCCAGCAACTGCAAAACATGACAGTGAATTAACCACTAAAACTCAGAGAGGAGTATAGTAACATTCTGGAGGGAAAAAGCTTAACCGGTTTCTTAACTTACCCGTCTCTTTCTCTGACGGTTCTGTGTGATGTTCTTCATAGTGTTTCTTTTCTGGGCCTTCCTCAGCAAAGTCTCACAAAATAAAATACATCTTGCGACCTGCCAAATAATACATTAATAATATATAGTTAATGCCAATAAAAGTAAGTAAAACAATTCAATTAAAATGTATTTGTATAGCGCTTTTCACAATACATATTCAGGGTTTTTCCTGGGTCAAAAATGGTCTTCGGTGGTGGCTGACAGACATGGTCATCCATACACACACACACACACACGGTAAAAAAAAAATACCCTACCCACTTGATCTGCAAGCGCAAAACTGACAATAAATTTGAAATAAATTCAAAGAAAGTTTGTAACTTTTGCTTATCTTATTTTGATACCTTGATGTTTGTTTTTTTCCCTCATTTTTACACTATTTACTGATAAATGTTTGTTTTGGTAATCATATCAATATTAAAAAAATGAACAAATAGCCTAATTTTCTGCCATATACAATCAGCTAGCTAACAACAACTTTGTTCTGGGAACCAGTCGTTAAAATTATTCAGTTCAAAGGAGTCATTAGGTGGCGAATCGGACATTAGCAGACGCGTTGTGTGTGAATCCCGTCTTTAGAACATCGCGAAAGATTTGTCAACACACAGAAAACACTTCATAACCGGATAGGATTTGTTTCCTGTTTATTTAAAGTATGCTTTATGCAGCTGGTCAGAGAATCAGTCAATGTTTTTTGAGCGCATTTCACACCCAGCGGTAATTAAAGGAAGACGTCTGATAGCGCCACGTGCAACATGGATTCGGTCTTCCGACCTTTTGATTTTGATTAACGTAATATGTGAAACATTAGAAAGCTAAGAATGCTTATTTTGAAGACAGAGAGCGTGCGAGCGAGGGATGAGCTCACTGGTCGTTCTCTCTGTCACTCAGTTAACTCAAGTGCAGCAGTCATCTATTCTATATCAATCATAAATCACAATAACTGATCAAATAAGGCTTTGGCGGGACAAAAATTTGTTTTGGCGGCCGGCAAAAAATTTTCAATGTAGGAAAAACCCTGATATTGTTTCAAAGCAACTTCACAGAAAATGCATGCGTCTACATTACAGAAAAAAACAGAGAACATTAAAATAATTTTTAAGATTACCTTTTACACATTCAGGGTCAACATCTGTAAAAGTTCTTCAGGATCATGGATCCAAAACTTCTGGATCATGAGGGGGGAAGAAACATGCACACACACAAATGAATATTAATTTGTTTGATAAAACATTAATATTAATTATCAACTTACGGACAAGGACTTGCAAAACATACTCACCAGGCCCATACAAAAAATTCACAGTAGATCCAAAATCCTGGTTTGCCTATAACCAAGGATGGTGGTTTCCTGTCCTCTCTGTTGAACAAGTGTACATGACAGTGTTTTCGGATTACTCATTCCAAAACTCTGTTACATTTTATGACAAGCTTGATCTTAAAACTAGCTGACAGTAGGGATGGGCATTATGACCATATAATTATACATACATGAGAAATTATATTTTACAATAACGATATCACAATATATTTATTTTGATGGATATTTTATTAAAATGCTACAGAATAATGCTGCTTTAAAAGTCTTCACTGTATGATATTCAATTAATTAATATCACTTGATTCTTAAAGAAGCAGAAGGTCTTCTCTATTCTTTTGTTTTATTAAAATTATGACAAAGCTGCAGCCCCTTTAAGAACTGATGCACAGAATGACACGCATCCGGGATTCCCCACATTAACTTGAACTGTTTGACTTTACTTAAGACATAAGTGACTGTTTAAATCAAGTGAATACCTCACATGACAAGGTTTCTGAGATAATTGTGTGCATTTTACAGAAAGATAATTGATTTCGGGATCGCATGCTGTCTGAGAGAGGCTTATTTTAACACATGCATGTCCCGTTCATTATTCCACATTCATGCATGTTTCCTTGTCAAAATGTCAAAAAGTTTTAGTACAGTCAGTGCTGCGTTATATACGCTATATTCCCATTCCGCAATATAAAAAGGTAATGTTAACGTTTACAGCAAAATCGCTAACAATAGTCAGTATCATCAGATCGCCATAACACCCAGCCCTATCTTAACAATATTACAACACAACAAAACACAGAAACAGAATATGTAAGTTAATCACGATTAGCATATGACTTTAATGCACTAACGTTATATCTTGATGAGCAGTAGAAACAATATAAAGGGATTTACGTTACCTTCTGCCGTCTGCTGTCCGCCATTGGAAACTTAGTCTGTTCATATTCATGTTTTTTCGTTCTCAGTCGACATCCCACCATCAAAATTCGTCCAAAATAAGATTTTAACAGGTTTAAATGGTCCATGCAATGCCATTAATAGACCGACGTGAAGATTAGAAGCCGCGATCGCGTCGCGTCCCCGCGAGCCACGAGCAACTCCAACGGCAACGGGTGTATAATTCAAACTGAAGGCGCGCACTGTCATTGGCCAGATTTCTGGATGACGTTCAGATTGACCAATCACGCTCAAAAGAACACGGAAAGACAGCAAATAGCCTTGCAAATATAGAAAAAAACTTGTTTTAAACAACAGTTAGAAAATGTGTACATTTATTTTTATTTGCTGTTATATTTAATTAATTGGTCAAATGGTGTTTTGTGGTGTGGGCAGAGGCCTGGAAGTTTCAACCTGGAGAGCAGTGCAGATTTGTACTCTTTAAAAACAATTATTGTTTGATATTTAGTTTGCAATATATTTTGTTATATTTGTATCCAGAATTGAATGTAAAAATACACCTTCACTGTAAAACAGAAAATTAAAGTAAAATATCTTAATTTAAAAAGGAAAAATCTGTAAACTAATAGTGTTTTCTCTAAAACGTTTAATGTAAATTTCTGTGAAGTTTTTTAACTATTTGACTTAAGATATTTGACTTTAATTTTACGGTTTTTGTTTTGCAGCTGTAGCTGCTGTTTTTTTAGGTTTTTATTTTTACAGTGTAAATATAAAACTAATAAGATTTACTTTAAAATGACAAAGAATAATGTTAAATTGTTAGTATGGACATTGTATTACAGTTGTTAATTTACAGATATTGTTTGTAATTTTGCATGAATTTGTTATTTATGAAAACAGAAAAATAATACAGTGATGTTCCTGTATAAAAAAATGAGAATTACTGTAGTTTGTCATTAATGATATAATCCTTAAAATAACAGTCAAGTTGTTTATTTAGATATTGTTTGTAATTTTACATCGTTTTAAACATAATTCAAAATTACAAGAAAATACTGTAAAAAAACTGCAGTTTTTTTCTGTAAAATTAGGATTCTTTTTATTGGTTGCCTTATTTTTATTGGTAACCTTATTGGTTGCACCTACATCTATTGTGAGTGGTGGATTTCAAACCTCAAAACGCCCCTCTTTTGCAGCGTGTTAAAGTTAAGAATCTTGGAGTGACACTTTTTGTGAACAGTTGCAGAGCTGAAAGATCTGCTTGTGTTTCTGTGTTTCTTGAGCAAGTGAATCCCTGCTCTTTTTTATTCCATATTTTTATTTTGAGCATATCAGTTTTTGGTGTTTTTAAAACAAACTTTTTCATTTTCCACATTTCATCTCCTTTTTATTTAATTCTATTATTGCCTACAATTTGTAAAACTTTGCAAAAATTGTTTGGGGATAGTCTAAAATGTTTGGTTAATTATCCTTTGTTAATTCCATTACATTTCTTTGTTTATTTCATTACATATTCAGATTTTTTTGTGAACGTATATGTTCAGACAGGGTTTTTATTTTGTACTGTTTTTATAAAAAAAATTTGATTAAGAGACTCTTTTCATGCAGTGGTTTTAAGGCCCTGCCACACCATTCTGATGGTTTGGCCCAGACCCAGGCAACGTGAACCAACCCCACAGTCGGCTTTAGTCAATGCTAGTTCAGTTTAGTGTTTCAGGGCCTTAAGAATTATTTTTTCTGTGCAAAAAGCTTGTTTGCTGTAGCCTACAGTAGACCAGAGATAATTCTCAATCCTGAAGTCGTCCCTGCCCCCCCTCCCTCTGAGAACAGCCAGCACAAGTGTCAGTCATTAACATATGAAAGGTCTTCTTCACACCTAACAGTCTTCAGTCCTAGCACACCCAGCAGTGTTTCAGCTGTATATGTCCGTGAAATTTCACGAATTCCTGTATACGTCCGCATACGTGAGGTTTCCGGGTTTTTCTGGAAATATACTGTTCCGTGTTACTCTGATCCGCTTTTTCCCACATACATCCGGTAAACATCAAATTACACAGGAGTATACCATGCCCGGATAGTGCCGGATTTCAGTGTTTTCATGCAGTGAAAGGGGCCAACCAACGGGCGTCGCTCATATGCCTCTCAGCGCAATTGGATAGACCTAAAACCAATCAGAGCGATGAGGGAGAGGACGTATGCAGAGCGACGGAGAAACATCTGAGACTCTGGCCGTTTCTCAATATGCGTTCTTGTCTGTACTTGTGTTCTCAAATAGGAAATGTCCCCGGTTTCCATTTCAGAAATCTGGTCACTTTACCTAAACCACATATTAATGTTTAATATATTATTTTTAAAATGTAAACGAAAAGAGTCATGGTGTTTTATACTTCGTTTTATTATAAATATATAAGATAATCAATGTAGGCTATGATTATCACTGTAATAAATTAAATATGACACAAAACACAACCCAGTCTCTTTTTGTTAAATGTCAGTTTATGTGTGATCATCCATAGCAATCATAAAAGTATAAGTAAAAGGTATGAGAAGCTATACAATAAATAAAGCAATTCAGTCAAAGTCAGCGCTAGGAGACTACAACGGTAAAGTTTAATATCTTAAAAATATAAAGTTATGAAACTTCACTTTGCCCTCAGACAAAACGATCTGTCTAGGAACAAATTATAGATTAATGAGAGCAAAGATCAGCCGTTAGATCTACACAAGACGAGACGGTTTAACCACTAAAGAGACATCAGAGCCAGCGGCAGACGGACTGGCCGAGGAAAGGCGCCTCTCGGCGGGCTCAATGATCAATTGAGCGCCGCTGAACCACTGGCGCTCACAACTCCGAAAATGGCATATAAAATTTTAAAAAAGGCGCTCCCTTTATAAATAAACCACATATTTGAGCTTTAAACAACTACATTCACGCCTGAAAAGGACTTAAAACTATATTTTGTAAAACATTAACACTACCAGAGGGCTCTCGCTAAGACCCATTCGTTTAGCCACCAAAGGGCCAAGCTGGTATCAGACTTTTGCCGAATCCAGTCGGTAAGACAGCGATAACATCTTTTTTTTAGATATGAAGGCTTCGAGTGTTGTTCTTTGCTCGGGTTTTAATGAAAAGGAAAAGTTTAAATCGCTTAAAACAGACGCGATAGTTGATTCGAACGAGTGATGCTCCACAGTAGCGGCAAATCTGCTTCAATGTCGCTGCGCTGTCGTCATCGTCTAAAGCCCGCCCCAACGTTTCTAATTGGTGCCGCGATTTCTAGGGTTTAGAAATGGGTTTGAATGGGGTCTTTGCCAGACTACTTGCAGAGCAAATCTAAATTTGCCGGAAGTTGTCTGGGTTTTCCCAGGCTAACTGCACTGTAGATTACTGACTAAAATCTAGTTGAGTTATTAAATAAAGTATCAACTTACCTTGATCATGATGTATTAAAACTCCGAAAGATAAAACCAAGTTAGCATGATGTGTCTGAACGTGGTCCGACTTGCTCTGATATCATGTTGACTAGGGATGCAACAATACAGTTAATCCACGGTTCAATACATACCTCGGTTTTTAACCACGGTTTTCGGTTCAGTTCGGTTCTGATGGCTTGTCACATAATTTTTTTGTTATTCTATTCTTAGGCGAACAGCAAGAGGTTAAGGAGAAAAAAGACTATTTTTATTGCAATACTCTTTCTTTATTTTACTTAAAAGAATTGAAAAACCTACCTTAAACTTAAAACTTTACTTAAAAAAAAACCTTGTATTCCTAGTGTACTGTATAATATAAAATAAATATATATATATATATATATATATTATATATATATAAAGATTTACACTGGCAGCTCAGAGCTGTACAGCAGCATTAAAGTATGAAATTGAATGAATGAATGTAAAAATAAAACTACATAGACTTCACTATAAAATATACATTGATTCTTAGCTACTGTATTAGTTTTTCAGTCAAGAGCATTGAGTGATTTTCTCTTTGTCTTTTCTTAACATTAAAGGGGCTATATGCGTTTTTCTGAAATTTAAACTCGCGACTGACACCTGTGGCCAAAAAACAGAACTGCTCTTATTTTCTGCTCGCTCTCGCAGCGGTGGTGACGTCACATCCGCAGACAGCGCGGGAAAAAACGACCTGCCAGAAAATAGGAAAAATAGGATACAGGCTTATAGGTGCACCCACTGTGAGAGGACAAGGTGTCAGTATGCTCATCAGGAGATGTTTGAGTCATAAATGGTAAAATAAAAAGGCTATTGTTACGTTTATTTTGGGGAAAAAGTTGCATATAGCCCCTTTAAAGGGATAGTTCATTCAAAAATTTTAATTCTGTCATCGAGAAATGAATACAGGTTTGAAACAATGTTAGAGTGAGTAAATAATGACATCATTTTAGAGGTGAACTGTCCCTTTAAGGATCGCGTGTTCATACTGCGCTGTTGTCTAATATACTGCATCTAATATACAGACACACGCGATTTTACTTTCACTTTAGACATAGACTGTGTTTATGTAAACCTTGTGTGTATTTGACAGTATTAGCGCAGTAAAACGATTATTTAGTCCTGTAATCACGTGTTTGACAGGCGTTTAGTGCGCGCGCTCCGAAAAGCGCATGTTAAAACCACGCACGCGAATGAAACCGGCAAGGCTTTAACACGCATGCAAATAATGAACTTTCGTGATTGTGAATAACTATAGTGTTCCGTGAGTATAACTCTATCACTAACGTGTGATGTGAATGTATGTCGCGTTGTTCAGTATATTGGGATGGAGGCAAATGATAGAATTTGTAGAAAAATACTTAATTATATGCAAAACCGAAAAAACGCAATTCACAAGCGTGTATTGAACCGTGAAGGCTGTACCGAACGGTTCAATATTATATTGAGAATTGTGGCATCCCTAATGTTGACGTATGTCAAAAAACTCTTGCGACTGCGCTGATCAAAAGCATGATGGGAAATGACTTGCTGGCGACACAGCTTAATGCTTATTGGTTTAAACAACCGTGATGTGGTTCTTTTTTAAAATGTTTGATTTTAAAACTCTGATATCATGTTTTTATGTGTGAATATTCCCAAACTCTCGGACAGTGCGATCTCTCTGTGGGTTATGTGATTGTTGTAATATTTATAAAAACATATATAAAAACATTAAAGTAAAAATTATTGATAAACACGTCTTTCGATTGGAAATAAATAACAAAAACTTTGGGTGTCTTGTTCATAATATTTATTTTCATATAAAAGTAGCAGAACATCTCGGTTACGTATGGTAACCCTCGTTCCCTGAAGGAGGGAACAGAGATGTACTTCGGACGTCACCGATGAATTGGGATCACTTCAGAGAGCCCCTATCAGCTTCGAGATATAGAGAACAGGCCAATGGGCCATTGGCGTGCGAGATTTGCATCTCGCGCTCCGCCCCGCGCCGCGGGTATAAACTGGAAGCGAGAGCAGCGCACTGTTGTTTTTCACCGAGGAGCCGAACTAGTGACTCTGCCATGCAGTGATGGTACAGCAACTGTGGCGACGGGACGTACATCTCCGTTCCCTCCTTCAGGGAACGAGGGTTACCATACGTAAACGAGACGCTCCCTTTCAGTCGGTCACGTTCGACGTACGTCGGACGTCACCGACGAATTGGGATCCCTTTGGAAAGCGCCACCATTACTACCACTTCCAGCGGCCAGCGAAGAGCCCCTCAGACCCTATCTGTACCGGGCGGGAAAAGAGAGTCACACTGCTGTTCCGCAAGACCCACTCAGCAGACTATTGGATAACGCTGGGAAAGCGTGCCCGGGAGGGCCGCTGCAGAAGCCACATCATGCCCAGAGGGAGTTAACATGTGGAGAATACACGTATGGACTGGCCTTGGGCAGTACAACATACGGGAGCCCCAGGGGTGGCCCCGGCCAGTGTAGGCGGGGGAACAACATCGCACTGAGACGGCAGAGGAAACTCTGGCAAGGGAAACACACAGGCTCGCCACAGGGAGCCGTACTGTGGAAGAATACACATATGGGACCGCCGTGGGGGTCACAACATATGGAACCCAGCTTAACACAAGTTCCACCAATGCATATAAGTGTTAGACCTGGTGTCGGATGCTCCGCCACGTCCGACTGCCGCGGGTTGCGGAGGACTCGACAGGGTTCGCCGATCTGGGGAACTCGACTGCAGCAAATAAGCGCACGTATCCGTTCCGTGGGGAAGGGAGTGGCGCAGCAAGCCGACACTAGAATGGGCACTTCAGGGTTACTGACTGTGGGAAGTGAGCTCACAGGAAGATACCGGCTCTACACGGAGGCTATAGAATCTAGCGAACGTGTTAGATGTCGCCCAGCCCGCAGCTCTACAAATATCTGTCAGCGAGGCGCCACGAGCCAGCGCCCAGGAAGAAGCTACACCCCTAGTGGAGTGGGCTCTTAACCTGAGCGGGCAGGGCACGTCTTCCGTTTCATACGCCAAGATGATGGCATCCACTATCCAGTAGGCCATCCTCTGCTTGGAGACAGCCTTTCCCTTCTGCTGGCCTCCGTAACAGACAAAGAGCTGCTCTGAGGTTCTGAAGCTTTGCGTTCTGTCCACGTATGTCCGCAGGGCGCAGACCAGGCAGAGAAAAGCTAGGGCTGGGTCTGCCTCCTCCGAAGGCAGCACTTGCAGGCTCACCACCTGGTCCCGGAAGGGAGTGGTGGGAACCTTGGGCACATATCCAGGCCGGAGTCTCAGGATTACATGAGAATTACCAGGCCCGAATTCCAGGCACGATTCGTCGACCGAAAATGCCTGCAGGTCCCACACCCTCTTGATAGAGGCCAATGCAGTCAGGAGTACTGTCTTTAGAGACAGAATTTTCAACTCTGCCGATTGTAAAGGCTCAAAGGGTGCTCTCTGTAGTGCGGTTAGCACCAAAGTTAAGTCCCAAGAGTGTATAGAGCGAGGGCTAGGCGGATTTAGTCTCCTCGCCCCCCTCAGGAACCTGACGATCAGATTGTGCTTCCCAACAGACTAACCATTTTCCATGTCATGGTTTGCGGCGATAGCGACAACATAAACTTTGAGAGTGGAGGGAGACATCCTTCGCTCCAACCCATCTTGCAGGAAGGAAAGCACTGAACCGATCGAGCATCTCTGGGGGTCTTCTCGGCGAGAAGAACACCAATCGACGAACAGGTTCCACTTCAACGCATAGAGGTGCCTCGTAGAGGGAGCTCAAGCGGAAGTGATGGTGTCTACCACATTCTGTGGCAGGCCACCTAGAACCTCCGCATCCCGTCCAGGGACCAGACATGGAGTTTCCAGAGGTCCGGACGCAGGGGCCAAAGGGTGCCCCGTCTCTGAGTCAGAAGGTCCTTCCTCAGAGGAATGGGCCAAGGAGGTGCTGTCGCGAGGAGCACTAGTTCCGGGAACCAAGCCCTGTTGGGCCAATATGGAGCGACCAACAGGACTTGCTCCTCATCCTCCCTGACTTTGCACAGTGTCTGTGCGAGAAGGCTCACTGGGGGAAACGCATATTTGCGCAGGCCCCGGGGCCAGCTGTGTGCCAGGGCATCCGAGCCGAGGGTCCCCTCGGTCAGGCAGTAGAACAACTGGCAGTGGATCATGTCCGGGGCGGCAAACAGGTCTACCTGTGCGGCCCCGAAGTGACTCCAGATCAGCTGGACCGCCTGGGGATGGAGTCTCCACTCTCACGGGAGCACTGGCAACCATGACAGCTCATCGGCCGCACGGTTGAGCAGGCACGGAATGTGAATGGCATGAAGCGACCTCAGATGCTTCTGAATCCATAAGAGGAGATGGCGGGCGAGTTGTGACACGCGACGGGAGCGTAGACCACCCTGTTTGTTGATGTAGTTGAGAATGCGAACATCACGCTCTCTCATAGGAGCAATGGCCGCCTCCGCGACTTTCGTGAAGACACGGGGCGACAGGGACAGCCCGAAGGGTAGGACTCTGTACTGATATGCCATCCCTCGAAATCAAACCATAGGAATGGCCTGTGTCGAGGGAGAATCGAGACATGAAAGTACGCGTCCTTCAGGTCGATCGCTGCAAACCAATCTTGGGGAAGGATGCACCTGAAGATGCGTTTCTGCGTTAGCATACTGAATGGTAGCCTGTGAAGGGACCGGTTCAGGAACCGCAGGTCCAAGATCGCCCGTAACCCGCCACCTTTCTTGCGTACAATGAAGTACGGGCTGTAGAACCCGGACTTCATATCGGTTGGAGGGACCGGCTCTATCGCGTCCTTTGCCAGCAGGACTGTGATCTCCGTCCGTAGCACAGGGGCATCCGCCTTCGTCACGGAGGTGAAGTGAATGCCTCTGAACTTGGGGGGACGCCGGGCGAACTGAATGGCATAGCCGAGTCTGATGGTACGGATGAGCCAGCGAGGTGGGCTGGGGAGCGCTAGCCAGGCCCCCAGAGACCCGGGCAAAGCGTAGCGCCATGCAGGGACCCGACTCGGACTGCGTGGGAGCGGCCCAAAGTGGGGTCTAAGTGTGCTGTGCAACATTTACATGCTTCCGCTGAGGGGGTGTGCAAGTGTGGGAAGGCCGCTTGTATGCGTCCCCAAAGCCGGCACCCCCTCCTGGCGATTGGAGAGGCGCTTGAAGGTGACAAGGCATGGGAGCATCGAACACCGCCAAGCGCGCTCTCTTGGGGCCCAGAGATATTGGAAACTGCTCTTTTATTGAAAATTGGGGTGCCTTGGGTGAACAGAAATTTAGTTTTGGGGCCCTTTAGAAGTTTTGACATGCTCTGACATTTGTGTTTTTTTCAGTTGCTTATAAACACATTAATGGCAAAAGTGTAATTACACTGTATTCAGCACAAACTGGGCTACCAGAATATGTGAGCAACTTGTATGTACATGCTTGTATTTTTGAGAGAAAAATGTTTATGCACGGATTTTGAAAAAACAAAAAAAATAGTTTTAAAATTAAGGCCTCAAAACACACAATAGATATTTGTTCCCAAGACTTTTGACTCCTGTCTGTATTTGCATAGAGTTTTTTCTTTATACTGATGTGAGAATCATTGAGCCTACTCATTCACGTAAAACAATACACTGATTTAAAATTTGTAAGACAGTTTCTCTTCACAAAGCCAATATGCGAGGAGGCGTGATATCTAATTAATAATGATGAGACAGCACCTGAGATAACAAAGGACTCGCATTAATGAGCTGCATAATGAATGAGCTTCAGGTAGGCCTATGTGACAGAGAGCAACATAGCAAAGGAAATATATATTTTTTGTATTTTATTTTATTTGGAATGTAATCAACAAAGGCCTATTATATTTTAAATTATCAGAATATTTGACTACTGTCACGGTTTTCTACTGACGAGGCAAGTTGTTGGACCCAAGTGCAGTTTAATCAAAAACATCAAAACATAAAACAAAAACTTGGCAATACTCAAAACAAAGACTTGACATGGCTAAACATAAACCTCACCTACACAGCAGGTAACAACATCAATAACAGACAAGGACACACGGCAAACATGAGGGCTTAAATACACTGAGACTAATGACAAGTGACACCTGTGAACCGTGATTAAACAATGAACCAATGACAGGACAAGACACAAGATCACATGAGGGCATGGGAATCACATGACAATGCAACATGACAAAACCAGGAAGTGAAAGAACAAGACAAACTTAGAAACATGACACTCAAACATAACTTGAACATAATCAACTTAAAACATGAACAAGGAACAATGAACATGAACCAACACCAAAACACCCTGTGACAAGTGTATAAGGGAGTGGAAATAGTCAATGACGGTGTAACATCACACTAATCAGAAATCAGAAGAAGGGAGACAGATGCTATCAAATATAGCATTTTACATTGCAGCCATGTGATACTGAAAACAGATGACCACGGTAGAGACTGTCACATTACTGTAACTCACTCTTATAAAGCTCAACTACAGTAGATTCAGTCATATGGTACAGTGAGAACATTTATTGGCATCAAACTCTGTTATAGCTCAGAACCTCATGGATGTGTCATAACTTTATCACACCTTTATAACACAGAATACTATTACAAACTATTTTGGATTCAATTGCATAAGTTTGGTAATGTAAGTGTATTTTCTAATGAGGCATCTGTAGCCTGTGTTACTGTAGATAATTCAGCAACGAGGGTGATTTGAAACATTTATCTTGTATTGTTTGCTGTTGGATGAACTGATTGTTTAAAGTACTAAACTGAAATAAGATCACACTGTTGTGTTTCGGTGATTAAACCAAATGTTCTCATTACAAATTACAATAATCTTGTGTTTGAAACAATGATTATGTGGAATGAAGATATGTGCAACTGAATGAAAGCATTACATCAGGTTTTGAAAGAATGACGAGCTGTGTTACAAGTGTGATCAGTTTGGATTTTTGGATTTTTGTACTAAGAGTTTTGAAAATGAACACCTTACTTGTGAAAATAGTACCAAAGCGAATAAAAAAAAACTGTAAATGTATTTTAAACTCTGTATTTGTATGCTCCTATTGTAGAAGCTGTAAGAAGAAATCCTGTGTGTTCACAGACAACTGAGCTGGAGGTCGAAAACATTATTAAAATGTGGTCTAGCTGGTGACCGTGAGCTTTTTTGCACATCTGTAAATATTAATTGTATTTTATTTGTCTTTTATAACATTTATGCATGAGACATTTACAGTTTTGCTTTTACACTTGCTTTCTTGTTTGTATCAATTTAATATATTGCTTTGTTTCTGTTGCTTTTTGGTACGGTGGCTGAGAGGGCTTAACACGCTGCAACAGAAGAAAACTCATGCAAATAGGAAAAACACCAGCAAATTAAGAAAACGTCTTCATCAGTTTGGCAGCACGTGCTGCAAATAGACGGACAACACAAATATCAGACGGACAACGCAAATATCTTGCCTCTTTTGTTCTTGCTGTTTGCACGGAGTTTCTGTATTTGGTTGTTGTGACTTGTGAGTATTTGCAGCATTAGTGTTGTCAAACTGATGAAGAAGTTTTATTAATTTGCTGGTGTTTTTTTCTGTTTCCATATGTTTTCTTCTGTTTCAGTGCGTTGAGATTTCTCGGACACTGTATTTTGATCCGTTTCTGTATTTCATTATTTAAGCATGACACATACTTTTTTAAAATTGCATAATTGCATTTTTTTGCAACATACATTTTAATTTATTGCTCTTTTTTATTCTTGTATTGTGACTATTTGTTGCTTTTGTTTTTCCTTACTCTACTATTGGTTTATCTTTTTCACATTTTTTATTTTTCCTTGTTTCTGGCTGAGATTTTCTTCCCCTCTCAATAAAATGCTGTACTTTACATTTGTGTAGTGTCATTCTTTTATTAATCCTTGCTCAATATATAATTATTACACACGGATAATTTCTGGTTCAGTTTTGGGGACTCTGGCATAATATTGGCTCAGTTAACGCTGTCTTCTTGAGCTTCTGGATAAATTGTGGCTGAGTTCTGGGGAAAGGGTGGTGGCAGTTTGGCTCTTGTCTGGCTGACATCTGGGGATTACGGTGTTGTTGTGGGCCAGTTCTGGATTATTTCTGGGTACATTGTAAAGCTCTGGGCGAGTTTTGGTCTGCTTCCGGCATTGCTCTGGTTGACTTTCAGCAAACAACACTTGGGCCAACCTTGGACCGTAATTCCATGCGGTATGTGGGCCAAAATCTCAGCCGAAATTTAGCCAGATCCGGCTCAAAGCCAATTTGCTATTTGGGATTGTACTGTACTCTTGAGTCTGACATGCACATCACGTCAGAATATTATAACAGACTAATCAGATGACTCAGTAAAATGGTTGAATGAATTTGAATCCATTTACTTTTACAAATTACTTGTCTTAATATAATTAATTATAATGGCACCACATCAATAACAGTACACAATCAAGGGGTTTAGTTAAAAAAAAATCATATACATTTATTTTTCAAGCATTATAAAACCTGCTGTTTTAGGGATTTAAAGCAGATTTTCATTTAATTTACAAATGCATATTTACAATATTTTTTTTACAGTTACAATAAAAATGTTTTACATTAATGAGAATCTAAAAAGAATCATGAATCATGATGGATAATGTGAATTACAGCAGAAAGAAAAGTAAAATGCCCAGACATATCACAATGAGAATTTAGAAAGAAATGTTGGAAAATAAAATTACAATGCAAAAAAAAAGCTTAATTATAAAACAGCCTTAATTTTCTTTAACTTAAAATATGACTGAGGCATGTTCTTGAAAGACTCCTTATAAGATTTACACTTTCTCTCTTTTTTGTCCTCTTGCATTGTAAAGGAGAATGCACAACCCCTCTAGATTTATTCAAATCTCCTCATTTAACACTTTTAATCATGTGGTTTTAAGAGCGCATAAATGTGGGCTTAAGGGCACTTTTGATTAACATCTAGTGTTGGGAGAAAGAGTGTGTTGAGCGTTGATTCAGGTCAGTGTGGGTACACTTGGCCACTGTCTCACGTGCATTCAGACCTGATTCAGTCCACTCTCATCATGCCCTGCAGTAATGCAAGCTGACATGATGTAAATGAGTTTTAAAGGTACTCGCACTGGGTGGTCATTGCTCTCTTTAGCGGTCAGATTGACCAGCTCTCCAGCTGCTGGTGTGTCTGTTAGTCCAGCCTAAACCACAACATCAAGACTTTTATTACAACCGACTGTCTCTCCTTGAAGATAATTGGAAAGAGGGAATTTAAATAAAAGAAAGAGAGAGAATTGCTGTGGTGATGGAAATGAAAGTGTTGGGCAGTAAATAGCTGAAATACATTTAAATAAAAATAATAAAAATAAATTCTGAAAACAACCTCACCATTGTGTTGTTTCAAACCTGCACGATTTACTTTAATGGTCCTTTTTGAAGCATCCCAGTTCACTGTCATTTAATGGAAAAGAGCAAACAGTCAGAATTACTCCTTTTGTGTTCCACAGAAGAAAGAAAATGACATGGATTTAGAATTACATCAACATGAAAGAATTATGAAATTTTTAATCTTGGTAAATATGACCAAAGAAAGCTGTGAAAATAAATCTGCATTGTTAATTATTTTGATCTTTTGTTTATAAAAAATTATAAAAACCTAACCTTTCATTGAAGATTAAGAATTTTAAATGGGGGGATCATTATGAAATAAATGTTTTTCTCTAATACATAATGCTCACAATTAATCATACCTTTTTATTCATGTTTTTTGCATTGTTCTTTTCCCAAGATAACAGAGTCTTCTTCTATAACCCCTGATGAGTTTGGAGAACACCTGACAAGAGATCTGAGACTATTCCTTACTATTACATACAAACAGATAAAAAATGTAAATCTGACTGTCCCAGCTAGAAATCATATAATGGGCCAAGTTTAGATCTTCCAACAGGACAGTGATCGAAAAAAAATAATAATATTCAAAATCAAAACAAAAATTAGTCACTGAGTACAAAACCAAGCTTCTGCATGGCCATCCCAGTTCCCTGCCTGAACACTGGAGATGAGTGGGGTGAACTTACGAGAAGCACCAACATGGATCTGGGAATCTGAAGGATTTGGAGAGATTATGTATGAAGGAATAGTCTCTGATCTGTTGTCAGGTGGTCTCAACTCATCAGGCATTATAAGAAGACTCAGTGCTGTTATCTTGGGAAAAGAACGTTGCAAAAAGTATTGAATAAAAGGGTATGATTAATTGTGAGCAATGTGTATTAGAGAAAAACTTTTATTTCATAATGAGATTTCCCTCCCCCCATTTAAAATTCTTATTCGCCAATGAAAGGTAAGATTTTTATAAATGTTTAAAAGAAAAGATTAAAAGGATTAACAACACAGATTTATTTTCACAGACTTTGGTCAGATTTACCAAGGGTATGAATAATTTTGAGCACAACTGTATAATCTATATATAATCTTTTCTCACTAACATGTTATCAAAACACTAACAGTACGCTGTAAAAGTACCATGGTATTGGTATTTCCTCTTACCATCACTGTATCAAAATAAATGTAAGTGAAATAAACGGATGTTGTGTAAATAATAATTGTACAGAGATTCTTTGTCTCTGACAGTATGCTAAATTTTTTTAGTAGTTTTGTTTTCTAAAAATCATATATTGTATTCATTGTGGCTATTTGTAATAATTCACATTTATAAAGCAATTTAAAGTACCATGTTTTTGTTAATTATGTAAAGGATAGCTTTCAGCTCAGCTTATAGCTAATTTTCTTTAGAGTCGTTTTTTGGTTCAGCTACCAACATTTTCTGAATAGTTTGCCCAACACTGGAGCCACTATTGTCTGAATTTGTTCACATTTTGTTGCCAATATGTTCTGCAGTGAATAAAAGCTCCAGGCAGATACATGCCAAAGCCATCTACACCACTTTGTCCCTGCTGTCCTGGCTACATGTAGGCAGCCCGTCCCTACTCGCCAGAGCTGAACACAGCCATGAGCAGATGTGAAACCACACTCAGGGGAGAATTCATTTATTAGGAGCCCTAGATAAGGTCTCCTGGAGGCATGAAAGCCATTTCTAAAATGTCCTAGTATATACAGGGTCATTTAATACAGATGCAATAGTTTCTATTGTTTTGAAAGATTTTTATGTTCAAGTCATAATGAAATCAACATTTACCCTCATTTACTCATTTAGTTCATGTTCCTGATTTTATTGTGCACAATACATCAATGCATGGTATTCCATGATTAAACATGTTTTTATTAAACTTGAACTGAAATGTAATAACATCAATCTAAAACTACTTTCCTTTTAAACTGATGTCACCTAGGCTACACAGGTTATTGGTTTAATGTTAATCAACAACCAATTAGCTAAGTAGCTATTGTGTTATGCTAATCTTGTCTTATATTATCTAAAATCTTGCAGAAATGTAATGCGGGTTCCCTTTCAGTCAGTCACAACGCGTTATGTCAGTGACTGACGAAATGGGAGTCTCTCCTGAGAGCCCTATCACCTTTGAGTATTACAAAACGAGCCAATGTGGAATTTGTATCGCAAACTCCGCCTACCCGCATGTTTATATACTGTATGTGTAGGGGAGAGCGGGGCACAATCTAACGCTTTTTGACTGTGTCAGTTTGTGTAAATCCACTTGGGGTTGAGAGTATTTATTTTATCCCACATTAATGTCACACATGTCTAGAACAATTATGTGGTTTTGTTTAATTAATACAGTGTATACTTTTTTCTTGATTTACCCTGAAAGAATGGAAGTGAAATGTGACAACATGCCCCATAGGTGGGATACATTGTAACATGTTAGGGGGCACATTGTAACATGAGCAAATGACAGCTTAAAATGTTACCTGACATAATCAAAAAAATATCCAAGACAAAATAAAATATTTTGTCAATAAAATACAATTATTAACTTTTTTAAATAAAATAATAGCATTTTTTAATAATTAAAAATATACTCATTTTTGAGTTTGACAACAAACACATCGCTAAATACAGCTAAACAGCATATTTAAAAACATAATAATAACTAATAATTTCTGAACATTAACTCTCAGTCATTATTCACCCTTTTTTCATGGTTTCTCAAAAAAATTCATTAAAGTATAGAATATATTCCATTATAATGGCATATTTCTAATAGGGGCAGATTGTAACGCAGTGTTACAACGCACCCCATCTGCACAACTGGGATTTAAACCGCTGCTCGTGTCTTCTGCTGGTTAGATCAGCATTAAAGAACGATCTCAACTGTTAAATAACAGATATAAGATTATAATAATATCAGATATATCTTATTTTAAATAAACACAAAAAATAGAGATGAAAAAGGAACTTGGGTAAGAAATAAACTTTCGCTATGGTTAAATAAACATTTAGTAATATCTTCCAAAGATTTTTTAAGTTTGGCACAATTCTTTCTAAAAATAATGTTGATATGGCAAATAGTAAATACACTCATTTCATGACAATTTTTAAAACCATCCCCAGGTAATCATATTCACCTGATGTCACTTTTCCTTAGCTTCCTTTGCTACTTCAAATGTGTTTTACCAACATACACTCGCAGAGCCCAAAAGAGGAAGACATATAATAAGAGTAAAGAGCCCAACTAATGGAAACACTGATGAAACACATTAGAGTTAAACCTCTGTTAATTCTCAGTAAGAGCTTCTGTAGTTGTATGACAGAAATAAAGTCAGTCTGGTTAGTAATGTATGAAGCTGGTGATGCTGTTTGTGGAGTTGTTAAATCCTCCTCTGCTGAGATCTTCAGAGATTTAATGTCTTCTTTTATCTTCAGTTGATTTCATCTAAAGCTGTGGCTGAAGTCAGTTGTAGTTCTTGTCTTTCTGCTCGTCTCTTTTTCTGTTCTCTTCTCTCTTTCAGTGATTCTGCTTGTTAACAGGTTTATTAAGGCTGAGATGACTCCACATTTAATCTACACAGATTTTGTGGCTCAGATAAGGTCCAGTTCTGGTTTATTTCTTTGCTCTTGGCTGACATGTGGCATTGCTCTGGCCTGCTTGTGGCCCAGATCTGAAAAACAGGAGTGGTCCACTCAAGGGCCGTCATTCCACGCACCATGTGGGCCAGATCAGTATGCCACAAGTGCCAGATGTGGGCCAGATCTGGGCCGACACAATGTTGCTATCTGGGATCTAACCCCGCGTTAGGTTGTGCCCCGCGCTCCCCTACATAATTATGTTTCTGCTTCGGAGCTGAAGTGTTCTCTGTGCTTCACTATCACCTTCGTAGATCTGTAACGAGTCAGCTCTTCAGTGAGTGTTGGTGTGACGGCATTTTCAGCTGAGTTTCACGGTCCTGCTGCTGATCTGTGCAATGATTTACACACAGCTCGTGTCTCTCCCCTGCGCGCTTCAGCACTGCTGTTGAGTGTTTATTTGCCTAAAAGAGCTGCACGGGCATGTCTTTTTAAAGATGTCTCGCCCGTGTATTTCTCACATGTCAGGGCCGGTTGTTCCGCAGTTTTGATGGTTCAGTTTTTGGGAGCCTGGCTAGAGCTTCCCAACCTGAGCTTCCGAACCCTTCACAGGCTTCCATTCAAGATGTTGACAGCCATTTTCGAATGTGTTCGTCCATCAGATGTGATTTGTCAACTGGTGTTTTTCTCGCCGAGAAGATCCCAGAAGATGCTCAATCGGGTCGGTGCTATCCTCTCTTCGAGCTCATTTTTGGTTAACGTACTGTGTCTGGAATTCGGGCAGGCTAACTCTCACGTTATATTGAGACCCCGGCCTGGATATGTGCCCAAGGTTCCCACCACTCCTTTCAGGGATCAGGTGGTGAACCTGCAAGTGCTGCCCCGGGAGGAGGCAGACCCAGCTTTGGCAATGCTCTGTCCAGTAATGTGCTCTCCTCACTTACGTAGACAGAACTCCAGCACTGTTGACGTCAACACCAGAGTGCATGCCCGGTTGTTCACCCCTCATGTTATGCTAGGTGCCTCCATGTGCATGGTTCCCCATCTGGGCAACTCCCACAAGGGTATTTTCATGGTAAGTCTCCTCCGAGCACGAGACCGTTCTTGCCATCTCCGAGGTTGAATAATTACACCCTGCGGGCTGGGTACCTCAGAGATTTTCCATACGCATCCCGTACGTGGGTCATATGTGTATTCTGTAAGACCTCCCTTCGGGCAGGCACTGTGTTACATATTCCACCTGGGATATGCTACCCAGTGTACCTTGGTATTCTTGCGTATAGCCTAAGTCCTTCACTCATGCTAGCCTCACGACAGGGAGCTAGGGTTTGCACAGGACACTGGAGGACAGCCATAGTGGCGAGATTAAATAGGGACCCCCATTTCATCAGTCACTGACGTAATGCGTAGTGACTGACTGAAAGGGAACGTCTCGGTTACGTATGTAACGTCTTCATTCCCTCTTTCAGGGTATGTCAATGCAATGGCAGCAAATGAAGATGGATTAAAAAAAGAAACTGCCTTTGGGATAACATCAAGATGCTGTTGACCATGCTCCAGACTAAAAGCCCTCTCATAAGTGGATGCCGACTGTGTTTTAGGATGAGAGTAGTAGTCCTTTGCAATCCAATACAAATTCACATTTAATTCTGACTCCAATCTGTAAAAGATTTTGTGTTTGTTGCTGAATATCCTTTTCAGAAATCTGTCACATTGACAAAATAAAATGGGTTGCTTTAACAGTCTCTGAAGATAGACACTGTGCTATATAAGTGAATAATATTTACATGAATATTAAGACATACTCAAGTAAAATAAAACTTTCCCCACATAAGTTCCCTTTCAGTTGGTCACTACGACGTACGTCAGTAATACCGACGAATTGGGATCACTTCAGAGAGCCCCTATCAGCTTCGATAACTACAGAACAGGCCAATGGGCCATTGGCGTGCGAGATTTGCATCTCGCGCTCCGCCCCGCGGGTATAAACAGGAAGCGAGAGCATCGCACTGACGTCATTCACTTCGGAGCCGAACGGCGTAGATGAAGATTGCAGACTGCTTGCAGACTGATTGCAGATTATTCAGCGAACTTCAGAGAACAAGAGAGAAGAGGGACGCTGTGCTGGTGTGACGGCTTTGTCCAACGGGACCGCGAGACTCGAGCTGCGTGGAAACAACTACTGTTATCACAGCAAAAACCTGTTGGTATCGGTGGGCATTTCCTTTGTTGAGTGCAAACACAGGCTGCACTATTCCCTGTGTGTTGCCGCGGTCTCCCTGGGTACTTCAGCACTTCTGTAAAAGAGCGTTTCCTCACAAAAAGAGCAACATGGGTGTGACACTGCGTCTTTTTCAAGATGTCATTCCACCCGTGCGTTTCTGGATGCGGTCGTTCCCTCTCACCCGCTGCCGGTCACAATCGCTGTATCACGTGCCTGGGCTTACAGCACGCTGACGCAGCGTTTGTGAATAGTTCATGTTCTCACTGCGGGAACATGACTATTGCGGTGCTATATACTAGGTCGAGACTCACCTACCTTCGGGAAGGCGGAGTCCCCCTCCCCATACCTTGATCTAGAGCTATCCCTAACCAGGATAGACCTACTTCGACGGATGGCCGGGGTGACCTAAGGATCACGTTCAGGACAAACCCGCCGAGTGTCCCTCCGCAGGTCCCTGAACCCTCACAAGCACCGCAGCCGGTGGTGCTTCCGGAAGAGATCGCTGGTCCCGCCCACGGGCACCCAGTGGTGTCTTTCGGGGCACCCGCGGATGAGCAGATGTCGATTGCTGCATCGGAGGGGGAGTTCCAGTCCTCGGAGGATGAAGACTCAGCTGTACTCCCTCCCTCTGGGAGAGTGGCAACGGTTGAGTCGGACCCCGAGTTGACGGCTATGCTTTCCCGGGCCGCCGAAAAGGTTGAGCTTGTGTGGAACCCTGCACCACGTCCCGAACCTTCTAGGTTGGATCATTGGTTCCTGGGGGGGGGTTGCGCTGGTTCTCAGCGTCCCGCCCCAGTGCCATTCTTCCCGGAGGTGCATGAGGAGCTTACCAGGTCGTGGACGACACCTTTCAGTGCCAGAAACAGACCTGGTGGCTCCTCCCTCCTCACTACCCTTGACGGCGGACAGGCCAAGGGTTACGAGAGGATCCCGCAAGTCGAACGCGCTGTCGCGATGCAACTGCGTCCGGCGACCGCCTCCGAGTGGCGCGGTGATCCTCGTCTCCCGCCCAAAGCCTGTAGGTTTTCGTCCAGTCTGACTGCGAAGGCCTACAGGTCCTGTGGACAGTCCGCGTCTGCCTTGCATGCCATGGCGTTGCTCCAGGTGCACCAGGCCCAGGCACTCATGGACATGCATGAGGGTAGACCTGACCCAGAGCTCCTCCGGGAGCTCCGGGCGGCGACAGATCTCGCCCTCCGGGCGACGAAAGTCACCGCTCATTCCGTTGGTCAGGCGATGTCCACCTTAGTGGTCCAGGAACGTCATCTCTGGCTCAACCTGGCCGACATGATGGAGACTGATTTATAGGCATGTTTGAGATGAGCAAAATCTGCGCAGAACCGATCACCGGTGATCAGCGCGAGATGCATGCCGGTTAGAAATGTGTCCGAGGGCGGTCCACCTTGCTCTGATGTCATGCAGACGTTTGTCAAAAAACTCTCGCGAGCGAAAGGCGGATGTGTCGGATTTTGCAGTCGAGCGCAGTGGCTCTCCACTGACTGCGCTGAGCAAAAGCATGATGGGAAACGACTTTCTGACGACACAGCTGAATGGTTATTGGTTTAAACAACCGTGATGTATGGTTCTTTTTTTAAATGTTTGATTTTAAAACTCTGATATCATGTTTTTATGTGTGAATATTCCCAAACTCTCTAATGCTGCGTTCACACCAAACGCGAATAGAGCGTCAAAATCGTGTCTACCGCGTCTAGTTTCACGTGCAAACATTTTGAATGCATTCGCGCGTCCGCGGCGACTTGGACGCGCGTAGAAATCGAGCGCTGGAAGCTAAATTGACACACGTTCAAGGCACTCCAGGAGAAATATGTCATAAAACACCACTCTGCCTCTTTTCATTTTCATTAAAAATATATATTAAGCATTAATAGCCACACAAATGTGGTCCAGGCAACTCCTACATTATCTTCACTGCATGTATATTTAAATATTCTTAAAATATAAAGTTATGAAACTTCTCTTTGCCCTCAGTTAAAACGATTTGGCAGACAACAAATTATAGATTCATGACACCAAAGATCACCCGTTAGATCCACACAGACGGCAGAAGGACTAGCCGAGGAAAGGCTGCCCTCGCTGGGGTTATGAGCGGAGATTGCCCAGTGATCGCCTGGATCTCACAACTCCAAAAACACAAGATTATTTTATATTAAATAGGGGCTCTCTTTATAAAGAAACCACAGATTTGAGCTTTAAACAACTACATTCTCACCTGAAAAAGTCTTAAAACGACATTTTGTGACACAATAGTTGTATTTTTAAATTATGCAGGGTTTCTCATCACGTAACTTTACCACGTGACAGCAGCGAGCAGGCTCCTGATTGGTTAACGCGGCGCGAATTGACGGCAAAGTTAAAATTTTTCAACTCGGGCGTCAGACGCGAATTCGCTTCAAACGCGTGAATGCACAAAAGCACCATTCGCGCATAACGCGCGTATCGCGCAAGATGCTCAATTCACGTCCAATTCATGTTATTCGTGCGAACTGGACGCGCGAATGAGGCAGATTCGCGTCCTTCGCGCCGCACGAAACGCGCCTTCTGCGCCGCGGGACCTCCAGACGCGCGTCAACACGCCTTTCCATTGACTTAACATTGAAATCAAAAAACAGACGTTCTAATCGCGTTTGGTGTGAACGCAGCATAACAAAGACGATCTCTCTGAGGGTTATGTGATTGTTCTCATATTTATAAAAAAATATATATATAAACATGTATGTAGGCCTAATTTAAGTAAAAATGATTAATAAACACGTCTTTCGAATGGAAATAAATAACAAAAACTTTGGGTGTCTTGTTCATAATATTTAGTTTCATATAAAAGTAACAGAACTTAAATTACATCCAGTTTATCAGCAACAAAGCTCACAAGTGTGAATCCCGCGATATCCGCCTTTGATCTCGCAGGTGTCTGATCCACTATGAGAAGAGAGAACTGTCCGTCTTGCCTGCACTTTTTTCACTCCTCCCCTCACTGCGGCCGCCTAGTCTCGGCTGAATTTCAGGTGAGGCGAGGCGCATCTCAAACAAGCCTTTTGATCGGTGGTACCCAGCATGCACTGCAGCAATGAAGCTTTTCATTGATTGTCACCATTGTTTCGATTCATATGCAGATTCTTGATGTCTGTGTGTGTCTAAATAACGCCATAGGTCAAAACATTTAGAGCACTACATTATTTTAAAATCTTGCATATTATTCAATTATCACAACAGTGCTGGAACTCATATTGTTGAATCATGTAACCACCATTATGAATAATACAAAAATGAACTACACAATACTGTTATAACCAGAGCATAAGACTCTGAGTGAGATCAGTGACTTAAAGGGGTGGTTGCATGCGATTTCACTTTTTTAACTTTAGTTAGTGTGTAATGTTGCTGCTTGAGCATAAACAGTATCTGCAAAGTTACAATGCAAAAGGAGATATTGTCTTTTAAAGTTATGGCAGTTTATTGCCTACAAAAACGTCCGGTTTGGACTACAACAAGCTTCTTCCCGGGTTGGTGACATCATAAACCCTTGCTATTAACATAAACACTGCCCCCGCGAACACGCAAAAAAGTGGGCGAGTCGCAGTCATTACGTCGCAGTCATTACAAAAGAGAGAGAGCTGTTGCAGAACTACAAACTACATTTGGCCATCTAACCAATCTAAGACCATTGCGTTTTTCGGAGGGATGGACTTCATTGAAGTAGGAAGCAAACGAGCCGTTCAAAGGACAGTGGAGACAGCGGTGTGGAATGAAGGAAAAATATAAGAAAAAAATACGGGTTTTTAATAAAAAAAAGCATTAAGACATGTTATACTGCAACCCCGTAAAAACAACCAAGCCTAGAAAAAAACACAGAACCACCCCTTTAAGCCACTACATGATAATTATACCAACATCATCGTATAGCCATTATCATCTAATCACATTTTCTCTGGGCATTCCTTACCTCAACAAATGTGCTTTCTAAACATACTGTTAAAGCAGCCAAAGAAAAAACTAATGTTAAAGATTTAAGGGTCAAGAGCACAACTAAAGCAAACACTCATCTCCATCATGGTGACTTCAATTAAACTATTATTTTCATTAAAACAGAAATGACAGAAATAAAGTCAGTCTGGTAAAGCTGGGCATACACTTTGCGATTTCTGTGCGATTTCAGCAAGGTTACCAACTCACACTGTACGAGTAGATCGCATGCGATGTAAAGCCAAAGCTCACAGTTTATGTGCTCACACTGTGCGGTCTGATCGTCGAGCGCGACTTGTCTGCTCACACTGTACGAGTGAAATATACGCAAAAAAAACTATAATAGAGAGATATCAAGAGCATTTAGCATTTACAATTTATGTATATAAATGAACATTATTATTAGGGTAGGCCTACTTTTATTATTAAATTGATATTACATTTATTGCCCCGCACTCATTTTACAACATCAATGCATAACCGATTCTCTGCATAATAAAATAATAGATAGATTAGCTTAATTACTCCTCATTATTTAAATAAATTTTGCCCAATTAAACAAGGAATTATAGGCCTATAATTAAAATGATTATCAGTCTAAAATATTTCATAACACTGCGATAATATCAGAAAGTAAGAGCAGCTTTATTTCAAAAACAACTTGTTTAACACGAAATGGGCCTATACTTCTCTTCTAATTTGTTTCACAATATGGGCCACAAGAGAAATATTAAGAATATAAATTAAGACTGAGTGAATGAATCTTGTCTCTGTGAGAATATATGCGCCAAAAGCTCGTCAGATTTTACTTTCACTTTCACAGACTTTCGCGCACATTGCGTTTTTGTGTGATATCCACTGGCTCGTATTCATGATTTAAAACGAAAAGTAAAAAAAAAAATCTATATTGCGCCGTAACATTTTGTCATTCTTTTCTTTTGTCAAATGATGGACAACGGTTCACATTTTTCCCATGATAATAAAATTAAGTAAATATTAAATAATAGTAAATAAAATAATTTGTGAAAGTAAAACAATTAAATTAATATTCAAAGTTAAATGACTAAAAGAGGCACTGATCATAGCCTAAACACGGCAGTTTGAACGTCTTAGATTATCTATTTTGCAACACGAACTGGAGGCAAGCAACAGTTTGCTAAATTTCTGCTATTTGATGACTGCCTACAGAACTTAAAGTTCTCCCTCTTTTCGTTTTCTTTCTTGCTGCATTAAAGATTCATGGTTAAACTTCTGCTTTCGCGCAGGCGCAGTGATGAGAAATAGGGCAATCAGTTCGTAGCTCTGCTTCAGCTGTTTAATAACCTCCAGAGGAGCGACCAGAATTTCTGACATGCCAGAAATTCACCCGACCATCCGATTGCCGATCAGGAGAGGTTTGTCGCCTCTCGTTTCCCCCTGTACACTGCACGAACACCTCACGACAAACGACGCACGACAAAGCTGAAAATCGGCCCGACCCAAAAAAGAGTTGCACGAGTCAGAATTCGGCTCGAAATCGGACGAAAATCGCACAGTGTATGCCCAGCTTAAGTAATGTGTGAAGCTGGTAATGCTGTTTGTGGAGTTGTTTAATCCTCCTCTGCTGAGATCTTCAGAGATTTAATGTCTTCTTTTATTTTCTGTTATTTCATCTAATGCTGGGCATACACTGTGCGATTTCTGTGCGATTTCAGCAAGGTTACCTACTCACACTGTACGAGTAGATCGCATGCGATGTAAAGCCAAAGCTCACGATTTATGTGCTCACACTGTGTGGTCCGATCATCGAGCGCGACTTGACTGTTCACACTGTACGTGTGAATTCAACAGGTCGGACCCACAGAACCCGGAAGTTTGTGGCTGGCTGCTTCAAAAGAAGAAACATGCTTTCCCGGGAGAAACGCGCTGCCTTGGTGATATGCGCAATTCTGTGTGCAGAAAAGTCACAAAAAAAAAGAGGCGTAGGCGTATCTGGCAGGTGGCTCGGAAGACGTGGCCAATATGGTTTATGAATTTTGCAACACGAACTGGAGGTAAGCAGCCGTATTTACTAGTTGGCATTTCAACATTATTTAAAGAAATTGCGCCAAAATTATAAAAAAAAAAAAAATCTTTGGAAGATATCACTGAACATTTATTTCACCATAGCAAAAGTACATTCTTAAGTTATTTTTTCATCTTTTTTTGTGTGTTTATTTAAAATAAGACACATCTGATATTAATTTAATCTTATATCTGTTATTTAAAGGAACTGTATGTAAGAAATGTATTTCAATTAATCATAAAATCGCCCTGATATGTCACTAGACATTAAGAAATCATGTTAATTTTCAAATATTTATATCACTGACAACAGTAGTCCAGCCAGGATATTGCCATTTAAAAGTGAAGTTGCAGCTCTTAACTGATGTTGATGTTGACATGTTGTGTTTTGGCCTGAAGCACCACCCTCCACCTGTCTACCAATCACAAAGTCAGTAGTGTTTCGGCATCTGGGTTGCCAGCTCTGCTCTAGTTAACAAAGCTGCAGCTACACACTTTTGGGATAAAAAATAAAACTTTACGAAACCTAAAAGACCTCGTTATGAATCAGAAAAACCTTGTGACAATGAAAAAACAAAGAACCTGCTGTGTAGGACTCGTCACTTGCCATTGGAAGCTCCTTGAGGCAGCCTACGTTCCTGCTGGATCCTGCAGCCTATCTGGCCACCTCGAGTCAGGGGGAGGGGGAGAGGGGATACACTGCTCTACAGTAATTTGAAAGTGATTGCAGTACCAGTTTTGGCCACAATCTTACATACATTTCCTTTTAAGTTGAGAAAGTTCTGTAATGCTGATCTAACAGCAGAAGACACGACCCGGGTTTAAATCCCAGTTGCGCAGGTGCGTTGTAACCCTGCGTTACAATGAATGAACCCCTAAACTATTATATTTATAACTATTATAAACTACTATATTCTATATTTTTATTAATTATTTTAGGAAACTATGAGAAAAAGGTGAATAATGACTGAGAGTCAACGTTCAGAAATTTCAACTATGATAGGCCTATAGCTGTATTTAGCGATGTGTTTGTTGTTTATATTTTTAATTAAAAAATGCCATTATTTTATGTTAAAAAGTTAATAATTGTATTTTAGTGACAAAATATTTTAGTTTGTTGTATACTTTTTGTCACATTTCACTTCCATTCTTTCGGGGTAAATCAATAAAAAAGTATACACTGTATTAATGTATCATGTATCATGTAGGTGGATGATATGAAGGGCTTTCGGGACCTGCTAAGAATTTCTGTGGAGGACTTCAATTTCCTCTTGGAGAAGGTGGCTCCACACATCACAAAGAAGGACACCCACTTAAAGCTGCAGTTGGTAACTTTTGTAAAAATGTATTTTTTACATATTTGTTAAACCTGTCATTATGTCCTGACAGTAGAATATGAGACAGATAATCTGTGAAAAAATCAAGCTCCTCTGGCTCCTCCCAGTGGTCCTTTTGCCATTTGCAGAAATACACCACTCCCGGTAAGAAACAACCAATCAGAGCCAGGAGGAGTGTCTTAGCAGTGTCAATCAAGCTCGTGTGCGCGCTGATCATACCCCTCTCATGCACAGCGCGAGCGCATACAGGTGTTCAAAATCAAATCCAAGATTACCGGTGTGCCGCAGCTTTGCTTATGGCGGACAAACAATCCAAACTGATAACTCGAGTGGCACCTGCTCATAAAATAAAGACAGGTAAACGGAAAGAGACAGATGACGATGATAAAAAAGACAAAAAGAAAGAATTCTATAGAGCCCGAAATAAAACGAGGGTAGCCTATATATCGGAGCGGCTTTTCCGAGGTGGAGGGAGCTAGGCTACATGTCCTGAAAGGATTAAAAACCGATGCAGAGTTAGCCACATTTCTGCTTGACAAGTAAGTATCCCGGATTCCTCTTCTCCCCGCCCGTTGACTCCTTGAAGTCGTTGTGGGTGTGAATTCCTCGTCGGAGCCCATTGACTCAGTGTCAAAACTCTAGCCTCATAACATACAGATAAAATGTCACGCACTGTGCAAAGCAACTATTGAAACCTACTAATTAATTGGCTTGTCATGTTGCTGAAATAATGTACTAGCAAACCTTATTTAGCATTACATATCGATAGAATAATTACTTGCATATTGTAACGTTAGTTACCGTTATATTATCTTACTAGCTATTTATTACTTATAAAAATAGTGCAACGTCATATAGTTACATTACATGTATTGCAAAATACGTAATGTTTTGAGGACCAAGTCTGTAGTCAAAGTATGGGCAGGCCATAGTCAATGTAAATCATATTGTTGATGTTTCGTCCAGTGAATGTGCCATAACTGTTTATCCGCTGTCATCGGTGGCCCTGCTTGTTGCTCCGCGTTCACGGCAGGCTCCGTTGTGATGGGGGAGGAGCTGAGGAGGGAGGGCTGTAGCGCAGAAGAGAGCAAGGGGGAGTGACCTGTGAGTTGTGCTTGTTCAAATTTTCAGGCCAAGTCAACATTTTCTAAAAACTCCCTACTGCAGCTTTAAGAAAGGCCATTAGCCCCAAGGACAGGCTTTCAGTCACACTACGGTTCTTGGCAACAGGTGAATGTACAGACAAATTTAATCACAATTTAAGACCCCCTTTCTCTGTATCCCTCTCCCTTCAACTAGGAATGTTGATATTGGGCATCTTCCATACTCACCTGTCTGTCTGTGTGTCTCACAGGTGAAACCTTCAACTCATTAAGTTTCCAATATCGAATTGGAAGCACAACACTGAGCAGGATTGTTATGGAGACCTGTGCAGCATTACCCATGTCAACTTTGTAAGCAGAAAGCAGTACGAATTATGCTGTTTTTATTATTAGTGTATATTTTTTTATTTTAAATTGCACATCTTTTAAATTGAAGCGTCAAAACATTGGTAAAACTTTACAATAAGGTTTTGTTAACATTACTTAATGTATTAACTAACATTAACGATTGTGGCAGGTCTAGGAATCCCCTCCTTTCCAGCTGCATGCGATTATTCCGCTCATTGATTGTCCTATCACTGTGTAGTGGACAGGTATAAATTTGGCCGTCAGGTTGTATGGCGTCACGAGCCACGCCCCCTTGCGATTGCGTCATTTCTAGTCGCCGGTCAGGTATGTTTGGTGATGTTGGCTAACTTTTAGTAGTGCGCTGTTTCATATTGGTATTATCCTTGTTTAGAGCTGTAACTTGGGACAAACCTTGCGGCTGGTGCTTGGTTGATGTGGTTCCTTGTGCAGTTCAATACATGCGGCTTCCTGACGCTACAGACTTGTCTCCCGTTGTGATTGTATTACCATGAAGTGAGCTCACGGATGCACCCATACGGTATGTGGTTTTAAAGTTTGTTAGTGTTTATTTATAAAAGAGTGTGTTTTATGTTATTGTTAATTGTATTATAGATTGCGCTGCTGCGTATCAGCGGTTCCTTGTTCCCCCCTGTGCACGTATTTGACGCGGATTGATAGAACGAGCCCGCAGCGTTCTGGTTCACCTGTGCACTTAATGGTAACGTGTGCTAGACATCTGATTCTACCGATTTGTAGCTATGTGCTGAAAGTGACAATAAGCTGGCATTTCAGTTGGGCTGTCTGATCTGGTTTTATATTTTAAATTTACAGGTAGACTTGCGCCTATGGGCCATTAAATCTCGTGCTGTCGGGGCTTCGTGGGAATTATCATCCAGGGGCGCTGTTGCTTTGCCTGTCATTTTATACATTTGTTGTGTTTTTCTTTGGTTTTGTTTTCTTCTGTTGTATGTTGGTTGTAAAATATTTGTTCTTATTTCTTTTGTTTAATGTTTTTTGGTTAATTTATTTTGTTGGTATAACTTTCTTATAATTCTTTATTGTATATTAAGTTATTTTGTGTATGATGTGTTGTATTTATGGGTGAAAGGCATGGTTAAAAGTGCCTTCACATCCCGTGCATTGACGTGCTAGATGCAGTGTGTTCGTGAATCTACCAGTGATTTTGTGAATATCCTCAAGTGTAACACACCATCTCTTTGTTACAGGAGCTGGGTGTTGAAGGTGGCGGATTTTGGTGGTGGTGTTGCTTCACAAGTGCTGTGCTGTGTGTAGTGGTGTGTGTGTGAGTGAGTGTTTCCACACAGGTGTTACTAAATTGTGCTGTGCTGTGGAGGCCTATTAGTGCCCTTACTCCCCGCCTGTTGCGCCTGGGCTCCTGTACTTATTCCTATAGAGGTGTCTGAGAATGCAGGTCACCCATATTACATTCTATTGAGTATTCATTTGTTTTCCATTGTTGCTTTAGATATAAATTTTATCTTTAATAAAATTTTCATAATTTTTACCCACGTCTTCTGCCCATTTCTTGCACACGAACCTGTGTTGCCCAAGGGCAAGTCCTTATCTCTGGCAAAGTGCCAGAGTGGCGTAGTCGCTTCATCATTTATTCCACCAGTCCTCCGTGTCATGCCACACTAACAATGATTAATACATTTGTTACAGTAGGCTTCATTTTTTTGTTAACATGTTGAACATTTATTCTTGTTACTTGACAGTGAATTAAGTTAACAAATGCAACATTTTATTTTAATAATGTATTAGTAAATATTGAAATTAACATAAAGTAATAATAATACATGCTAGAAGTATGTTTTTTTTTTTTTTTTTTCTTTTTTTTGCATGTCAACTGTTGTAGTTAACAAGGTGTTTGGTTAGGTTAGGTGTTACCAAAACTGTCTATTAGTCATCCTAACAATGACACATCTACATCTCACAGACACCAACAACTGAGTCCGCGTGGAAGGCCATTGCCAAAGATTTTGCTGACAAGTGGAACTTTCCACACTGCTTAGGGGCTGTGGATGGCAAACACATCTTCATTCAACCCCCTGCCAACACTGGAAGCATGTTTTACAACTACAAGTCCAGGTTTTCCATCATACTAATGGCCGTAGTTGACGCCCACTACAGGTTTGTTTATGCAAGTGCAGGAACCCAAGGCAGAGTGTCTGATGCTGGTGTGTTTGCCCAGTCGGACCTGAGAGTCGCTATGGACAATGGCCTACTGCATGTCCCCCCAGATGATACCCTGCCCAACACTACTGTCATGATGCCCTACATGTTCATCGGTGACGAGGCCTATCCGCTACAAAAGGATCTCATGAAGCCCTATCCTTTTCGAAATCTGAACACGGATCAAAGGATTTACAATTACCATCTTTCCAGGGCACACCGTGTTGTTGAAAACGCCTTTGGAATTTTAGCAGTCTTTAGAACAACCATTTGCCTGAATCCAGACAAAGTGGTTACCATTCTTTTTGCGTGTCTTTGCCTGCACAACTTTTTACGCAGCCAAAAGTCTGATGCCTATGTGCCACCCGCATATGTGGATTATGAAGATGCCAACCATCAGCTTGTTGAAGGGGCATGGAGGAGGAGGAGAGACTATGGGGGTAGATTTGTTGCATTATTCCAAACAAATAGATTGTTATCCACAAATAAATGTAAAGAGATTCACAAAAATGAAATAAATTCACAAATAAATAGAATGAGATCCACAAATATATGCAGGAGTTTCACAAAAATGAATTAGATTCACAAATAAATACAATGACATTTGTGAATAAAAAAAATATCCACACATATGTTTTTATGTCACAAACACAATTCTGCCTTGCATTCATTTGTGAATCTCTTCCTGTGCATTTGTGAATCGCTTCCTCTGCATTTGTGGATCGCTTCTTGCACATTTGTAAATCGCAGCACAGCGCGTGGATTTTGAAACATTTCTAGCGTCTACACTCAAACAAATCCACAAATAGGTAGACTCCACCCACCGTCTACTTGAGCCAATCAGATAACGGCCATATTGTGCTGACTAGAGCCATAGAGCTCTCACTAGTTCTAAACATCTCCGCGCAGTCAGTCTGTTTTAATAGGATTTAGCAGGATAGACAGCATTTTCACTGTATTTGCAGCGATTTCTGTCGAATATTAACACAATATGTGCATTGACTTCGATTAGGCTTTACAGTAGCATTTTATTCTGGGGAGAGATAAAGAAAAGACAACGTTAATCTTTTTTTGAGTGATCTGGTCATTTTATTTGGGTCATGACAGTACAACATGATATTACATCGTTGAGTATTGTAGTCAATCACGGGCATTTCTGTTGAAAATAATAACCAATCACAGTGTTTCCCACACATAGACTAACTTTTTTTTAACGCTATTTAAAACGTTCAGCTGCATTTCCTTTCCCTGCTCTCCCTCCGTCTCTCTGTCACTCACGCACGTCTCTCGCTCTCAAATTGCCAAATCTGCTTTTGATATGAAACAAAGTCTAAGCGTTTACATTTTTTTAAGTTTTAAAACGCAATTCAAACAATAAAAAGTGGTGTGGCACTAACGAGTAAAGTCAGAGGCGTTGAAAAACTACCTGCTCTCATCTCCCAGCGGCACGCGCGGTCACGTGGTTCATGGAGCTCTCAGACGCTTTTGACTGAAAGATCTCAGAGAATCTAAAAACTGTTGAAATGACAGATAGCATCTGGATATAGTAGCTGTTGCAGTGGTGCTCACGTTATCTAACTGAAGTCTAACGATATATTATATAACACTAAACATTACCTCTAACGTGCTTCACAAAATACATCATCAAAATTCAACTAATGTCATAAAATCTCAAAATATGCAGTAATTTCATCAGTTTGCCAGGAGTGTGCTTGAGATAACCTACACTGAAATGAATGGGGTTCAGGGTTCAATGCTGGAACTATTATTGGTCACTCCATGACACTCTTTAAGTCTATGGGAGTGGTAACTAACGGCTCTGGACAAAACGTGATTGGTTGGAGCGAGAATGTGCTACGATTGGTCAGCACAATATGGCCGTTATCTGATTGGCTCAAGTAGACGGTGGGTGGAGTCTACCTATTTGTGGATTTGTTTGAGTGTAGACGCTAGAAATGTTTCAAAATCCACGCGCTGTGCTGCGATTTACAAATGTGCAAGAAGCGATCCACAAATGCAGAGGAAGCGATTCACAAATGCACAGGAAGAGATTCACAAATGAATGCAAGGCAGAATTGTGTTTGTGACATAAAAACATATGTGTGGATATTTTTTTTATTCACAAATGTCATTGTATTTATTTGTGAATCTAATTCATTTTTGTGAAACTCCTGCATATATTTGTGGATCTCATTCTATTTATTTGTGAATTTATTTCATTTTTGTGAATCTCTTTACATTTATTTGTGGATAACAATCTATTTGTTTGGAATAATGCAACAAATCTACCCCCATAAGAAACCCCTCTGTGGAAGCCAAGAAACAACGAGACACACTTTGTCAATACTTTGTTTCTCCTGCAGGGAGTGTTTCATGGCAAGAGGATATGGTGTAGTAATTGTATTGCTCATTACAATGTACATTTCTTGTTTGCAGTAAAAAAATTAAATAAAATTCTCACTATATTGGATGGCAGACATGCCTTGTTGAAAAAAATTTAATATATTTTCTTTGAAATCACTGAAATAGTCTTCAGAACATTTATTTCACTGAATAGATACGTTCATCTAATTAATAATTCCCTGAATTAAAAACAAAACAATTCCATTACTTTTTTTTTTTTCAAAAATATATATTTTCTTCAAAAAAAGGAATGTTTTCTTAAGGCACAAGTGCAAACAGCCCTTCAACCTTTATAACAACATTAGAGGTCGATTACAAAGTCTCAAAGTTGAATGGTATTTTTTCTTCCATCACAAAAACAACCACTTGCTAGGAATTACACACCAAGTACTATGTAACTGCACTAGAAAGAACATAAAGTGCTCATTTGAGTAGTGAAGATAAACTCACAGTTTAAACTCAACAAACAGAACAAAAATACTAGTGCTGACATATACTGTCAAATAAAATATTAAGTTTTCACAAATAATTTTCGGGTACTTCCTTACAATTACATTACAGAGGTTTTTTGGTGTTAAACTATTCATGCTCCAAATTAAGCATCCTTACAAAAGAGAGTGGTGGAGGCTGACTTTGTGACTGAGCCTGGTGGTCCACTTGACTTTGAGGGCTCTGCTTTGGCGCCTTGTATGCCTGATATTGCACTGGCACAGGTGTGTAAGGCCTTGTCTGAGATGGTGGCCCCACAAATAGTGGTTGGTACTGACTTACCTGCTCTGCCTCTTGAGCATCATACAACATATTCATTATATTTCTCCTAAGTCTGAGCTGCAGTGCTTTATCTTTAACATTTCTCAGCTCATTTGCTACTTGCTGGCCAAACACTTCCAGACAGTCATTATTTGTAGCAGACAGTGTGGAATGAACCTGTTTTAACAAAGTGAGTTTTGCCATCTCAATATTACTCTCCGATGGCTTTGCCTTGGTTCTGGCCAACCGAGGCCTTTTAGCAGTGTCACCATGCACAGATGCTGAAGTTTCCCCTTCCAATGCTGGGCTGCTTGGAGGCTGGCTGCAAGAGGCGGAAGACAACATTTCAGACCATTGGACATTATCAATGGTGCACACGTCAAGCGTGTGATCATCTGCTTGGCTGTCCTCTGTTGCTCCAATGTCCTCTGAATCAGACTCAAGCTATAGTAAAAAGAACCAGTAGAGACAAAGGGTAAAAAGTGAAGACCTTGCAATTTTGTTTAGTTGAGAAACTTTCGCATTTTAATTCATTTAGATTATGCATTTGTCTAAAGGAAATTACAATGAATTTCACAGAATGATGGATAAAAATGAAGTTACAATGTAATAAGTGCCCTCAGTGTAACAATAAGTATACTGTAAAACCTAACAGTTGTATGTACTAAATAAAAATGAGTTCACTGCACTCAAACATTACCGAATGTTGTGTGGACACAATGACTGAAACAGAACTCAAAATGAATGAGTTATAGAACATTTCTAGTTCCCAGTATGATAATTGGATAATAATTGTATTGTTAAGAGATTAAATAAGTGATAATTGCAAATTGGTGGTGACACCTGATGATGGTAATGAGCAGAATCACTGAAGGAAATAGAAACACAAGAACTACAACTGGCTTCAGCCACAGCTTTAGATGAAATCAACTGAAGGATAAAAGAAGACATTAAATCTCTGAAGATCTCAGCAGAGGAGGATTAAACAACTCCACAAACAGCATTACCAGCTTCACACATTACTAACCAAACTAACTTTATTTCTGTAATTTCTGATATATTGAAAATAATAGTTTTGTTTGAATTCACCATGATGGTGTTCAGTGTTTGCGTTTGTTGGGATCTTGACCCTTGAAAAAACATGTCTTGATATTATCTTTATGTAATGACTGAATCTCTTATCTCATTCAGAGTCTAATGCTCTGGTTATAGAAGTTTTATGTTTTTTTTTTCTGTATTATTCATAAAAGAATCTATGTGATTCTACAGCACAAGAGCCAGGATGGTTGCGGAAATCGAACAAAATGCAAGATATAAATGAATAAAATTAATGCACAGAAGGTTTAAGTCTACAATAGTACTTGGACACACACAGACATCAAGAATCAGCGTATGAATCTCAACAATGGTGACAATCAAAAAATATATTTAGATAAACAGATCAACTTTGAACATCACAACAAACACAGCAAAAGTAAAAGCAAATAGTAAGAATCAAAGAAAATTAGTCACAATTCAGATGCATAATTTATTCATGCCGCAATGCATGCTGGGACCCATGAGGGAGTTTTGATTGGTGGTATCCAGCATGCACTGCAGCATGAAGCTTTTCATTGATTGTCACCATTGTTGAGATTCATACGCAGATTCTTGATATCTGTCTGTGTATGAATAATGCCATAGATTAAAACTGTATTACAACTTTTGAGCACTACATGATTTTAAAGGGGTGGTAAACCACGATTTCACTATTCTAACTTTAGCTAGCGTGTAATGTTGCTGCTTGAGCATAAACAACATCTGCAAAGTTACAACGTTCAAAGTTTAAAGCAAAGGGAGATATTTGCTTTTAAAGAAATCAGTTTCTAAGGACTACAGCAAACGGCCGCTAGGGACTACTACACATTCACCCGGGTTTTGCTGACATCACCAGGCCCAATATTTACATAAACCCCTCCTCCGGGGAATATGAAATAAGGGGGGGTGAGGCCATTTTGTATCGCGGCGCTGTTGTGGTATAGTTAGGCTGGAGTGTTGTTGCCGCGATGCCAAGGAAACGCTGTTATTTTCATCCGGATTGCAGGTCTGGGGTACTTGCTCTGTTCAGCCTTCATTGGGACAGGGGTGCGTTGCAGAGCGTTTAACACACAGCATGTTATATGCACGTGTGTTTGAGTCAGCGGGGAATCAGGCGCGCGCAGGGCTCCCTGCAGAGGAGATCTAACATCTAAGCACATCCACGGAGGAGAACATCCACCGTCTTCGCGATTTCAATGCCAGATTTGCACAACGTCAGCTGCGTGAAAAAAACACTGCCGGTGTGTGGATGCATGACGCGCGTGCTGCACATTTCACGGAGGACAACACAAACTTCCACAAACTTCGCGAGTTCAATACAGGATATGCACAACGGCTTGTCCTGAAAGCTGGATTTACAAACAGAAGCTGTTCACGGGCCACAACCTGTAAGTCTGATTTATTTTTCATCGATGTGTTTTCCTGTAATAGGTTATAGCAAGGAAGTAAACAGATGACAACACTGTTCTACAAACCAGTCTGTTAAATGCTCATTCATACTTAACGTTATCCGACGAACACCTAACTTAAAAACACTAACGTTAAAATCTCAACAGCGAACCTGGCATTAGTGTAAATGATTCTTTGATTAGAGCTTTTATGTATTGTTTATCTACAGGCATGCTAAACATGGTTCTGTGTGTGATTTGGCTAACTTACTAGTTAAAGCCAGTGCTTAGTGTTTGTTTTGGGTTAGTTCTTGTGACAGATATTTGGCTATAATCGTTCTAAAAATACAAAAGTAACAGTGCCATTCAGTAGCAATCATTATAGACCCGCAGTCTTTACTCTTGAGGACTGAACAGGTTCTGCTCGATCATCTTCACTCAAATGTTCTGGGTCTGATTCGGGCTCAGATTGGTGTGGTTTTATTGACGCCGTTGTTTCTAACACTGACCAAAGCACAGCCTCCGATAAAGGTAAGGGGCGTGACGTTTCCGACATACGTGCACTAGGCGGTTAGCGAATCACAACACACTGGGCCAGCTAACCAATCAGAGCCCACTGCGTATTTTTGAGGGACTGGCTTCATACAACCCGGAAAGCATCAGACCGTTTTACAAGGAGGGACAGAGCAGTGTAGAATAAAGGTCAAATATATGAAAAATAAGGCAATTTTTTTTAAAACGAAGCATGAACACATGTTACAGTGCACCCCACAAACACAGTCAAGCCTTCAAAAGAATGTGTTTTACCACCCCTTTAAAATTTTGCATATTCAATTACCACAACAGTGCTGGATCTTGTGCTGCTGAATCACGTAGGCACCATTATGAATAATACAAATATTAATAACACAATACTGCTATAACCAGAGCATAAGACTAAGTGAGATCAGTGACTTAAGCCACCACATGATGATTGTACCAAAATCACGAAACCACATTTTCTCTATGCATTTCTTACCATAACAAATGTTCTTTCTAAACACAAAGTTAAAGCAGCCAGAGGAAAAAGAAATTAAAGTTAAATGTTTAAGGGTCAAGAGCCCAACTAAAGAAAAGACTAATCTCCATCATGGTGACATTAGATTAGATTAGATTCAACTTTATTGTCATTACACAAGTACAAGTACAAGGCAACGAAATGCAGTTTAGGTCTAACCAGAAGTGCAATAGCAGCAAGTGCAGGATATACAATGGATGCGTAAGTGCAGGACATGGATATGTACTGAATATGTATAAATATGTATAAATAGAGAGACGTTATTACTATAAACAGAACTGAATTTACAGGTGAATATGTACAGTGAATAAATATACAGATGGCTATTACTATAAACAGAATTTACAGGTGAATATGTACTATGAATACAATATACAGATGGCTATTACTATAAAAAGAATTTTACAGATAGAGGTATACAATAATATGCTAGGCTAATATGAGGAATAGCAGTGGATTAGGGTAGTGCAATAAATTATGGACAGAGCTATCCGGAAAAAAAAGTGTAAAGTGCAGTGGAAAGTGGTTGCATATTACAGTTAGAAGTACAGTGCAAAATGCAAATGTAAACATTGGTACTATAAATACAGTCGGCAGTGCAAATGAGCATAATCCAGTTAAGATATGGCAGTGCAAGATGCATATGTAAACAGTTGTTACTGTGATAAACAGTCGGTAGTGCAAATAACAAAGTGAAGGAAGATGTGAGGTAGGAGAGTTATCAGTTTATGAGGGAAGTGGATCAACGGGGGTTTGAGTTCAATAAAGAGACAGCTCTGGGGAAAAAACTGTTCTTTAGTCTGCTGGTCCTGGTCCGGTGGATCCTGAAACGCCTGCCGGAGGGCAGGAGAGAAAACAGTCTGTGGGCTGGGTGAGAGGAGTCCTTGAGGATGCTGCGAGCTCGATGCAGACAGCGTTTCCTCTGGATGTGTTCGATGGCAGGCAGTGGAGTCCCTGTGATGCGCTGGGCAGTTTTCACCACCCGCTGCAGTGCCTTGCGCTCCGCAACAGAGCAGCTCCCATACCATACTGCCACACAGTTGGTCAGGATGCTTTCTATTGTGCAGCGATTGAAGTTCACCAGGATAGCCGAGGAGAGCTGATTCTTCCTCAGTGTCCTCAGGAAGAAGAGGCGCTGGTGAGCCTTCTTGACCAGGCTGGAGGTGTTAGTCGTCCACGACATGTCCGCCGAGATGTGGATCCCCAGGAACTTGAAACTGGAGACACGTTCAACAGCCATTCCATTGATGTGGATGGTGTCGTGTGTGCCTCTTGACTCCTTCCTGAAGTCCACGATGAGCTCCTTCGTTTTGGTGGTGTTGAGGAGCAGGTTATTATCAGCGCACCATGTGGCCAGGTGCTGGATCTCCTCCCTATAGGCAGTCTCATCGTTGTTGCTGATGAGCCCAATCACCGTAGTGTCGTCCGCAAACTTGACGATGGAATTAGATCCATACACAGGCTTGCAGTCGGCGGTGAAGAGGGAGTAGAGAAACGGACTTAGCACACAGCCCTGTGGTACACCAGTGTTGAGTGTGATGGATGTGGAGCAGGTGAATCCTGAACGAACATTCTGGGGTCTGTCAGTTAGGAAGTCCAAAATCCAGTTACACATTGAAGTGTTGATGCCCAGGTCTCCAAGTTTGGCTATTAACTTGGATGGGATGACAGTGTTGAATGCTGAGCTGAAGTCAACAAACAGCATGCGTGCATACGTGTTCTTATGGTCCAGATGGGTGAGCACAGAGTGCAGTGCCATGGAAACGGCATCCTCTGTGCTCCTATTGCTGCGGTAGGCAAACTGGTGTGAGTCCAATGTGGATGGTATAGAGTCTTTTAGGTGTTCCAGGACCAGCCGCTCAAAGCACTTCATGACGATGGGTGTGAGTGCTACAGGGCGGTAGTCATTAGGGCACCTCGGGTTAGAGTGTTTCGGCACTGGCACAATGGAAGTGCGTTTAAAGCATGTCGGTACAGCTGCTTGGGCAAGAGACAGGTTGAAAATGTCTGTAAAAACCCCAGCGAGCTGCTCCGCACATGCCCTGAGCACACGTCCAGGGATGTTGTCTGGTCCAGCAGCCTTGTGTGCGCTGATCCGGCTCAGTGCCTTGCAGACATCTGTGGAGGAGAGTGTGATTGGTGGGTGGTCAGCTGAGGGTTTGAGCTTGGTGGCAGTTTCTCTGTTGTCTCTTTCAAAACGAGCATAAAAGTAATTTAGCTCGTTCAGGAAGTTGACATCAGTGGCTGCGGGGGTGGAGTGGGGGGGTTTGTAGTCACTGATGGCCTGGATGCCCTGCCACATGCGTCGAGGGTCAGAGTTGGAAAAGTGACCCTCTATCTTTAGCTTGAAGCAGTGCTTGGCCTTTTTGATGCCCCTCTTCAGGTTAGCTCTGGATGTACTGTAGGCTTGTGCATCACCTGATCTGAAGGCAGTATTGCGTGACTTCAGCAGGAGTCGAACTTCCCTGTTCATCCAAGGCTTCTGATTAGGGTATGTGGTGATCTGTTTCTGGGTTGTAACACTGTCGATGGTGGTATTGATATGATCCAATACAGAGGAAGTGAATGAGTCAATGTCCGTGTGAGCGCCACTGGTGGCTTGAGAAGCAAACATACTCCAGTCTGTGTTTAGAAACCTTTCCTGGAGTGTGGAATCAACCCCCGCAGGCCACACCTTGATGGTCTTTACTGATGGCTTCACACGGTTGATGAGGGGTGAATATTTGGGTGATAGGAACAAAGAGAGGTGGTCTGACTGTCCCAGGTGGGGGAGGGGTGTCGCAACGTAAGCGCCAGCCATGTTTGTGTAAACATGGTCTAAGGTTTTGTTTCCTCTGGTGTGGCAGGAAACATGCTGGTGAAACTTGGGTAGCACTGACTTTAGGTTTGAATGATTAAAGTCACCTGCAACAATAAACGCAGCTTCCGGGTGATCAGTCTGTTGTTTACTGATGGCTGCGTGAAGTTCTTTCATAGCAAGCTTGGCATCAGCATCCGGGGGAATATAGGCTGCAGTGATAATAGTGGAGGTGAACTCCCGCGGTAGATAAAACGGTCTACATTTAACCATGAGAAACTCCAGGTTAGCTGAACAATGACTCCCAACAATAGCAGAGTTTGTGCACCAAGCTTTGTTAATATAAATGCACAATCCACCCCCTCTGCTCTTCCCGGAGCCATCTAGTGCTCTATCCGCCCGGAGTGTGTGGCGTCCCGCTAGCTCAATAGCGGTGTCCGGTATTCCGCTGTTTAACCAGGTTTCAGTGAAGATTAGGACGTTACAGTTCAAAAGTTTCTTACTGTGTGTAATGCTGAGTCGAATCTCCTCCATTTTGTTCACTAGCGATCGTACATTGGCAAGGAAAATGCTGGGTAAAGAGAGCCGGTAAGGAGTTAGCCTTAGCTTAGCTCTTAGACCTCCACGCTTACCCCGCCTTTGTTTACGATCACAGCGCCGCCTTCTAGCACTTCCGCCTGGCCGGGCAGAGCGCATCGCCTCGGGCGTCCTAGCGATCTCAGGAAGGAGTTGAAGATTGTCCATAAAACTGTCGGAAATTCGCAAACCAATATCCAAAAGCTCACAACGGGTGTACGATGTAAAAGCACAACTGTTCTGTACGAACAGACCCGAGATGAACAAGAAAAATACCGCAAAATTGCAGAATCTGGAGAGACGCTGAGCCTCGCGATCTACTCGCGCCGCCATCTTGGTCGACCTTTGAATGAATGAATTAATATGAATTAATTTGAATGAATGAATTACATGATGAATGAATGATCAATTAAACTATTATTTTCATTAAAACAGAAATGACAGAAATAAAGTCAGTCTGGTTAGTAATGTGTGAAGCTGGTAGTGCTGTTTATGGAGTTGTTTAATCCTCCTCTGCTGAGAAATCAGAGATTTAATGTCTTCTTTTATCTTCTGTTATTTCATCTAAAGCTTTGGCTTAAATCAATTGTAGTTCTTGTGTTTCTCTTTCCTTCTGTGATTCTGCTCATTATCATCAGGTGTTCATAATTAATGCTCAATCATCACTTAATGAATCACTTAATTACTCAACTGCAACATATATTAAGAATCATTTAAAAAAAGTCTATTAGTGTACTCAACTGAAATGAGCTTAGAGTACTCATAACTGTTGGTTTTTAAACTCAAATTATTTGAGGTAATAAGTTTCCTCAAATGTAATGAGTTTGCTTAACTCATTGGGTTTGACTTTGTGTGTGCCATTGTGAGCTAGCAGTAACTAGCAAGCTCTCTGAGTTAATTTAAAGTTTGTTATTTCTGTTGTTTTACTCATTATAGTGAAGTTTTAGCTGTAAAAATTATTTGAATGCAGTGTAAAGTTTAATTGGATATTAAGAAATATCCTTGGTTTAGTGGACTCAATTAAAATAAGTTCAGAGTACTCATAACTACAGTTTTTCTTTACTTCAATTAAGTTTGGTAAACTCAATTTAATTGAGGTAATCAGTTTCCTCAAATTAAATGAGTTAGCTTAACTTGTTGGGTTTTACAGTGTACTATTTTGTATGCAATACAAAATCAGAGGATAACAGTGCAGAGTGTACGGCAAGGGATGTATTAGAGATACAAGAGAACAGAACATAACTTAGGCCTGCAGACATTTCATATCACTTACTCTCAGAGTTGATTTGGTGGGTCTGTGCATCACATGGGCCTTTAAAAAATCCAGATGTTGGAGGATCCAGTTTTGCTTGGACTTAAGGGGTTTCTGTCCACTGCCACAAGGTTTAGGCTTTATAAGTTTGCCATATTGGGTTCTTAGCGATGCTACTCTTGTTTGTACCTCATTCACTGCAAAAAAGATGTCACAATAATTACAAGAACATGTACATTTTCACACACACACACAATGATACGCTTTAACTAATCACCTTGTAATGACACAAGGACACAAATATTTTACCATTTATCAGGTAGGTCTATCTATCCAGAATGCAAGTATATGCATATTACAGTCGGCTAACTAAAAAATGAAATAAAAAAATAAAAATAAAAAAAACTTAATGAATTATAATTATAGCCCCAAATCAGAAAAAGTTGGGACAGTATGGAAAACGCAAAAACAGTTATTTCTAAATTTACTTTGACTTGTATTTCATTGCAGACAATATGAACACAAAATATTTCATGTTTTGTCTGGTCAACTTCATGTCATTTGTAAATATGCATCCTTTCCTGTCATTCAGACCTGCAACACATTTAAAAAAAAGTTGGGACAGTAAAGCATTTACCACTTTGTAATGTTGCCATTCCTTTTCACAACACTTAAAAGACATTTAGGGACTGAAGACACCAAGTGATGAAGTGTTTCAGGTGTAATTTTGTCCCATTCTTCCTGCAAACAAGTCTTAAGGTGGGCAACTGTACGGGGTCTTCTTCAAGTACCCGTACCCTCTTCCTCCGCAGCCAGGACTTTGTAATGTGTGCAGAATGTGGTTTTGCATTGTCTTGTTGAAATATGCATGGACGTCCCTGGAAAAGATGTCTTCTTGAAGGCAGCATATTATGCTCCAAAATCTCTATGTACTTTTCAGCATTAATGGTGCCTTCACAGAAGTGCAAGTTACCTTTCCCAAGGGCACTGACACAACCCCATACCATGACAGACCCTGGCTTTTGGACTTGTTGCTGGTAACAGTCTGGATGATCCTTTTCTTCTTTGGTCCGGAGCACACGGCGTCCATTCCTCCCAAAAAATACCTGAAATACTGATTCATCTGACCACAGTACATCACAGTACTTGTGATGGTCCATCCCAGATGCCTCCGAGCCAAGAGAAGTCGACGGCGCTTCTGGACACTGTTAACATAGGGCTTCCTTTTGGCACAGTACAGTTTTAACTGGCATTTGTGGATGTAACTACGTATTGTGGTACTTGACAAAGGTTTGCCAAAGTAGTCCTGAGCCCATGTGGTGATATCGCTTATAGATGAATGACGATTCTTGATGCAGTGCCGCCTGAGGGATCGGAGATCACGGTTGTTCAGCTTAGGCTTGCGCCCTTGTCCTTTACGCACTGAAATTCCTCCATATTCCTTGAATCTTTTAATTATTTTATGCACTGTTGAATGTGAAATATCGAAATCTCTTCCTATCTTTCTTTGAGGAACATTTTTTTTAAACATTTCAATAATTTTCTCATGTATTTGTTGGAAAACTGGCGATCCTCGGCCCATCTTTGCTCCTAAAGGATTAGACCTTTCTTGGATGCTGCTTTTGTACCAAATCATAATTACAATCACCTGTTGACATCACCTGTTTCAAATCGCATCATTATTTAACCATTTTACCTCATTACTAGCCCTAAATTGCTCCTGTCCCAACTTTTTTTGAAATGTGTTGCAGGTCTGAATGACAGGAAAGGATGCATATTTACAAATGACATGAAGTTGACCGGACAAAACATGAAATATTTTGTGTTCATATTGTCTGCAATGAAATACAAGTCAAAGTAAATTTAGAAATCACTTCTTTTTTTTATTTGCGTTTTCCATACTGTCCCAACTTTTTCTGATTTGGGGTTGTAATTAATTTGTATGAATTAAAAATAAATCAACCCAACGCATAATAAATATAGCCTATATTGAAGCTACATTTCAGTTATTTATTCAAAAGCTGTAATTCTTCTATCTATCTTTTGTTCTTTGATTTACACAGACAGCCTGTCACTTTCACGGACACATGCCATTTCTCTTGGACCTGACTGAGTTTATAGCCTATTTTAGGTACATTTGAGTAATTTGGTCATATATGTAATGTTAAATCAAATGTAAACATGTTGGTCTCTGTCTCTGTCTCTCTCTGTCTCTCTCTCTCTGTCTCTCTCTCTCTCTCTCTCTCTCTCTCTCTCTCTCTGAGCGGAAGTTGAGTTAGTGGATGCGAGCGTGGGAGCGTGTTTGTGGCGTGAGTGTTTTTTCTTCTCTTTTTATTCCAACTGTTTTTTTATGTTTAGGAGATTTGTTTATTTTAGTGGTTTAGTTTAAGTGTGGGGCTGGAGACGCTCACACGTCGGCATGCGTTTAAGCTTTGTCAGAGTGTTCTGTGGAGGATTGCGCGTTGGCATTCGGCGGGGTTGTTGGATACGATGGCGTTAAATCCGCGTCTAGAAAGAACAATGGAGTTGTGATATTTGTGGATAGTTTTGATAAAGTTGCAACAATTGTTGAGCAAGGTGTAATGATTCGAGATGTTTTGATTAATGCGGTGCCAGTCGTTAATCCGGCAAAAAAGATAATTTTGTCGCAAGTTCCTCCGTTCATTAGTAATGAAATGTTAGAGCGAGAGCTCTCAAGACACGGACAGCTGATGTCACAGATCAGAACGATCTCTCTCGGCTGTAAATCTCCGCATATGAGACATGTTGTTTCATTTAGAAGGCAAGTTTTTATGATTCTAAAGAACAACAATGAAGAGTTAAATTTAGTTTTCAAGTTCAGAGTGGATGATTATGATTATAACGTTTATGTAACCTCTGAAAAGATGAAATGTTTCGGATGTGGAGTGGAGGGTCACATCATACGAGCCTGTCCAGAAAAATTCAATGCTGAGATTAATAATAAGAATGTAGAGCAGGGTGAGTCAAGTAAAGCTCAGAGACAAAAGCAAAAAGAATCTAATGAATTTCAGGGGCAAAAAACAGACAAAACAAACAGACAAAATGAGATAAATGAAACTCAGGGGCAAAAACAGAGTGAAAATGAATCTCAGGGGCAAAATCTGAGTGAATCAAATGAAACTCAAGAAAAAAGGTTGGATGATTTAAATACATTCCAAATACAAAAACAGAATGGACAAAACGAATTTCAGTTACAAAAACAGAATGAACTGAATGAGTTTCAGGGGAAAAAAACGAACAAATCAAATGGAAAAGAATCGAAACAATCACACAAAGTTCAGAGGCTTGAACAAAAAAAAAAGCTCAATACAGGAAAATAGAGAGTTCTTTCAGGTTCCCTCTCCAGTTGTTCGAAATGATTTTGTTGAGAACAGTCAACAGCTTGTTGTTGAGATTGAGCAGGAGGCCAGTACTAGCACACAGAAGGAATTAGAGGAGGATTGCTCTGTAGATGAAGAAAGCGAGATGCTTGTAGATGACAAATCTGTCAAAGATAATGTTAAGAAAAGGAAAAATAGAGATGTTTTTCAATCCTCTGAAAAAATGAAAAGGTTTCCCCTTCATGATTGTTCTCAGTCTCTTGATAGGGATGTTGATTGATGTTGGTTGACTGATGTAGATTCTTTAGCTTCCTCGCAGTCGCAGTCCTTGCCCCTGGAAGGAAGTGGATACTCTATGTTGAGCATTAAGAAGTTTCTTAGGAGTACTAAAGGAGCTAGGAATGTGAAGATTGAGAGTGTGTTTCCTGATCTGCAACTTTTCATTGATTCGGTTAAGAATTTTCAAAAAAGTTCTGAAAGTGAAGGGGAGAAAGTTTTTACTGACCAAGAGATTTATTGTTTAAAGAAACTTGTTTTGAAGGTTAAAAGGCAGTTAGAAGATGGTGATTATGTTTAGTAATTTTTTTCATTTGTTTTTCTTTGTTTTTTCTTTTGTTTTTCTTTTTTCTTTTGTTTGATGAGTGAGTTAAAAATAGGCAGTTTGAATTTAAATGGAGCTAGAGACGAAAGAAAAAGAGCTTCATGTTTCAAACTATGCTCCCTTAAAAAACTGGACGTTATCTTTGTACAAGAGACACACAGTACAATTGATAATGAAGTTGACTGGAAGAGAGAATGGGAGGGTGACGTTTTCCTAAGTCATAAAATAAGTAATATTCTCTTTTCCAAAAGTTTTAATCCTCAATCTATTGAATGTGAAGAAATTATTAAAGGTTGTTTGTTAAAAGTCAGAGTAATATATGAAAATGTACAAATTGTGTTTATTACTGCATATGCTCCTGCTGTTGGAAAAGAGAGATTGATTTTTTTGGAGAATGTAAATTATGTTATTAGAGATTGTAATGATAAAGAGTTTTTATTTATAGGTGGGGACTGGAATTGCACAGAGAATAGGCTTGATCGAAATCATGTAGAGCCTCATTCTGCCTCTCGTACCCGTCTCATTCAATTGTTAGAGACTCATGAATTGAATGATGTGTGGAGAGAGTTGCATGGCAATCAAAGTCAGTATACCTGGACTCATTGTAAAGATAATTTATTGTCCATGACCAGACTTGATCGTTTTTATTGTTTTAAATATCATGTTAACGTTGTTAAAAACTGTTTTATTAGCCCTGTTGGGTTTTCTGATCACTCACTTGTTGTGATTTGTGTCTTTTTGACATGTGTAAAGCCAAGTAGTGCCTATTGGCACTTTAATACAGCTTTACTAGAAGATAAACATTTTAAAGATATTTTTGTATCTTTTTGGAAAAATCATCAAAGTACAAAAAATGATTTTATATCTTTACAACAGTGGTGTGACTTCGGAAAAGTCCAAACAAAACAGTTGTGTCAGCAATATCATTGTAATGTCACTAAAGTCTTGATGAAGTCAGTGAAAGCTCTGGAGTCTGAAGTGGAAGAACTCCAGATTTTAGCTGAGGCCACAAAGGAACAATGTTATTTTGAAGCTCTTGAGTTTAAAAAGTCTGTGTTAACTAACCTGCTTGGGGTATCCGCACAAGGGGCTCTGATTAGGTCCCGTTTTAAGAATGTGGTAGAAATGGATGTTCCATCACACTTTTTCTTTGGTTTGGAGCGTAAAAATGGTCAAAAGAGACTTATTCATAGTTTAAAGTCTGATTCTGGACATGTGATGTCTGATCATGCTGCTATTCGTAGGCATGCAGTGAGTTTTTACAGTGATTTGTACAAATGTGAGCACCAAGAAGAAGAGGTGATGGTTCAGAGTTTTTATACTGGTCTTCCCCAGGTTAAACAAGAGAGCAATACAGTTTTGGAAACAGATATTTCCCTGGATGAGCTTCATGAAGCTTTGCAGTGTATGCAGAGCAGAAAATCTCCTGGGTTCGATGGCCTCCCTGTTGATTTTTATAATTTTTTTTGGTTTTTAATTGGAGAAGATCTTTTGGCAGTATTGAACGATAGTCTAGCCAATGAACGTCTGCCTTTAAGTTGCTTAAGGGCAGTTCTTACCCTGCTGCCAAAAAAAAGGTGACCTTCAGCTCATAGAAAACTGGAGACCTGTGTCCGTGCTTTGCACGGATTATAAGATACTCTCCAAAGTGTTGGCAAGTAGAGTAAAGTGATGGAACAAGTTGTTTATCCTGATCAGACGTACTGTATCCCTGGAAGGTTGATTTCTGACAATATTGTTCTCACTCGAGACTTGTTAGAAATCTCTAAGCTTTTTTGCCTTGAAATGGGAATAATTTCTATTGATCAGGAAAAAGCTTTCGATCGCGTGGAACACGAATATTTATGGCAAACATTGACTGCTTTTGGTTTTACTATTGGTTTTATCAATAAAATCAAGACTTTGTATTGTGATGTTCAGAGTGTTTTAAAGATTATTGGTGTTTTTAGCGCTCCTTTTCAGGTCCAGCGGGCACAACCCTGTCTGGCATGTTATATTCTCTGGCTTTTGAACCGTTATTACACAAACTTAGATCTGTTTTAAAAGGTGTGATGTTACCAGGGTGTGATATGCCTCTAAAGTTATCTGCGTATGCAGATGATTTAGTCATTATGGTGGATAATCAGAAGCATATTGAAATGCTAACAAAGGTGTTAACTCAATTTGGCATAATGTCCTCAGCCAGAGTAAACTGGGGCAAAAGCGAAGCTCTCAATATAGGGGGAGTAATGAAAAGAAAGTTGCAATTGCCTGTGGGATTGAATTGGAAGACAGAGGGGGGTTTAAAATACCTAGGTGTGTTTCTGGGTGATGAAACCTTTGTCCTTAAGAACTAGGATAATGTTCTTGAGAAGGTTAAAGGTCGTTTTGCAAGATGGAAGTGGATTTTACCAAAAATGTCTTACAGAGGTTGAGTTCTTGTTATTAATAATCTGATTTTATCCACTTTATGGCATCGCAGTTCCAGTTTCCATTCGGTTCCAGTTTGTGCAGAGGTTTCTGTATGGTCCCACAGATCTGGTATGGAGACCGCTGACATGTACTATTTTGAATCAACTTGGTGGACTTGGACTAAATAGAGCGTTGTTTCTGATGGATCTAGCAACTCAACACCAGTAGATTACCAAGTTTTTACCGTGGACTGTTCAAAGCTTGGAATCTGTTTAAGACTGAGAGAGCAGAACATCACAGTTCACTGTATTGGCTTCTCCAAGAGCCAGTTGTGTATGGAACTCGTTTGAGTGCAACCTGTCAAATAGGTCCCAGTTTACTCAGACAGTTTTGTATGTCTAATGTAGTGACTTTGGGACATGTTATTCAGTTTACAGGTGCAAACATGGACAATGCTCCTATCCTTGCCTCTCATCTAAAGGTGCATTCTGTTCGAATCATTGCCTTGTTGCTCAAAAAGTGGAAAGAAACTTTAACAGACTCTGAACTCACACTGTTGCATTTTTATTGTGATGGCTCTGTTCAACCTAGTGTTGATGACATTTTTCCTTTGGTGAAGGTTCTCCCAGATTTTAAGGACTGTTCAGTAGGGGTGCTCCGATTGATCGGCAACCGATCTCGATCGGTCGATAATCGTTTTGGGATGATTGATCGGCGGTCTCCAAAAAGGCAGATCTCATGAACCGATCGCAGCTGACGACACATAAACCCCGCACCTGCCGTGAGAGCTAAAGCATGACATGCAGCGACACCGTCTCATTCTCTTTCCAGCGCGGGTAAAATAATTATAATGCTGAAGGTGAGGTACAATTCATATTTCTATATTAAATAACTTACGCAGTCATTTGAAAACTTTCTGTGGGACATAAGTTCACAAACAGCGCGCGTGAATCACCGCGTGCGCGCGCTCTCTCTTTCCCTTTCAAAATGCTCAAATGGCTTCACATCAGCGCATCGCATGTGCACTAAAATCGCTGCTCAGTTGACAAAGGATTTGCCACTTTGCACAATCCAGGCAGTGTCGCATCGTGATAAAAGTTTATCATTTGCATTTATTTTTAAGTCTTGCCAGTGTTCAAACCGCTCAGCACTCGCGCGCACGGTCTGGAGAGACACACACACACACATACACACACAGGCCATCTCACAAAAAGCTTGCGAGTACAAATTGCGCTGAAATGGTCAGATACACACAAATGTATGTACTAAATTACCGTCTTGACGAGTATGCACGTAAACCCCGTCGTGACTCGCGAGTGAACGTTTGTGCAACTGCATGTAACCTATCCGTGTTCGCTCTTAAAGTGACAGCTGTCGAATAAACGGATGCTGTCTCTGAATTTCTCTTTGTCTTGTTTTGTTTGATGAACCTTTATGACACTCACTGCTCTTGAATGACTAACTTTTGCAACCTTAAGTGTAAGGATTAAACTAATTTAATTTATTCAGGGAAGACCAATATTAATTTACATTTGATTTCTTATTAAGTTTCTTACCTCAATACTAATGTTAGACCTACCTGATTTTTTTTTTTTTAAAAAACAGAAATGCACTGCAAGATCAAATATTTAGGTGAGATAATTATATACATTTATTATATACATTTATTTGGGAAAGATGGCCTACAGTAGCCTTACGTTATCTCATTTTCTAAAATAAACACTTGGTGGTTCTTCAAGATCTTGACTCAGTTAATTTAGAGTTAGTTTCATTTCTACAAATGGTGCAAACTCTGCAAGATTATAGATAAAAGATTGCCATTCCCCTGCCATTCTGTGATCGGCAGTGATCGGCAATCGGCAGATCATGATCTTGGTGATCGGTAATCGGTGATCGGCCCCAAAAATGCTGATCGGAGCATCTCTACTCAGGTTTTCTTTTAGAAACCAATAATTCCATTATGTCGGTACAGGATGTTGACAAGAAATTGTTATACAGATTGATTGTTAAAATTCTGAACAAAGATAAATTAAATGGTAGAATTGACACCCCATGGAGAGCTCGCTTAGGTTTGATTGATAGTGTTGGACCTGAATGGAGAGCGCTGTATAAACATCCATTGGTGAAGAAGGTTTCTGATTTGCAATGGAGGGTTTTACATACAGCCGTGGCTGTTAATGCTTTTATCTCTGTTTTAAACGCTGATGTTAATCATGACAGCCCTTTTTGTACTCTTCGTGAGACAGTTTTTCACTGTTATACGGACTGTTGTCGTCTTTTGCCACTGTTCTCTATGTTGGAAGATCTTTTTAAATTGTTTGATGTAGTTTTTTCCAAACAGTTGTTTATTTTGGGTTACAGGTATTCCCAAAAAAAGAGGGAGCAGTGTCAACTCTTTAATTTCATATTGGGAAGAGCAAAGATGGCTGTGTATATGAGTAGACGAAATAAGGTTGAAGGTTCTGCAGATGATGATGCTGTTTTTGTATTTGTCAAAATGTTGAAAGCACGTTTGAGAATAGATTTTAATTCCAAAAAATCCAAATCCAAATCCAATAAATCCAAAAAAATATTTTGGTCTAAATATAAGTTTTATGTATTTGAATTACATTACAATTTTCCATCCATTTGGACTACATAGTTTTAACATAAACAAACAAATAAACTTAATGTGATTCATATTTGTCAGTCAAACGTAAATGAAATAGGTAAGTTTTATGTAATGGTACACAGAAAAATGCCCATGATAAATTAACACAGCCTAGTGCACACTACTAAGATAAAGTACCATTGAAGCAGTGTTCAAGTTAATGAGATAATTGAGTGATGATTGAGAATTAATGATGAACATCTGATGATAATGAGCAGACTCACTGACGGAAAGAGAAACACAAGAACTACAACTGACTTCAGCCACAGCCTTAGATGAAATCAACTGAAGATAAAATAAGACATTAAATCTCTGAAGATATCAGTAGATGAGGATTAAACAACTTCACAAACAGCATTATCAGCTTCACGCATTACTAACCAGACTGACTTTATTTCTGTAATTTCTGTTTTAATGAAAATAATAGTTTCATAGTATGGAAGTCACCATACTGGAGATCAGTGTCTGCTTTAGTTGGGCTCTTGACCCTTAATTTTTTTTAGCTTTAGTTTTTCTCTGGCTCCTTTAACTGTGTGTTTATAAAGCACATTTGTTATTTCAAGAGAATCCAAGAGAAAATATTATCAGGTGATGTTGGCTATTTGTTTTGGCCTGAATCACTGCTCTAATTTAGAGGCTAATTTGCTGGTTATAGACATAATGTTTTAATAATTGTGTTGTATTCATAGTATTAGCCATGTGATTATGCAGCACAAGATACAGGACGGTTGTGTTAATTGAATAATATCCAGATAAAAAAAAAAAAAAAGTGCACAAAAGGTTTTAATCTACGGCATTACTTAGACACACACAGACATCATGAATCAGCATTTGAATCTCTACAATGGTGACAATCAAAAAAAATTAAGATAAACAGATCAACTATCAAAGAAAATTTGTCAATTCAGATGCATAATTTATTCATGCCGCAATGCATTCTGGGACTCATGGGGGGGGGGGGGGTGATTGGTGGTAACATGCACTGCAGCTTGAAGATTTTAATGGATTGTCACCATTGTTGAGATTCATACATTGATTCTTGATGTCTGTGTATATCTAAGCAATGCCATAGATTTAAATCCTGCATATTATTCGAATACCACAACGGTGCTGTAGAATCAAATGGCAACTATTATGAATAAAACAAAACTATTAACACAGTACCACAATAACCAGAGTATTAGACTCCGAATGAGATCAGTGATTTAGCCACACGATGTCATTAACAATATATAAATAGCCAACATCACCAGATATTCTCTTGGATTCCCTTTCCATAACAAATGTGCTATATAAACACACAGTTAAAGGAGCTAGAGAAAAAAGTTAAAGAGTTAAGAGCCCAACTAAAGCAGACACTGATCTCCAGCATGGTGACTTCAAACAAAACTATAAACAGAAAATTACAGAAATAAAGTCAGTCTGGTTAATAATGCGTGAAGCTGGTAATGCTGTTTGTGGAGTTGTTTAATCCTCTTCTGCCAAGATCTTCAGATTTAATGTCTTCTTTTATCTTCAGTTGATTTCATCTAAGGCTGTGGCTGAAGTCAGTTGTAGTTCTTGTGTTTCTCTTTCCGTCAGTGATTCTGCTCATTATTATCAGGTGTTCATCATTAATTCTCAATCATCACTCAATTATCTCATTAACTTGAACACTGCTTCAATGGTACTTTATCTCAGTAGTGTGCACTAGGCTGTGTTAATTTATCATGGGCATTTTTCTGTGTACCATTACATAAAACTTACCTATTTCATTTACGTTTGACTGACAAATATGAATCACATTAAGTTTATTTGTTTGTTTATGTTAAAACTATGTAGTCCAAATGGATGGAAAATTGTAATGTAATTCAAATACATAAAACTTATATTTAGACCAAAATATTTTTTTGAGTGCACACGCCGTGTCGCCATGGTTTTGTTTCTGTTTTCACGCAGGCGCAGTGAGGGAAAAACGGGCAATCGGTTCGTACCCCTGCTTCAGCTGTGCGATACTCTCACGAGAGGCGACCAAAATTTCTGACATGTCAGAAATTCATCAGACCATCCGATTGCCGATCGGGAGAGGTTTATCGCGTCTCGTTTCCCCCTGTACACTGCATGAACACTTCACGACAAACGACGCACAATAAAGCTGAAAATCGTCCCGACCCAAAAAAGAGTCGCACGAGTCAGAATTCGGCTCGAAATCGGACGAAAATCGCACAGTGTATGCCCAGCTTAAAGCTGTGGCTTAAAGGAACACTTTTTGGGACTTATCTTATTCCCCATATCCCCCAGAGTTAGATAAGTCCATACATACCATTCTCATCTCCGTGTGTGCCATAATTCTGTCTGACGCACCCACCACTAGACTAGCTTTGCACAAAGACTGGAGGTAAATGGCTCCAGCTAGCCTACTGCTCAATAATTGTCAAAATAACTCTAACATTTTCCTATTTACTTGTTGTGATGTTTATAGTTACATTGTGTACTAAGACTGACGGAAAATTAAAAGTTGTGATTTTCTAGACAGATATGACTAGGAACTATACTCCGTACCATGAGTGCAGCGGCGCAATGATATTATGCAGCACCTGAAAATAGGCTAACTTCCATCAACATAACCAACAGGTAACAGACTTCATTGTGATTTATCTTATAATTAGTTTTTTGTGTACATTTTTGACATTTCTGTGTGTTTAAATAGGTTTAAGGTCTGCATTATCAGTCTTAATAAGTAGGGACTTTCATTTTGACGGATGTTGTAGTCTACGGAAAGATAGTGAGAGCTCGCGGTTCATCGGAGTGGTTAGGCAGATTTAAAGTTTGCAATTTGTTAAGCACCCCCGAAAAGGCACAAGGTGTGTATGTTCTTGTTTACTGTCATCTGTAATGAGTATTTTTGTGTATTTCGCTGCAGGGCTGGACTGGGGCTAAAATTCGGCCCTGGCAAATCCAGCCCATCCGGCCCATGAGTTCCTCTTGAATGTTTTAACTGGTGTTAGGGCCTTAAATTCGAGTAAATAAATAAATCTAGGACAGGGACAACTAATGATGGATATTATCGAATTTACTGCAAATGCACTTTTATTGCACTTTTGTCACACAGAAATGCACTTGACAGTAAACCACTGATTTTGAGCTAGGATACATTAGATACAAGTGAATTTACTGCTTTTAAAATCTGTCATCATTTACTCACTCTCATGTCGTTCCAAACCTGTATGACTTTCTCTCTTCCGTGAAACATAAAAGAAGATATTTTGAAGAATGTTGGCAACCAAACCATAGGCTATACCATTGAATAGCCTATTGTATGGACAAAAAAAAGACTCAAATGATTTTCTTTTATGTTACACAGACAGAAATTCATTGAGGTTTGGAATGACATTAGGGTCAATAAATGTTCACATGTTTTGGTTGAACTACACCTTTAAAAACAATAAAAAATGTTAGAGAGTTAACACCTAATTTATGTAACACACTGATATGATATCTATCTTTCATGAGGTTCTCATTGAAATAACATTTTGTTAAATTTCATTAGATCTATTAAAAAGTTCATAAAACATTTACAGAGAAAAAAGCTTTGTCCTTAAAGGGATAGTTCACCCAAAAATGAAAATTGTCATCATTTACTCACCCTCAAGTTGTTCCAAACCTGTATGAGTTTCTTTGTTCTGCTGAACACAAAAGAAGATATTTTGAAGAATGTTTGTAACAAAGCAGATAGCGCAACTATTGACTTCCATAGTATTTTCCTACTATGATAGTCAATAGTTGCTCTATCTGCTTGGTTACAAACACTCTTCAAAATATCTTCTTTTGTGTTCAGCAGAACAAAGAAACTCATACAGGTTTGGAACAACTTGAGGGTGAGTAAATGATGACATCATTTTCATTTTTGGGTGAACTATCCCTTTAATGCATGGGATCCAGGCTTTAAATCTGTTTTGTTGAATTATAATTTAATTACCCTACACTCTAAAAAAAAAAAAAAGGTTCTATATGGCACCAAAAATGGTTCTTGGCTCATAATGATATATATGCTATATAGCACCAATTTTGGTGCTTCAGTGGTTCTTCAGCGGTTCTTCGGAGGTGCTATATAGCACCTTAGTCAAAGAACCGGTGAAGAACTTCTGAAGAACCGCTGAAGAACCACTGAAGCACCAAAATTGGTGCTATATAGCACTAAAAAAGGTTCCCTATGATTACGAGTCAAGAACCATTTTTGGTGCCATATAGAACCTTTTTTTTTAGAGTGTAATGACATTTTAACTGAGTTTAACTGTAGGCAGGGTTTTTCCTGGGTCAAAAATTGTCTTCGGTGGTGGCTGACAGACATGGTCACCCATACACACACACACACACACACACACACGCACAGTAAAAAAGTACCCTACCCACGTGATCTGCAAGCGCAATACTGACAATACATTTTAAATAAATTCAAAGAAAGTTTGTAACTTTTGCTTATCTTATTTTGATCCCACATGAAAAAATACTATAGTATATTATAGTAAAATTACTCTAGTAAATACTATAGTGTTTTTGAACTGTACTATAGTAAATATACTACAGTAAATAAACAAAGTGTAGTAAATACTATAATATACTACAATATACTACAATTTACTGTTGTATCTTTACTATAGTATGGTTCAAAAACACTATAGTAATTTTACTATAATATACTATAATATACTATTGTATTTTTTCATGTGGGATACCTTGATGTTTGTTTTTGTTCCTCATTTTTACACTATTTACTGATAATTGTTTTGGTAAATAATCATATCAATATTAAAAAGTAGTATTTAAAAAATGAACAAATAGCCTAATTTTCTGCCATATACAATTTCATAAAATTATCAGCTAGCTAACAACAACTTTGTTCTGGGTTCACCTTACTCCAGTCTAAACTAAGTGATTTATAGGCTATTTATTTTACTACACATTATGAACATAAATAAGCTGAAAGACTGTGGATAATTAAAACTAACTCTTACACCCACTCTTGCTAAATTGTGTAAGCACACTTGTGTTCTCATTTCAGGTGTTCTGAGTAAATTTAAACTGATTGGTGAGTTCAGTGTTGGACAGATGAGTTGTTCTAACCAGTCGTTAAAATGATTTGGTTAAAAGGAGTCATTAGGTGGCGAATCGGACATTAGCAGACGCGTTGTGTGTGAATCCCGTCTGTTAGAACATCGCGATAGATTTGTCAACACACAGAAAACACTTCATAACTGGACACGATTTGTTTCCCGTTTATTGAAAGAATGGTTTATGTCAGCTGGTCAGAGAATCAGTCAATGTTTTTTGAGCGCATTTCACACCCAGTGGTAATTCAAGGAAAACATCGTCTGATAGCGCCACGTGCAACATGGATTCGGTCTTCCGACCTTTTGATTTTTATTAACGTAATATGTGAAATATTAGAAAGCTAAAAATGCTTATTTTGAAGATAGAGAGTGTGCGAGCGGGGGAGGAGCTCTGATCGTTCTCTCTGTCACTCAGTCACAAGTGCAGCATCTGTTCTACATCATTCATAAATCACAATAACTCATCAAATAAAGCTTTGGTGGGACAAAAATTTGTTTTGGCGGCCGCCAAAAAATGTTCAATGTAGGAAAAACCCTGTGTAGGTCAGTTTCATTTAACTGTATGGGCATGGTAGTCACAGGTAAAATCATGCTCCTCATTACCATAGGTATATGGTTTCGAAAATAAATAAATAAATAACAATAAACTATTGAATTTGGTTGTGCTAGAGTGACAAGTTTGTAGTTGTGTGTATTGCTGTTTTCCAATTTACCTCGTGATGTAACATGGTCGCGGCGGTTTTCAGCTGATTCACCACAGAACCTTTAATGTTCCCATATCACACGATTGTATAAAACAACATTCGGAGTCAAAGTGCCGGTTCATCATTTCATAGAGCAGCAGAAACGCAGCGCACGTTCGTCGGCGACAGCGCTGTTGCGCGGATATTCGCTTTTTGCAGTTTCATGCGCCCACATTTTTAAACAGCGCCTAATATGGACACTGTCTATGGAGGAGGGAAGGTCTCTCTCACTTTGGCCTGTCAATTCAGAAGACAAACCAATGGGACGCTGTCCCTGCATGATGGGCCAGTCCGTGGCACAAAATTAAATAAATAAATAACCTTGTATCGGCCCCAAAGTGCGTCGGCCCACCGGGAAAATGCCCGGTATGCCAGATTACCAGTCCAGCCCTGTTTCTCTGTATGTTAATGATAATGCTATGAAGAGAGAGAGTTTGTGTACGAGGTGTTAATGCGCACTTCTTTGCTTTATTTGTTCAGCTCTTACAGTGATTTTTTGGAGATCAAACGGTTTCAATAAACTCCATGAAAGATCACTAAAGTCTGGCCATCATTCGGACAGGGTCCGCTACACAACGTGACAATTTGCTTGCAGAGAGAGCGCTGGGGACTATTATCAGGTGCTGCATAATATAATTGCGCCGCTGCACTCATGGTACGGCTCAAAGTTTCTTGATCATTACACAGGAATGAGAGTATAGTTCCTAGCCATATCTGCTAGAAAATCGCAACTTTTCATTTTCCATCGGTCTTAGTACAAGATGTAACTATACACATCACAACATGTAAATAGGAAAATGTTGGCGTTATTTTGTCACTTATTGAGCAGTAGGCTAGCTGGAGCCATTTACCTCCAGTCTTTGTGCTAAGCTAGGCTAGCAGTGAGTGTGTCAGACAGAGTTATGTGTTCTGTGATTCTGCTCATTATTATCAGGTGTTCATCACTAATGCTCAATCATCACTTAATTAATCACTTAATTTCTTGATTGCAATGAGGGTCTTATTTTAGTTAACTCAATTGAAATAAGTTCAAAGTACTCATAAACTATTGTTTTGTAAAATTAAAAGAATTAAGGTAATCAGTGTCCTCAAAGTTAATGAGTTAGCTTAACTTACTAGATTTGTCTTTGTGTGCGCTATTGTGAGCTAGCAGTTACTGCAAGCATTCTGAGTTTATTAAAAGTTTGTAATTTCAGCTGTTTTACTCAATATAGGGAAGGTTCAGCTAAATCAAGTATTTGAATGCAGTGTAAAGTTCAATTGTGTATTAAGAAAAATCCTTTTTTAGTGGGCTTGATTCAAATAAGTGCAGAGTACTCATAACTATTGTTTTTTTATAAACCTAATTGGTTTGAGGTAATCGGTGTCCTCAAATGAAATGAGTTAGCTGAACTTGTTGGGTTTTACAGTGTAGGCACAACCCTTTTTGGACCATGCACCTTGCACACAGACAGTTTTTTTCCGTCGTTAAACTAGCAAAATGGGATTCGGACTTGCACCTGCGCCATGGGCTTCAGACCATGTGTTAAGATTAGGGATGCACTGAGTCCAGGATTCGGCCGAATATTGGGCTTTTTGACGGGGTTCGGTTTCTATTGAACCTTAGATTTTTTTTCCACCAAACCGAACCCTAGATTTGCACTACATGTGCTCCGCTGGTCGAACGTAATGATGCCGCCGTTGATTATGGGAACGTGTTTACTAGCTGGACCGTTCGAATGCAGGCTGTGAGAAGGTGAAAATAGAACTCGTGAACAGAAAACGTGTTGTTTTGCAGTACTTTCATTAAAAAGAAGGCAATTCAAGTCGAGCTACATGTTCAATTTGCTATGCCGATTTGTCTCGTGGGGGCAAGGACCCTAAACAATAGCTGCTGTTAAAACATTAGCGTATTAAACATCCGAAAGAATACGAGTTGTGCATGATAAAATCTACAGACAGCAGCCAAAATGCAGCAACTTCAGGTACGGCAAAGGAAGGACAGTCATCCTAGCATAATGTTGCCTATTCTTAATTAAAATTAAATTAAATTAAAAATACACTGCTGTAGGGATGCTCATATCTGTTAATTTTCCCAACGACAACCGCCGCTCATTATCCGATTATTAACAGTTAACTGATAAGATTATAATATTGAATTGGCATTAAATAAAAATATGATTGACGAGTGTCTGTGACCTGTTAAAAAGATTTTTTTTGCGGGTTTATTTTACCATGCAAACAGCAGCATACAGTTCAGATAAAATATAAATAAAAATAATAAAATAAATAGGCCTACACTAAATATTTTTCACTTAAATAATTACAAAATGAAAGGGATAGTTCACCCAAAAATGAAAATTAGCCCATGATTTACACACCCTCAAGTCATCCTAGGTGTATATGACATTCTTCTTTCAGACAAACACAATCAGAGTTATATTACAAAAGTCCAGGCTAATCCAAGCATTAGAATTGCAATAATAGTTGCTCTGTTTTTGAAGTCCATAAAAAATGCACCTGTCCATCGAATAACGTGCTCCACGCGGCTCCGGGGTGTTAATAAAGGCCTTCTGAAGCGAATTGATGCGTTTGTGAATAAAAAATACCCATATTTAAAACTTTAAAATAGGTTCCCTGATGTTTTCCTGAAATAATGCTGGATGGGCTTGACTTGATCAGATTTGGATAAATCTCTTTATATCACACAATTTGAGGAATCATCATTTCTGTGGCACAAACTGATGGAATGAGTAACCCTTTCTGAACATTGAGAAATGTAATAATGATTCTAACTAGTGTTATGAAAATTAAAATTTTGAATGACCAATAACTGTATTATAGCAACATTTAAAGTTGGCAGTGATAAGAAAAACACACTATTGCATTCAGGTGCATTATTTGTTTTCATTTACAAGCCTATTGTAGGTGGAAAAAAATGGAAGCTAGACAGTTTTATTGGTTGAAAATATCAGTGATGGAAGGCATTCACTATAGGAAGCTACAGCCATATTACATATTGATCTCTCTTGTGCAGCGCAGTGGGAGTGCTTAATTAGATTTATATTGTAAACAGAGACTCACAATACATAATTTTACTCAGCAGATAATGTTATCAATCAAAGTAAATAATAATAATATTTTGTTGTGGGAGTGGCTGGTCTGTCACAAGAGAGATTTACTTGTGCTGTTAACAGGGGACTGGCAGAGCGATCTTGTTTTCACAGTGACCAAGCATATACATGAAAATATGGTCCTGAAAGGTTAACTAGAGTTGTAATTTCGACCTAATTAATAGTCAATTAAGCAGAATGCTGCATCACAGTTGACTGTCATCCCATCATTTTGGGAAATTGTTCTATCTTGCTCAATTGATACAAATTATTGAGTTAAATTGATATCTTGTGAGCTTGAGACTAATTTCTTTTAAAGGAATTGTTTAGAAGGAATCAAAGGAATTATGTATGAATCAGACTACTATGCTTTTTGTTGCTGCATGCAACCAGCAAGGACAACACCACAATAATGTGTTGCCTTCTGTTAATCTGCTTTTTATAGCTGAATCAAATTCCTTTTACAATTGATTATATTTGCAACATCAACACTTATTAAATTAAACTGAACAATCATTGAACTGACTTCAACTGAAAATGACACTATTGCTGTGTGTAGAACTAAATAGCTAAATTAAACTTGTTTCATAATTAATGTAATTTTCAGTTTTTATACTGTGTAGTAGAATTACGTTTGTTTCATAACTGATGAACTTTGCCAACACGTTCTCATCATATATAGTCACATATTGACGTCAGGACCCTTTGGTGCCACTATTTAATTATTTTAGCATAAATTTGGTACTCCGTTGATTTCAATGAGAAACCTTTGCCGTCATACACAGAGAATGTTATCGTCATGATGAAATTATGTATTTGGTTATGATTTTGCCATTATGACACGTTGGAGTGTGATTCTCAATTTAATCAGCCATCAAATTTTATTTACATTTATTTTATTTTTCATTTACGCTATTTAGAAACTTTTGAACACATAACCAACCCCACACCTAAACCTACCCATTCATGTATTATATGCTAAAAAACACAGGATACACTAAAACATTTTTTTATGTCTAAACATAAGATTTATGTATTTTAATTGCATATAAATTTTCCATGCATTTGGATTACATAACTTTAACATAAACAAATTAATAAACTTAATGTGATTCATATATGTAAGTCATACATAAATGTAACAGGTAAGATTTATGTAATTGTATTGATAAACTGATGTAATTCATATATACCAGTTATATGTGAATGAAACAGGTAAGATTTATGTAAAAGTGCACAGAAAAATGCCCATGTTAAATTAACAATTCCTAGTGTTCATATGTGTGCTCATTACTGGGTTAAAGTACCATTGAAGCAGTGTTAAAGTTAATGAGAGAATTGAGTGATGATTGAGAATTAATGATGAACACCTGATGATAATGAGCAGAATCACTGAAGGAAAGAGAAACTCAAGAACTACAACTGACTTCAGCCACAGCCTTAGATGAAATCAACTGAAGATAAAAGAAGACATTAAATCTCTGAAGATATCAGTAGATGAGGATTAAACAACTTCACAAACAGCATTATCAGCTTCACGCATTACTAACCAGACTGACTTTATTTCTGTAATTTCTGTTTTAATGAAAATAATAGTTTCGTTGGAAGTCACCGTACTGGAGATCAGTGTCTGCTTTAGTTGGGCTCTTGACCCTTAGTTTTTCTCTGCCTTCTTTAACTGTGTGTTCATAAAGCACATTTGTTATTTCAAAGGAATCCAAGAGAAAATATTATCAGGTGATGTTGGCCATTTGTTTTGGCCGGAATCACCGCTGTAATTTTGAGGCTAATTCGCTGGTTATAGAGGTAATATGTTATTAATTGTGTTGTATTCATAGTATTAGCCATGTGATTCTACAGCACAAGATACAGGACCGTTGTGTTACTTGAATAATATCCAGATAAAAAATAAATGAAAGAGCACAAGAGGTTTTAATCTACGGTGTTACATAGACACACACAGACATCATGGAGCAGCGTATCAATCTCTACAATGGCGACAATCAAAAAAATTCAGATAAACAGATAAACTTTGAACATAAAAAAGCAACTAAAATGCCACAACAAAAACAGCAAAAGTAAAAGCAATTGGTAAGTATCAAAGAAAATTTTTCACAATTCAGATGCATCATTTATTCATGCCGCAATGCATGCTGGGACACGTGGGGGGGGGGGGTGATTGGTGGTACCCAACATGCACTGCAGCTTGAAGCTTTTCATTGATTGTCACCATTGTTGAAATTCATAAATTGATTCTTGATGTCTGTGTATATCTAAACACAGCCATAGATGTAAATCCTGCATATTATTCAATTACCACAACGGTACTGTAACTCGTGCTGTGGAGACACATGGCAACTATTTTGAATAAAACAAAACTATTATCACAGTACCACAATAACCAGAGGATTAGACTCCGAATGAGATCAGTGATTTAGCCACACAATGTCATTAACAATATATATAAAAGCCAACATCATCAGATAAAATATTCTCTTGGATTCCTATGCCATAACAAATGTGCTTTATACACACACAGTTAAAGGAGCCAGAGAAAAACTTAAGTTAAAGAGTTGAGGATCAAGAACCCAACTAAAGCAGACACTGATCTCCAGCATGGTGACTTCAAACAAAACTATAAACAGAAATGACAGAAATAAAGTCAGTCTGGTTAGTAATGCGTGAAGCTGGTAATGCTGTTTGTGGAGTTGTTTAATCCTCATCTGCTGAGATCTTCAGATTTAATGTCTTCTTTTATCTTCAGTTCATTTTATCTAAGGCTGTGGCTGAAGTCAGTTGTAGTTCTTAGGCTTGTTTGAGATGAGCAAAATCTGCGCAGAACCGATCACCAGTGATCAGCGCGAGATGCATGCCGGTTAGAAAAGTGTCCGAGGGCGGTCCACCTTGCTCTGATGTCATGCTGACGTATGTCAAAAAACTCTCGCTAGCGAAAGGCGGATGTGTCGGATTCTGCAGTCGAGCACAGTTGCTCTCCACCGAATGCGCTGATCAAAAGCATGATGGGAAACGACTTGTTGACGACACAGCTTAATGCTTATTGATTTAAACAACCGTGATGTATGGTTCTTTTTTAAAACGTTTGATTTAAAAACTCTGATATCATGTTTTTATGTGTGAATATTCCCAAACTCTCTAACAAAGGTGATCTCTCTGTGGGTTATGTGATTGTTGTCATATTTATACAAAATACATATATAAAAACATGTATGTATGCCTAATTAAAGTAAAAATGATTGATAAACAAGTCTTTCGAATGGAAATAAATAACAAAAACGTTGGGTGTCTTGTTCATAATATTTATTTTCATATAAAAGTAACAGAACTTAAATTACATCCAGTTTATCAGCAACAAAGCGCACGAGTGTGAATCCCGCGATATCCGCCTTTGATCTCGCAGGTGTCTGATCCACTACAAGAAGAGAGAACTGTCCGTCTTGCCTGCACTTTTTTCACTCCTCCCCTCACTACAGCTGCCTAGTCTCGGCTGAATTTCAGGCTAGACGCATCTCTAACAAGCCTATTGTGTTTCTCTTTCCGTCAGTGATTCTGCTCATTATTATCAGGTGTTCATCATTAATGCTCAATCATCACTCAATTATCTCATTAACTTTAACACTGCTTCAATTGTACTTTAACCCCGTAGTGAGTACAAACATGAACACTACGAAGGGTTAATTTAACGGCCGTTTTACTGTGCACTTTTACATAAATCTTACCTGTTTCATTTACGTAAAACTGGCATATATGAATCACATTCAGTTTATCAATACAATTACATAAATCTTACCTGTTACATTTATGTATGACTTACATAAAAGAATCACATTAAATGTATTAATTTGTTTATGTTAAAATTATGTAATCTAAATGCATGGAAAATTTATATGCAATTAAAATACATAAATCTTATGTTTAGACAAGATTCTGCAGGCACAATTTATTAAAACAAGTACAAATATTCCAAGTGTTCCGAGACCAAACGGTTGATTTGTGTGTTAAAATACCCAAAAGCATTCAGCGTCTTCATCTGCTGTAGATCACATTCAAAAATGGCCACCCAAAGAAACATTACTTTAACTTTGATAACGAAATTGCATAGGCTCTCATGACCAATTGCGTCAGTACGTCAGCTTTTATTGTAACGTCATTGGCTCTTGTGTGTCTTGTGAACAATTGCATCTATTGAATGAGATATGACTGCGTGCATTCACGGAGCGGCAGGATCATTTCAGCGAATAAAACATTAAGATCCACTCTGTTCTTCAGATAAAAATATGATATGGCTTCAGAAGACTTGGAATGCAACATGAGTTAATCCTTTTACACTATTTTTTTAATACTGTTTTTTTCTTCTTCTTTCTGTTAAGTGTTTTAGTGGGTAGGTTTAGGGTAGGTTTGGGGTTAGTTGCTCCAAAATATAAAAGTAGCCTATAAATATGTATAAAATCATTTACAAATGCAAATAATTAAATGCGTCTTTACCTGAGTATCCTGCACGTCAAAAAAATTATGCTAAGGAGTTCCCTGTGCGTTAAAAATTGATGCACACTCTCAAAAAAAAAGAGTACAAAATTGTACCTTTTAAGGTACAAGTGGCCGTCACTGGGGTGGTACCCTTTAAGGGTACATTTTTGTACCTCTAAGTCAGGGGTAGGCAAGTTCGGTCCTAGAGAGCTGATGTCCTGCAGAGTTTAGCTCCAACCCTAAGCCACCACAGTATAAAATTAATTGCTCCCAGCATGCATTGCTGCATTATGTATGTTACCCTTGTTGAGATTCATATGCTGATTCTTGATATCTGTGTGCGTCTAAACTTATTTTCTCTCTACCATGTATTTAAAAATCAAAATTCAGAATGCCTGATCTGTGGCAAGAAAGTATTGTTGGTGAATATTATTCATTAATATTTTTGGTCAGTGATGAGTTTAGTCAAACATTTTACTTCATAAAATTTTTTTTTAATGGCTTTTTTAGATTTGAACAGATTATTTGTTTCGTTGACACTGTAAAAAAAAACCACAAACTCACCTAAAAAGCCAAGAGTTAAACTACCGAACTAAAGGACACACTAATCACCATAATGGTGAACAAATATTTTCAATAAAACATCAACATCTAAACCTCTGTTAATTCTCAATAAGAGCTTCTACACTGTTATCCCTGAAATTGTTTTAATTCAAATTATTTAGGTACAATAAAGATAAACTCCAACAGATTTGTTCAATTACTCCATGTTTTTCGTTTGTTTGTACGATTTGCATATTTTTTTTTCATTTTATTTAATTGTTTAAATTAAATGTACTTAACAGAGCCTATTTTAGTCGGTTGTCAATGCAACGCAATACAAGGAAGATGCTGATTGGCTCTTTGAACTGAAGTCAGGCATGGATGAAGCTGCGCACATTTTTATCAACGTTTGCTGGTGAGTAGCATGAAGAATTATTTTCACACATGAATTGGCAGACCTTAAATTCATTGAAAGTCTTTGAGATGTGCTGGAGTAGACTTTACAGAGTACTGGACTCTTGCATTGTCTTGAACTTGACCAAAAATGAATGCACCTCTTGATGGACATTTCCCCCCTTAATTTCTCCATAAGGATTTAAAAACAAGCCAACCAGCTCATATTACTCAGCATTACAAAGACTGATTTGACGCAACAAAGAGAAATAAAGATGTCTATGTAGGCTATATAGATACACTTGCTGTCCCAATTTGCATACTTATGCACCATTTGTTGTTTTTTGTAGTATAAATAGTGTTTGTTAGGGTGACCAAACGTCCTGTTTTCCCAGGACATCTTTGAGTAAACTTCGAGTATCATTTGAGTATCTCATTGCCGGGCCGAGTGTCCTGGTTTTCGGTAATCAAAATATGGTCACCCTAGTGTTTGTAGTATAAATAATTGTGTTCACACTGAAAAATCCACTTATTTAAAAAAAAGAAAGAAAAAAAGTGGAATTTTGGAAACTTCGATGCTTAACTGTTGTAGCTTTCCCAGAAGGGTAGGGACTATCAGACTAAAAATTAGAGGTGTGCGATACCGCTAGATTTGGTATCGATCCGATACCAAGTAAATACAGGGCCAGTATCGCCGATACCGATACCAATATCGATACTTTTTAATAATTAAGGTGGATGCGTCCTCAACCTAAATCTAAATGAATTTTCATGACTTTTAATTTGTTTTTGTGATTTGCATTTTGGGTTATTAATCAGTACTACAAAAGCTTTTGTTCAGAAACAACTTTTGGTTACTTCTGTTTTATTTAAATAAACAAAGTTACAAAATGATTACTTCACAAATATAAAAAATGTAAAAACAAAATCTCTTTTCAAGTAGCATGTGAACAAAAAATGTTTCTCCTCTTTAGTGCACTTCTTTTCAGGATTTTTTTCTTAAATAAACAAAGTCACAAAGTTTTACATACAACGCTCCTCTTTCTCTCTGCTGCCATTCTCCGCCTCTGACTGACTGCTGAAATGCGCGGCTGAGCGGCGCGCGCGCCTGACTGCTGGTGGTAGCGCTAGTGGTGAGTCACGTGACGGTACAACACAGGAGAGGGGGAGGAGAGCAGCGTCGAGCACGAGCAGCACTCTTGAGAGCTTGCTCTGCTCTGCGACAGCAGCAGCATTTTGACAAACACGGCCAGGTCGCAAAACGAGAGAAACTGAAACTTAAGTATCGATATTTTCACGTTGGTATCGATCAATACCGATACCAACGTTGGTATCGATATTATCGATATTCGTATCGATCTGCCCACCTCTACTAAAAATTAATGGGATTTTTACTTCCGGAACCAAACTGTTGCACTCTATAAAGGTTAAGCAAACACTCCCTCAGGGTGACTATAGAGAAACTGTTTTTAAAGAATGTATATATATCTTTGTCTTATTTGTCAATGAAAATCAATGAAAAAAACAAACAAACAAAAAAACACTGTTATTTGATTTGTCTGATCTCACAAATATATGGTAAAGAACATAATTAGAAGTGTGCAGAACACATTCACACCTACCCACACAACATAATTAAAATATGACCTACTTTGCCTCCCTTTGGAGCATGTTGCCTTTTTGGGGAGTGATGTCTTTATTCTTGAATGTAGCATTGCTCTTAGGAAATGATTTATTGATTTTTTTCTGATGGAAATAAATTCAGTGGTTTGAAGTCTAGTATCCTCAAAGATATAGAGTATATTACCAGAATTCAGTCAGCTGATAATTAAATATTCCAGTTATCTACTGGAGATTATCAGACTAATACAAAGTAGCCCCTGCATGCTTCCAAGATCTCATTTCCATCTCCACAACTCCACAGTCAACATAAGTTTATTAATATCCAGTTTGGCAAGGAGCAGGAGAGTGCAAGGGGCACGTCTGAAGTTAATTTAATTGTAGGAAGGGGTATGGAGGACATCAGAGGGACAACAGTGAGGGTCAGGATATTACTTCAATTTTGTTCAACATAAATTGTACACAGTCATACAAGAAACATGAATTTTGAAGCTGCTGTGTTTTGGTTTCAAATGCAATTTGACATGCTTGATTAATCATCCTTACAAAAGTTTAAACTCATAGAAAAACACAGTAGCTTCTAAATTAAAAAAAATATTAATCTCCGTGTTCACAAGGGCATGTGTGTTGTGTTGACGCAAGAGAAGACATTGTTGCGTTAATGCACATTGGAGATTAATATTTTGTAAATATAAAGTGGTATTAGGTTTTTTTACTTCATAAAATTGAAGTTAAAACAATGGAGTCACATGGATTACTTACTTATTATGTCTTTATTACCTTTCTGTGGGCTTGAAAGTGGTAGTTGCAAAGCTCTCAGATTTCATTAAAAAGATCTTCATTTGTGAAGATGAGCGAACGTCTTATGGGTTTGGAATGACATGTGAGTAATTAATGACAGAATTTTCATTTTTGGGTGAACTAACCCTTTAACTTCTTAAATTCATTAAGGTACGTAATTGTGTAATTTATGTTGTAAAACAAAATGTCATAGTCTCACCAAGTGATAACCACAGACATTCTTTTTTAAACCATAAACCAAAAATCTATAAATCAATAGAAAAAATTAAAAGGGAACTCATGAGATGTATAGATGTTTGTGCTTCCATCTTTTCCTGGAGAATGAGGTAATTAAGGACCTGTTTTTGTTGGTTAAAGGGATTTTGCAAAAGACTGACATGAAAGTGAAGTGAACCTGAGCACACAGGAAAAAACTATATAATAATTGCCAATAAAGCCTATATTTCAAAGAAAGCATTTGTAGCTTAGATGAGGAAATTAAGAAACACTTGGAAGTTTTCCTAATAAATTGTCACTTTTTTGTTACCATAGTATATAATTAATTTCACACGTTTCTTGTTCTGTTGATTGTCATCTCAGTGTATATGTTTCCAGCAATGTGTGAAATCCGGCATTGTATAGAATGCCTAGGGAATATATAGAATGGCTGAAGTTTGTAGGCAAAGTATGAAATGGTTTATATTTCACACATTTCCTAGGCATTCTATACAAAGGCCTATGCCAAAGGGCCAGCCGGGAGAGTATAAAATGCTCTCGCTACTCACACTTGGTTCTTTTTTCGGCAGTGGCGTGCTGATAGCGAAACAAGTGAGCTTCCACAAAGGCTGATGGTTGCTGTGTCACGATGTCGGAACAGGAAAGTGTAGTGCCATTAAAAATGCCATTTCCAGCCTTCCTTGCTGCAACCACTGTTATCCCTGAAATTGTTTTAATTCAAATTATTTAGGTACAATAAACATAAACTCCAACAGATTTGTTCAATTACTCCATGTTTTTCGTTTGTTGTACGATTTGCATGATTTTTTTCATTCTATTTAATTGTTTAAATTAAATGTACTTAAAGGGTTAGTTCACCCAAAAATGAAAATTCTGTCATTAATTACTTACCCTCATGTCGTTCGACACCCGTCAGACCTCCATTCATCTTCGGAACAGAAATTAAGATATTTTAGTTGAAATCTGATTGCTCTGAAAGTCCTCCATTGGCACAATAGTACTCTACACTCTCAAGACCCTTAAAAGGTACTAAAGATGTTGTTACAAAGTCCATTTCACTACAGTGGTTCTAAAATAACTTTATCAATAGTTTTTGTGCGCAAAAAAAACCTAAATAATGTCTTACATAGTGATGACGATTTCAAAACAAAGCATCATAAAGCTTCGAGGCGTTATGAATCACTGAGCCGAATGATGATTCGGATCGCGTGTCAAACCGCCAAACTGGTGAAATTTGGCGATTCAAACCGCTGAATCGACTCAGTGATTCATAACGCTTCGAAGCTTCATGATGCTTTGTTTTGAAATCGTCATCACTATGTAAGTCGTTATTTAGGGTTTTTTTGCGCACAAAAACTATTGTCACCGATTCATAAAGTTATTTTAGAACCACTGTTCGACATAAGCATTTGTGGCGTTTGAATGAATGAATAAAGTATTTAAACACTGCTGGTGCTTTAAAAAGGGGGAGGAGAACGAAAGAAACTCTGGGTTTACCAAAGAAAACCTGCTCCTGACCAAGTTAGGTTCACAGAGTAAGTTACCCTGGTAACTGACTCTGAGTATAAGTTACCTCTCTTTCAGAAATGGGCTTGGCTTACCCTGCTTTCTTGGGTTTGACATACCTCCCATTCTGAAACAGAAAACCCAGAGTTTCCCTTATTTCAGGGTTAACCTACTCAGAGTTTTCACTTAACCTCCTTTCTGAAACGGGCCCCTGGTTAAAGAGATAATGTGTAATCAATTTTGTATTTATGTTATGTTATTCAACAGCATGAGATCCAGCACTGTTATGGTAATTAAAAAATATTCAAGATTATAAATCATGTAGTGCTCAAAATTGTGATTAATTCTCTTTTATTCTTACAATTTGCTTTTCCGTGCCATAACAAATGTGCTTTATAAATACACAGTTAAAGCAGTCAGCGAAAAACTATAGTTAAAGAGTCAAAGGGCCAAGAGCCCAACTAAAACGAACACTTATCTACATCATGGTGACCTAAAATTTCAATACCACTGAATTAAAAACTGTAAGTTCAATTAACTAAAAGTTTTTAATTAAATGCTGTTGAAATCTTAAGTACATTAAACTGGAAATGTTTTGTTTTTTCAACAAAACAAAATTAACTTTTTTAGGGCAACGAGTTTCCATACATTTTTTAAGTTCAATCAACCTGTATAGGCTTACAACGCCACTTCTGCTTTTGTGTTTTTCTGGTAAGAATGTCCTTTACTTTATGTCGTAGCTCTTCGTTAACTTTCAAAAACATGTTCAATGCCAATAATGGTGTGTTTTGATACTTTGCCTGGAGTGTACTTGTAATTCTGTATAAGGTAATGTATAGAATGGCTAGGAAAAGTATGCAACATAATCACAAAAACCAGACATTTTATATACGTTGCCTACAAAGTTCAGGCATTTCCTATAGGCATTCTATGCAATACCTGCTTTTCACACATTGCCGGTAACATATACAAGCCCTCAGTTTTCTCAGTTCTTTGTTAATCATTTTTAATGGTAGTTGCGTTGTGTACTTTAAATCACTCCATGTTCTTTAAAATCTCCTCGTTTCTGTCCCTCTGCATCACACATTTTGTTTGGATTTATGCTACTCAACCTTGTGACATTAACTGTGCTAATTGGCTTCTTTTTTAAAGAACAAAAAAAAGCTAAAATATGATTTCTATCAAAATTATTGACCTTTAAAATATGTACATTTAATATTTTATCCAGTATATTAAGACACACATGATGGGGACATTAAATTGTACAGCATAATAGGAATGACCCAGAAAATATCGCAGTAAATAGCATTACTCAAATCCTCCATACACTCAAGCTCTGAAGGATGTTATTACCCAAAATAATATTATATTTCTCATTGTATACTCGGAAATCGGCTCGGGTTATGTCTATAACCCTTGTTCCCTGAGAAAGGGAACGAGCACTGCGTCGGAACGACGAATTTGGGGATGCTCCCTTAGCAACAGTGTGCCCGAAGTATGAATGAAACTATTCCAATCCTGATTGGTGTTGCGTCGTGACGTAGTATGTGACGGCATACCCGGAAGCTACATATGTGGGGCCGTCGCATAGTAATATCAGTTATCGCGATGAAGCATGCGCTCCAGGCGTGACAAGGTGTGGCGACGAGACGCAGTGCTTGTTTCCTTTCTCAGGGAACAAGACATAACCCGAGCCGTTCCCTTTCGAGGGAACTCGCACTGCGTCGGAACGACGAATTTGGGGAACGAGTACCCACTAGGCCACACCGAGGGTCGCACCGGGCATCGTAGTGAGGTGCAAGCTGTAAAATCTAATTAAAGTGTGCCTCGGCGGATGCGGGACCCGATCCACAGGGATCACGAGGCTGGCCGGCCTCATCGAACACGGCCAGCCGCGAGCGAAGCACCCTGAGCGGCAGCTTATCACAATCGCCGCAGGCGGCTCCCTCGAAAGCCGCCCAAGCATGCTGCACGCCCAGGCACTGTACACAAAGCATATGTGTGTCCGTGCCCGACATATAACAGGGACACGGATGCACACAACGCTAGTATTGCTCTCCCTCCTTTTCACTTTTATATATATATATATATATAACATACTACGTCATGACGCAACACTAATCAGGATTGGAATAGTTTCATTCATACTTCAGACATGCTGTTGCTAAGGGAGCAACCCCAAATTCGTCATTCCGACGCAGTGCGAGTTCCCTCGAAAGGGAACACCAGATTATTGAAAGAAAAGTTATGGGTTCGACAGCAGGAGGGACGAATCCGCTTGTATTTCATAATCAGAGATCTTTACCAGGATGTGTTTGTATATCATGTATTTGTGAGAACTTTGAACAATGTACTGTATGCACTGATTGTAGACTCTTTTACATTAAATGTGTCAGTCAATGGAATGTCAAATGAAAACAAATATTGTATATATGAATGCAGCTGTCTCTTGTTTCTGTTGTATTAGCCAGCAGAAATGCTAGAATGGTAAGAGCATGTTTATGCATGCGTGTCTCAGATATAATGGCATGTCCATTCATTTTGAAATCTCTCCTACAAAAAAACGTGGTGGTACCATGGCAAAGTCAAGGTATTGTATGGTAATACCATTTTCCTTTTATATTATGGTATTTACATGTGCTACCTATAAAGGAATAGGAGTGCCACTGAAATAAATACAATTAATGAATCACTGATCAACTTAAAATTGTAAAATTGAAAATTGAACATTGTAATCTTTAAAATAAGGTTATGTTGATTAACAGTAATGCATTAGGTCTCATGAACTAACAATCAACAATACTTTTACAGCATTTATTAATTTAGTTTAATATTAATTTATATACATCCTAATATATTTTAATGCTTCAAATTTTAGAAATTAACATTAGCTTAAAAGGTTAGTTCACCCAAAAATTAAAATTCTGTCATTAAAGGTCCCCTTCTTCGCGATTCCATTGTTCAAACTTTAGTTAGTGTGTAATGTTGCTGTTAGAGCATAAATAATACCTGTAAAATTATAAAGCTCAAAGTTCAATGCCAAGCGAGATATTTTATTTAACAGAAGTTCCCTTTCAAAGCCTACAGCGAACGGCTGGCTTGGACTACATCCTGGTACTTCCTTCTTTAATTACGTCAGTAGAGCAGTAGAACAGACTAACCTCCGCCCACAAAGAAACGCGAAAAAGGGGGCGCGGTCTTGTTGCTGTCCCACGTGGAGAAGCGGACGGTCGCGTGGAGAAAAGGAACTGTTGCGTTGAGTGTGTTTATCGCCATGTCATCGAGACGCTGTTATTTTCATCCAGGAGTCAAATCACCTTTGTTTGGCTTTCCCAGGGACGCTGTAGAGATTATTGAACGCATACATCTCCCCGTTAAGAGGCGTGACCTTTCCAACGTGCGCTAAGCTGCTGTATAATTACAACACAGGAACCGCTTTCACGTGCGCTAAGCTGTGGTCGAATCACAGCACAGGAACCGCTTGCACAATCAGAACTCGTTACGTATTTCTGAAGGAGGGACTTCATAGCACAAGGAAATCACCAGCCGTTTTTAGGACGGTGAGAACAGCGGTATACAGATAAGTAAATTGTGTGAAAAATACTGTGTTTTTTTACACGCGAAACATGAACACGTTATATTTCACACTGTAAACACAATCAAAGCTTCAAAAAAACACGAAGAACGGGACCTTTAATTACTTACCCTCATGTCGTTCGACACCCGTAAGACCTCCGTTCGTCTTCGGAACACAAATGAAGATATTTTAGTTGAAATCTGATGGCTCTGAAAGGCCTCCATTGGCACAATGTACGGTTCAGCGTTATGAATCAGTGAGTCGAATGAGCAGTTTGGATCGCCAAATTTCAGCAGTTTGGCGGTTTGACACGCGATCCGAATCATGATTCGACTTGCTGATTCATAACGCTTCGAAGCTTCATGAGGCCGTGTTTTGAAATCGTCATCACTATATAAGTCGTTATTTAGGGTTTTTTTGCGCACAAAAACTATTCTCGCCGATTCATAAAGTTATTGTAGAACCACTGTAGTGATATGGACTTTGTAACGACGTCTTTAGTACCTTTTAAGGGTCTTGAGAGTGAACCGTGCATTGTGCAATGGAGGCCTTTCAGAGCCATCAGATTTCAACTAAAACATCTTTATTTGTGTTCCGAAGACGAACGGAGGTCTTACGGGTGTCGAACGACATGAGGGTAAGTAATTAATGACAGAATTTTCATTTTTGGGTGAACTAACCCTTTAACAAGAATTAACAATGCATGGGATGTTATAGTGTAAACCTTAAAACCTCAAACTTTTAAAACTACTAACTTTCTATTCAGGATTTCTCAAGCCAGCATTAAAGTTAATATTAACCTAGATTAATAAATTCTGTAAGATAAAAGTTGACTTGATTTAAAGATTGTGTTTGTCAATGTAGTTGAAAATGTAACAATGAAGTAATACATATATAAAGAAACTTTAAAAAGAAACTTTAAATGCAAATACATTTGAATGAAACTAATTTTTTATGAACTAATAATTTTCATTTTGAAAATGTAGTTAAATGAAAAAAATATATAAACGCATGATTTGAAATACACTATATTGCACATGAACATTATTTTTAAATAATGACATCCCATTCTTAATCCGTAGGGTTTAATATGGAGTTGGCCCACCCTTGCAGCTATAACAGCTTCAACTCTTCTGGGAAGGCTTTCCATAAGGTTTAGGAGTGTGTTTTTACATTACCAACTAAGAACAATTATCACAACACTTTCTATGCTGATGCTTCACTGGCAGAGGAACTTAACCATTTCTTTGCCCGCTTTGAGGTTAAGAAACTCATCATATTTCCAGCACTTCCGCCAATCTCACAGCAAAATCCTCAGTGTTAAATGAACACTGCTGGTGTTTATATGAGTCCACACTCACAGTGTTAAAAGGTAACATTGAATCAGTGTTGAAGTTAATGAGATAATTAAGTGATGATTGGGCTTTAGTGATGAACACCTGATGATCATGAGCAGAATCACTGAAGGACAGAGAAACACAAGAACTACAAGTGACTTCAGCCACAGCCTTAGATGAAATCAACAGAAAATAAAAGAAGACTTTACATCTCTGGGGCCCGTTTCAGAAAGGAGGTTGAGTGAAAACTCTGAGTATGTTAACCCTGAAATAAGGGAAACTCTGGGTTTTCAGTTTCAGAATGGGAGGTATGTCAAACCCAAGAAAGCAGGGTAAGTCAAGCCCGTTTCTAAAAGAGAGGTAACTTATACTCAGAGTCAGTTACCAGGGTAACTTACTCTGTGAACCTAACCTGGTCAGGAGCAGGTTTTCTTTGGTAAACCCAGAGTTTCTTTCAGTCACCACCCCTTTTTTAAAGTGCCAGCTGTGTTTAAATAGTTTATTCATTCATTCAAACTGCACAAATGCTTTTTTACTAACTATTTTGGTCGTATTTCACGTACAAATATCAACAAATTATAAATGTAATCTAAATCTAAAGTAAGCAAACTTTACTTAAAATAAATTAAATTATCTGCCACTTGACAAAAATACATAGTGAGAAAAGCATTCTTTGCAGTGGAGGTACATTCATTCATTGCTCATATTTTCATCATGGGGACACTGTCAAACTGACAAAAATGGCATGTCCTTTTATACAGGAAGGATCCTGACGTTCACTTGATTAACCTCTAGAAATAACCTGATAATTAGAATTTCCTTTAGGATTTCCAGTGGTTGGACGCATTGATGACACTCATATTCCCATCATCACACTTTCTGAAAATGGATTACTGTATGGAATGGAAGGATGCTGCCAGATGGTAGTACGAGATATATGGCATAACCACCACAGCTGTTAAATACATTTATTTACAATTTTTATGGTCATCTTTATTTCCTACAAATACTTTATTCTTTTTCCTGTTGGATGTTAATATTCTTCCTCCATCTCCTCTTCATCTGTCAGTGGTGCTGGTGTTTGGCTGGCCTGAGTAGAAGTAAACTGTTTAATGTCATTACCCTAATTAATGAATGTAACAGATGGGATCAAAGAACATTTCATTATGTGAAAAGAGCATAGACCCTTTTCACATTTCTGGGTTTCTCAGAACGGAAGTCGTCATAGGGTTAACTTTTATAGTGGTGAATGAAAGAATAAATTAAATATATATTTTTGTGTCCCCATTTGCTCAAATAGCAAAAGAAAAACTCCACAATAGTGATTTAACAACTTTCAAAACGAGGGAAAAAATAGAGTGAGTTTGATAACGGAGGTGGAAAGAGAAAAATATGTAATTTTTCACAATCACTCCCATAGACACTGTATTAGAAACATTCTCACAGCAGCGGTAACTTGTTTTTTGTAATTTGATACAAAAGTAATATAATACAAAGTATTAGTGTTATAAATGTACAAACACTTAAAAAAAAATACAAAAAACGTTGCAGGATTTACGATATTGATGACCATTAAAACACGTCATCACAGTCTGTGAAAAGGGTCTATGTGGGAAAAGCTGCTGCACATTGGACACTGAATGATATTTAATTAATATGTCAAATGTTTGTAAAGTCATTAAACCAACACCCATGAACATTTTATGCTTAAAGCTTTACCTGATTGAATTATGTTTTTATTTTTCATTTTTAGCTGCTGCCACATTCTTTTTTTGCCTTTTGGATACCATGAAAATGAAACTTAATTAAAATGATTAAGGATTAAACTTACATATTGACCTGGAAGTATGCAAACGTCTTTTTGTTGGGTGCTGTTGCCATGGTGAATCGTAATTTCATAGCTCCATTGATCGTGGCTTTTCATAGTTGGAGTGCATGTGCTTAACTCAGAGTCAGTCTACTCAGAGTTGATTGAACTACCTCAATTCAGCTGTTCTGAAACCCAAAACTCAGAGTTTCCCATCTCAGAGTAAGTCAACTCAGAGTTCAGGTTTAAACTCAGAGTTGGTTGAACCTCCTTATTGAAACGGGCCCCTGAAGATTTCAGCAGAGGAGGATTAAACAACTAGACAAACAGCATTACCAGCTTCACACATTACTAACCAGATTGACTGTTTGTCTGTCAGATGACTGCAGAAGCTCTTATTGAGAATTAATAGTTTGTTTTTGATCAGTGCCCATTTATTTGGGCAGTTTGACGACTTTTTAATGTTAGTGTTTCTCAGACTGTTGTATACGGCAAGAAAAGGAAGAGAAAAAACAGTCAAATACTGTCAGCTGCTAAATGATAAGTATATGATCATTGTGTAGTGGCTGAATTCACAGCTTTTATGATTGAGTATAAGCAATATACTATTAACTTTGTTTCATTGTGATTCTAGAAGAAATCCAGCACAGCTTTAATCAGAAAAGCTGTATACGTTTGAATAAAAATTGTGCACCAAGCACTTTGACCTCCTGAAAGCTTTACTCACACACAGACATAAAGAATAAGCCTATGAATCTCAACAATGGTGGCATGCTTCATGCCGCAAGGCATTCTGGGAGCCATGGATGAGTTTTGCATAATGCACCCAGAATGCATTGCGGCATGAAGCTTGTCACCATTGTTGAGATTCATAGACTGATTCTTGATCTCTGTGTGTGAGTAAAGATAGTGAAAATCACAAATTCTTATTGTTTGATTTGTTATGAAACCAGAGAACCAAACTTAAGAACACATTCTACTAATTATTCAGTTTATCTGATGAAAACACTTTTGGATCTCTGCTGGTTAAGAGTCAATGAGTCTCTGGAAATCAGCAAATAAGGACATTATACGATGATAACAAATATATTATCAAATTGACATCATTAACTTTCTCTTGCTGTTCTCATCATAACAAATAATTACAGCAGCCAGAGAAAATCTAATGTTGAAAAGTCAAGAGCCCAACTAAATCAAACACTTATCACCATAATGGTGACTTCAAACAAATCCATTATTTTCAATAAAACATCAACATCTAAATCTCTGTTGATTCTCAATAAGAGCTTCTGTAGACATCTGACAGAAATAAATTCAATCTGGTTAGTAATGTGGGAAGCTAGTAATGCTGTTTGTGGAGTTGTTTCTATTTCCATCAGTGTTTCTGCTCATTATCATCAGGTGTTCATCACTAATACTCAATCATCACTTAATTATCTCATTAACTTCAACAATGATTCAGTGTTACCTTTTAACACTCTGAGTGTGGACTCATAGTGGACTCATATAAACACCAGCAGTGTTAATTTAACACTGAGGATTTTGCTGTGTGGCTACTGTCATCTTACCGGAACATGAGGTGAGACAGGAACACAGGCCTGTGCCAACCAGCTTGGTGGGGTCTTTACAAAGATATTTAACCTTTCACTGACATTAGCCATCATCCCACCTTGTTTAAAATCTGCTACCATCATCCCTGTTCCTCACGGCACATCAGATCCAGCCTTTCTTCCACCCTGGACCCACACCAGTTTGCATATAGACCAAACCAGTCTACAGATAATGCGATCAACATAGCCCTTCACACTGAACTTAACCATCTTGAGCAGCACGGGACCTGGGCACCTGGATAAAGGACTTCCTCACGAACCACCCACAAACTGTTAAGATTGGCCCTCACCTCTCATTCACGCTCAGTATCGGCTCCCCACAAGGCTGTGTACTGAGCCCTCTACTCTACTCTTTGTTCACATATGACTGTACTTCCATCCATCCTACCAACAAAAGCATCACGTTTGCCTGATGACACTACAGTGATTGGACTCAACTCAGGAGATAATGAAGCCTACAGAGATGAAGTCCAGAAATTAGGGGTGTGGTGCTCAGATAATAACTTGTCTCTGAACACTTCAAAGACAAAAGAGCTAATTTCTGACTTCAGGAGGCGCAGTATTAAACTAGCCCCACTCTATATCAATGGAGGCTGTGTGGAGATGGTCCACACCTTTAAGTTCCTGGGAGTCCAAATATCAAAATATTCCAATTAAATTCTTGGTCTGCTAACACCTCAGAAATATTTAAAAAGGCACAGCAAAGGCTGTATTTCCTTAGAGTGCCCAGGAAACATAATTTAGACTCCAAATTGCTGGTGTCCTGTACTGTATTACAGTGTGGTACTCCAGTTGTACTGCAGCAGACAAGGCAGCCCTCCAAAGTTAATACAGCCCAAAACACTGGCTGTTCACTACTTTCCCTGGAAAGCACTGCTTGCTCCCACTATCTCTCAAAGGCCAACAACATTACCAAGGACATATCACATCCAGGGCACCACCTGTTAAATCTTTTGCCCTCATGCAGATTGTACAGATCCTTAAGATCAAGACCACAAGACTAAAGGACTTCTTTCCAGTGGCAATCCGAACTCTAATCTAAAAAATGCAAGGCAAATGCCAGGGTTAAAATACTATTCCATTCACGTTATTCAACTTTGTCTGGTTATATAGCAGCACTCCTAATTGTGTTGTATGCAAATACAATGACAAAAAATGCTTTCGATTCAATTCAATTTATAAGAATTTTTTACCATTCTTCTATAAGCATATTTGTGAGGTCAGGCACTAAAGTTGAACAAGAAGGCCTGGCTCCCAGTCGCAGCTCTAACTTATCCTAAAGTTGTTCTATTGGGTTGAGGTCAGGGCGATAACTATAAAGATATAGTTCTAAAAATCATTCTCAATATTAAAGAATAGCAGAGTTCACACCAGAGCTATAACGATAATGGCACAGAGAAACAATATCGTTGGAATCACTTTCAGAATGATTTTATCCAGCTGATGAACAATAAAAACATTGAATGCCAACCAGAATCCATCCTGCTGTAACAAGCTTGAGCATTTAAAGTGAAGAACAAACACGAGCTTAGTATAAACAGAACTAAATGGATCGCCCACTGGTGTGGACACTAATAAAGATATCTTAATAATTATCTTTATAGTTATCGTTCTTGGTGTGAATCTTACATAGCTGCCACGGTATAAATCCAAGAAGCATGGTAATACCATGGTACTTTTTGTTATTGCTGTAGAGAGCAACATCTGCACTGAAAATCATGTGTCACTTTACTCTGCTTAACTGAGCTTTTTCCCTTTTACAAGCAAAATATAAAATCAATAAAAAATTGAATTCAAGTATTGCTGTGTTAATGAAACATTCAAGGGGGAATTCACTAAGAATTAATTGTGCCTTTCATAGCGTTGTTTATGTGCACACTCTGTCTGCGTTGTTTTAGCAAGCAATTATGCAAAACATGTAACGCCGCAAAATTTGTGCTGAATTAAATTTGCATGCCGATTCCCCATCTTGCAGGCCAGGTTGTGGAATTTGCAAATGACTACCAGGAAACAATTCTGGGCCTCTACAGAATCACTCCATTGCTGCAATCCAGAAACCGAACTTGTCTCTAATAAATGCATAATGTGTGCTTGTCTACACAGCATTTCTTGATATATGCTTGGTTAACTCTCTTCTACATAAATTACTGCTGCCAGGATCAACATAACAATTACACAGGCATTTCATTTTCAAAATGAAAGAAACAAAAATCATAGGGTACCCTTCATGCTATTTATGCTATAAAAATAACACTGTCTTTTCCGAATTATGTGGAATTTAAAAGAAGCCTAATTTACATAGAAAAATTGTGTTTGTGCTAAAAAGAATGTGAATTAAATTATTATTATTATTATTATTATTATTATTATTATTATTATCACTATTTAATTTAGCTTCTGGTTAAACTGGATTGCAGGTGCTTAGTGAATAAAAAATTAAATAAAATATGTGCTTAAATAAATAAAGATTATGCGCTTTTTAGTGAATTCACCCCTCAGTCTCATTTCCTCCCAAATATAAATCAATTCACATTACGTGCCTCGAAATGTACATATCTCGGTCAAACCTGGTATAGTTCATTTTAAAAAGAGAAAGAAACTGCCAAAAAAAACATCATGATATTACAATTTTGTTTTAGCAACTTGATATTTTCACTTATTTAATTTATTCTTAAAATAGTTCATAATAAAAAAGTATTTCATGTAAATGAATCTAAGACTTTCTGAACTGTCTCTGGAGGTGTCAAGACTTGGAGGTGAGCACTGTGCAAACAAACACTAGCACAAAAATCAATCTCAGAAAAGCCAAATACAAGAGCTTTTCTCCGACTCTTTACAATACAAAAGCTAAAAGTAGTTTCCATGTTTTCTGCAATTAGTCATTTCTTTCCTGTGTGTTTTGTCCGTTTTCTTCCTTAGCAGTGCTGTTTTGGAACCTGTAAAAGTAAAATTGCTACTTGAGTTTGAACTTTATTCAAACTCAACTTTGAACTTTATAAGCCTGCGTTATGGAGCAGAGCATTACCCACATTCTACATCTGTCATTTCCACAATGTTATTCATGTTAAATAAGATTCTCTACAAAGGTACAACATATAAAACTGTTAAATATATAACTCGTAGGCCTTTCAAAATACATATAATGACATATCTCACTCCTGGTAATCAGAAATGACAGTTTTTATGTTCTTTTTTAATATTTTCTGACGATAAGCAATGGGGCACTCTTCCATTTAACCTTCTATGCTCAATGCAAACTGTCCAAAATGTTGCTACTGAAAAATGCTAATTAAATTTGTTGATGTGTTTATGTGTACAGTATCTATATCCTTGTTGTCCTTGGAATACAGTGCTTGGTTCAGTTCAAGGAAATGTCTGTAATGTATTAAAGGTTCTCCTCAGATTGTGATAAATGGGAATGTTCGACTCAGTCGTTTCAATGTTCAACGTCAGTGTTTCCATTTGTAGACCACTGCCACTGCCAAGTCTTTTTATATCTATATCTATCTCTCTCTCTACATTTAGGTTTATATATTTTTGTCTTTGCCGAAATTGTTCCTTTCAAGTCTTTCCCTCAGTCAGCGCTTACATAGTTAATGTTTTACATTTTTTTGTTTGTGTATAATTTTCCTCTTTGGTCTGTAAAAAATGAGCGCCAAAAAACGTACTCCAGCAGAAAGCTGATTCACAGAGCCGTTCACAGTCTCGGATTGGGTCGGAACCGCTGGTGGAGTCCCATAAAGCCTGGTGTCTGGTTCAGTCTCAGACAGGGTAGGTGCCTCATTGTCCATAAGGATCCTAATGTACCACCGTCTGTGAGGCGCTTTGTGAACGTACAGTATGTTCTCCGTGGCACAAAGGGGTGCTGCTCATTTACAAAGCAGAGACGCAGACAGGTAGGCAGAGGCAAGTGTTAAGCCGATGAGACATAGCATGTATCTACAGCAGGTGGGCGAAGCTGCAATAGGCCTCGTCTCGTAGCACTCCAGGAACCCCTCCCACTGTTAGGACACCTAGATCAACCAGAAACACACAGGAAATCAAAATTAATAATGCAATTCCAGGGAAGATATGAAAGGTGGCACATCCAGACATAATCCGATACTTTTAGCGTACTGGCTATGCTACGATGTGGCAGAGCTTCTGCTTGTTCTTAAAATTGTTGTTTTATGCAAGCACTTTTTCTTTGTGCTTTTCAGATGTAAATATTATTTACTTACCCCATGCTGTCTCAGTTGTATATGACTTTCTTTATTCTGTGGAACACAAACAGAATTTTTTAGAAAAAAATAATCCATCTCTGTGAGTCCATATAATGTAAGTTGATAGAACCCTCAAAGTTGACGCTTCATAACCATATATACAAAACAAGCATGACGGCAATCCATATGACCCCAGTTTATGAACCAATGTCTTCTGAAGCAAAACGATAACTGTGTGAGAAAAACACTAATATTTTAAACTTTTTAAACTGTAAACCATAGCTTCGAACAACTGTCATATGCATGTTAATGAGTTCACGCTTGACGTAAACATCAGTACGGTGTGAAGCCTGATGTAAGTGTGTTGTAAAACACAGTGAGAAGTGATACCTTCTGTGCTTCCATATCACTTCTCACATGAGCTTCAGAAAGCGCTCATGCTTCACAATTTGCTGACATAGCATTTCACGACACTCATGCAGTTCATGACAGTTGGTGTGTATATTTTTATCACACACATTATATTGTTTTGCTTCAAAAGACATTGATTCATCGACGAGGGTTGTATGGTTAACTCTGTGTGTTTTTTGAAGCATCAGCTTTGAGGGTTTTATCCACTTGCGTTATATGGACTCACAAAGATAGATTTTTTTTTTTTTATCTTTGTTTGTTCTCCACAGAAGGAAGAAACTCATATATACTTTGTACGTTGTGAGGTTGAGTAAATTAATTAAAACATTTTGAGTGGAGTATCCCTTAAAAATATAATTATTTTTGGAATGTTTGTTAAAAATTAAAAAAAGCTTAATCCAGGTGGTTTAGTTGGTTTCCCAGCCTAACCAAACTAGTGTTTATACTGGCCATCTGGCTGGTCTCTGATCCAGTCTGATCAGATAACAAGTGCCCAACAGAGACCCTTTAACCACGGCTGCGTTCAGCCCCGACAAAACATTGCAAAACGTTTTTTAAACGGAAACAGTGCTGCGTTGAACACCCTGTTCTGTTGACGCAAGAGTTGTAACTATGGCAGCCGAGAAGGCCATTCTTTGTGTTCTTTTTGAGGAATATTCGGAGCCTGATAAAATCGATATAAATACGTGTTTAATACTGCAAAATACATGCAATCACTTCCCTTGCCATCCAAAATAAATGACAACACCCCAATCACATTTATTTACCTTTTTTATCTCCTGGTAATCAATTCTAATTTAAATCATTTTATTTCTAGTTCTTACTTTTTTAATAGCTTGTATTTTCTTTCTCACTTTATGTCAAGCAATTACCATATATGAAATTTGGTATATAAATAAACTTGCCTTGCAATGAAGCTAAATATATAAATAAATACATCATCATCCCAGCCAGCAGAGTCATGTGGGGCCCATATGGGCGTCACCTGGGCTGTCTAACTGGGGCCCAGCCAGTTTTGTCCTCAGTTTCCATGTAGGCCCCACATGGGCTAGCCCAGATGAACTGAACACTGCTCAGTGTGCACACTACAGGCTGTTAAATGTAACTGAATCAGTGTTGGAGTTAATGAGATAATTAAGTGATTAATAGAGTAAAGACTGAATATTACTGAAGACTCCTACAAGCAGAATCACTGAAGGACAGAGAAACACAACAGACTTCAGACACAACTTCACAAAAGCATTATCAGCTTCCCTTTTTACCTATTAGATTGACTTTCTGTTATCTTAGTTTTTATTGATAATTCCCACTGAGCAAAGGTGTACGTTGAAAAGACGTCCACTGAGGAGCCAGAATGAAAGTTTTTATGACGTCTGTTTTTGACGTGTTCTGCACGTCCGATATAGACGTTCATGGAACCTCAAGGTTAAAAACTAGTTCAAATCTGCTCATTGTGGACATATTTTCCATTTGTAATTGCAAAGCAACTCACAGACAGTGTGTGTTTGTCCAGAAATCATGAAAATAAAAGAAACTTAGCTCACACCTTTAGACATTTTAGACAACTTAGCATCTGTAAATCACACATCTTTGGATCGTGAGAGAATCGTGGGATTCAATCCAGGATCTTCTTGCTGTGAGGAGACAGTGTTTCCCATTGAGACACTGGTGCTGCCCTTAATCACAGACATAAGACACACTTTGACTATTTCTGTCAGACGTCTACAGAAGCTCTAACTGAGAATTAACAGAGCTTTAGATGTTGATGTTTATGGTGAATTTGAAGCCACCATTGTGGTGGGAAGCGTTTGCTTTAGTTGGGCTCTTGGTTCCTGTACTTGAGTTAGCTTTTCTTTGGCTGCTGTAACTGTGTGTGTGAAACACAATAGTTATGGCTGAGAAAGCAAAGATAAAGTGACTTAAGGTGTTGTCAGCTTCTTGTTGATGACCAAATCATCAGAAGTCTAGAATCTGATGTTGTGCTTTTGAGTTTTAGGTTCTTGTTCGGCAAATAATAATTTGTTTATATAGCCTACTATAACCTTGTGAATCCACTGTATTGACACCAATAGCAATACACAAATCACTCATTCTGAAAGATGATTAAACAGCAGCTGCACATTGTTTTGAGAAAATATGTCACATAGTCACACGCAGACATCAAGATTTTGCATATGATTCACAACAATGGTGACTATCAAGCATGAGTTTTGTACTTTGAAGCTACCCATCATGGATTGCAGCATGAAGTTTTTTTTTATGATTGTCACCGTTGTTGTGAATCATATGCAAAATCTTGATGTCTACGTGTGACTATGTGAAATATTTTCTCAAAACAATGTGCACATGCAGTTTTATCATCTTTCAGGATAAGTGATTATTTTATTGCTATTAGTCCCGATACAGTGGATTCACAAGTTATAGTATATAAACAAATTATTATTTGCCAAACATGAACACAAAACTCAAAAGCATAACATAAGATTCTAGACTTCTGATGATTTAGTCATCAACAAGGAGCTGACAACACCTGAAGTTACTTTATCTTTGCTTTCTCAGCCATAACTATTGTGTTTCTCACACACAGTTACAGCAGCCAAAGAAAAGCTAACACAAATACGGGGACCAAGAGCCCAACTAAAGCAAACGCTTCCCACCACAATGGTGACTTCAAATGAAACATAAATATCAACATCTAAAGCTCTGTTAATTCTCAGTAAGAGCTTCTGTAGACGTCTGACAGAAATAGTCAAAGTGTGTCTTATGTCTGTGATTAAGGGCAGCACCAGTGTCTCAGTGGGAAACACTGTCTCCTCACAGCAAGAAGATCCTGGATTGAATCCCACGATTCTCTCACGATCCAAAGATGTGTGAATTACAGATTATAAGTTTTCTAAAGTGTCTAAAGGTGTGAGCTAGTTTCTTTTATTTTCATGATTTCTGGACAAACACACACTGTCTGTGAGTTGCTTTGCAATTACAAATGGAAAATATTTCCACAATTTGAACTAGTTTTTAACCCTGAGGTTCCATGAATGTCTATATTGGACGTGCAGAACACGTCAAAAACAGACGTCATAAAAACTTTCATTCTGGCTCCTCAGTGGACGTCTTTTCAACGTACGCCTTTGCTCAGTGGGAATTATCAATAAAAACTAAGATAACAGAAAGTCAATCTAATAGGTAAAAAGGGAATCTGATAATGCTTTTGTGAAGTTGTGTCTGAAGTCTGTTGTGTTTCTCTGTCCTTCAGTGATTCTGCTTGTTATCATCAGGAGTCTTCAGTAATATTCAGTCATTACTCTATTAATCACTTAATTATCTCATTAACTCCAACACTGATTCAGTTACATTTAACAGCCTGTAGTGTGCACACTGAGCAGTGTTAAGTTCATCTGGGCTAGCCCATGTGGGGCCTACATGGAAACTGAGGACAAAACTGACTGGGCCCCAGTTAGACAGCCCAGGTGACACCCATATGGGCCCCACATGACTCTGCTGGCTGGGATGTTGATTATATATATATATATATAGAGAGATTTATATATATATATATATATATAAATCTCTTACGACAATCATGTCTTCTAATATCTTCAATTGTTGTGTATACCGAGCTGCAGCGGACACATTTGTAAACATTACTTGGACCCATTGTGCGAACTGTCTCTTTAATACCGCGTGGTTTATATACATGTTGCTGCTGATTGGACTGACATATTTGACACACCCACCAAACGAGAAAAAACGCATCTCAAACCCGTTGCACACCGTGACACACCGTTTCCAGGAAACATGCCGTTCAACCGGAAACCGTAGCAAAACGTTGCGTACTGGTTTGAGCTTTGAACGTGCCCCAGGTAACCAGCTGGTGTTTTTTCCAAAAAAGAGGGAGGTGACTCTTAAACATTTTAGACAAGACAAGTGTCAATTAATAAAGTTCAATTAATTATAGTCTATGACGAAAGTCAAATATATTACAATCCTGTTGTAATCAAGCTACATTTGAAAACTGTTGCTTTCTTCAGCACGTCATAGAAAATGCTCAGAAATCTCAGCACCATCTGCTAAATGGTCTACTGCCAAGCCGAAAAAAGGCACCAAATGCTGCCAACATGGGCTGCTGCTTAAATTATAATAATGAACTCTTGACGCTTGCATGGGGAGCAGATATTCATGGATTTAGCAGGTGCTGGATAAAACATTACCATGTCTGAATACGGAATAACAGGGATAATCAGGATGAAAATGAACTAAGTGAAGAGATAAAGTGACACAAGAGTGTGGAGGCTAAAGACAAGAGCATGCTATTGCTAATACACTGCAGCAATTAAGACTGAGGCCGCCAATTTCTACTTTACAATCCCATTATGTGCCAGCAAAGCAATTGGCTTAGATGTGAATGTTAGATGTTAAAACGTTAACTAGTGACTTTGCTCTGCAAGGCTTTAGAGCAGGGATGGGCAAACTCGGCCGTGGAGGGCCAGGCCAGTAGTTGGCGATGTGACTTTGTAAAGAAACACAGCGTGCCTATGACTTAACAAGTAATATGCATGCGCATGATGTCACCGTTTTCACAAATTAGCATTTTTGTAGTTTACACAAAGTATCGGTTTCGTTCGATTAACGGTATAATTTTCAAAAACGTGCACTTTTGAAATCCTTGAATTTTCAGGCCGCCAAAACTCAGTTGTCGTGTAAATGAATGGCCAAATCACATAAAAAGCGTTCAATTTTTGTTGTAAGCGGTGTCGTGTAAACGGCCCCTCCGATTTAAAAAAGGAAACAGGAATGGTTTCCCTTTGCATGACAATCAACGGTTCAGATTTAGCTGCTTAGCATAGTCCAAAACTAGCAAATTACAAGAAAATACACTGCATGAAAACACTGAAATCCGGCAATATCCGGGCATGGTATACTCATGTGTAATTTGATGTTTACTGGAAGTATGTGGGAAAAAGCGGATCAGAGTAACACGGAACAGTATATTTCCAGAAAAACCCGGAAACCTCACGTATGCGGATGTATACAGGAATCCGTGAAATTTCACGGACATATACAGCTAAAACACTGCTGGGTGTGCTAGGACTGAAGACTGTTAGGTGTGAAGAAGACCTTTCATATGTTAATGACTGACAAGCTGGCTAGTTCTCAGAGGGAGGGTTGGCAGGGGAGGACTTCAGGATTGAAAATTATCTCTGGTCTACTGTAGGCTACAGCAAACAAGCTTTTTGTACAGAAAAAAGAATTCTTAAGGCCCTGAAACACTAAAGCGAACTAGCAATGACTAAAGCCGACTGTGGGGTTGGTTCACGTTGCCTGGGTCTGGGCCAAACCATCAGAATGGTGTGTCAGGGGCCTTAAAACCACTGCATGAAAAGAGTCTCTTAATCAAATTTTTTTTATAAAAGCAGTACAAAATAAAAACCCTGTCTGAACATATACGTTCACAAAAAAATCTGAATATGTAATGAAATAAACAAAGAAATGTAATGGAATTAACAAAGGATAATTAACCAAACATTTTAGACTATCCCCAAACAATTTTTGCAAAGTTTTACAAATTGTAGGCAATAATAGCATTAAATAAAAAGGAGATGAAATGTGGAATATAAAAAAGTTTGTTTTAAAAACACCAAAAACTGATATGCTCAAAATAAAAATATGAAATACAAAAGAGCAGGGATTCACTTGCTCCAGAAACACAGAAACACAAGCAGATCTTTCAGCTCTGCAACTGTTCACAAGTGTCACTCCAAGATTCTTAACTTTAACACGCTGCAAAAAAGGGGCGTTTTGAGGTTTGAAATCCACCACTCACAATAGATGTAGGTGCAACCAATAAGGTTACCAATAAAAATAAGGCAACCAATAAAAATAATCCTAATTTTACAGAAAAAAACTTCAGTTTTTTACAGTATTTTCTTGTAATTTTTAATTATGTTTAAAATGATGTAAAATTACAAACAATATCTAAATAAACAACTTGACTGTTATTTTAAGGATTATATCATTAATGACAAATTCAGTAATTCTCATTTTTTTATACAGGAACATCACTGTATTATTTTTCTGTTTTCATAAATAACAAATTCATGCAAAATTACAAACAATATCTGTAAATTAACAACTGTAATAAAATATTTAGCTCATTATATTAAAGGTTTAGGTTTATGTCCATACTAACAATTTAACATTATTCTTTGTCATTTTAAAGTAAATCTTATTAGTTTTATATTTACACTGTAAAAATAAAAACCTAAAAAAACGGTCAAATGACTGGCAGCTACAGCTGCAAAACAAAAAACGTAAAATTAAAGTCAAATATCTTAAGTCAAATAAAGTCAAAAAACTTCACAGAAATTTACATTAAACGTTTTAGAGAAAACACTATTAGTTTACAGACTTTTCCTTATTTAAATTAAGATATTTTACTTTCTGTTTTACAGTGAAGGTGTATTTTTACATTCAAACTGGTTTTACATTCAATTCTGGATACAAATATAACAAACTATATAGCAAACTAAATATCAAACAATAATTGTTTTTAAAGAGTACAAATCTGCACTGCTCTCCAGGTTGAAACTTCCAGGCCTCTGCCCACACCACAAAACACCATTTGACCAATTAATTAAATATAACAGCAAATAAAAATAAATATACACATTTTCTAACTGTTGTTTAAAACAAGTTTTTTTTCTATATTTGCAATATTTGCTGTCTTTCTGTGTTCTTTTGAGCGTGATTGGTCAATCTGAACTTCATCCAGAAATCTGGCCAATGACAGTGCGCGCCTTCAGTTTGAATTATACACCCGTTGTCGTTGGAGTGGCTCGCGGGGACGCGGTCGCGGCTTCTAATCTGCAAAAGGACTGCTTCGTCGGTCCATTAATGGCATTGCATAGATAATTTTAAATCTGTTAAAATCTTATTTTGGATGAATTTTGATTGTGGGATGTCGACTGAGAACGAAAAAACATGACTACGAACAGACTAAGTTACCAATGGCGGACAGCAGATGGCAGAAGGTAATGTAAATCACTTTATATTTTTTCTACTGCTCATCAAGATATAACGTTAGTGCATTAAAGTCATATGCTAATCGTGATTAACTTACATATTCTGTTTCTGTGTTTTGTTGTGTTGTAATATTGTTAAGATAGGGCTGGGTGTTATGACGATCTGATACTGACTATTGTTAGCGATTTTGCAGTAAACGTTAACATTACCTTTTTATATCGCGGAATGTGAATATAGCGTATATAACGCAGCACTGACTGTACTAAACGTTTTTGACATTTTGACAAGGAAACATGAATGAATGTAGAATAATGAATGGGACATGCATGTGTTAAAATAAGCCTCTCTCAGCAGCAGGTGATCCCGAAATCAATTATCTTTCTGTAAAATGTACACAATTATCTCAGAAACCTTGTCATGGGAGGTATTCACTTGATTTAAACAGTCAGTTATGTCTACAGTAAAGTCAAACAGTTCAAGTTAACGTGGGGAAACCCGGATGCGTGTCATTCTGTGCATCCGTTCTTAAAGGGGCTGCAGCTTTGTCATAATTTTAATAAAACAAAAGAATAGAGAAGACCTTCTGCTTCTTTAAGAATCAAGTGATATTAATTAATTGAATATCATACAGTGAAGACTTTTAAAGCAGTATTATTCTGTAGCATTTTAATAAAATATCAATCAAAATAAATATATTGTGATATCGTTATTGTAAAATAAAATTTCTCATGTATGTAGAATAATATGGTCATAATGCCCATCCCTACTGTCAGCTAGTTTTAAGATCAAGCTTGTCATAAATGTAAAGGAGCTTTGGAATGAGTAATCTGAGATCATGTTCACTCATTCAGCAGAGAGGACAGGAAAGCACCATCCTTGGACTCTGAAGAATTATAGGCAAACCAGGATTTTGGCTCTACTGTGAAGTTTTTGTATGGGCCTGGTGAGTATGTTTTGCAAGTCCATGTCCATAAGTTGATAATTAATATTAATGTTTTATCAAACAAATTAATATTCATTTGTGTGTGTGCATGTTTCTTCCCCCCCTCATGATCCAGAAGTTTTGGATCCATGATCCTGAAGAACTTTTACAGATGTTGACCCTGAATGTGTAAAAGGTAATCTTAAAAATGTTGTCATTATTTTAAATGGTAAATGGTAAATGGACTGCATTTATATAGCGCTTTTAACAGACCAATGGCCATCCAAAGCGCTTTACACATTGCCTCACATTCACCCATTCACACACCGACGGCGGTGTCAGCCATGCAAGGCGCCATCCAGCTCGTCGGGAGCAGCTGGGGTTAGGTGTCTTGCTCATGGACACCTCGACACTTGGTCAGGTGGAACCGGGGATCGAACCACCAACCTTCCGGTTTGTAGACAACCTACATGAACCACTGAGCCACTGCTGCCCCAGTTAATGTTCTCTGTTTTTTTCTGTAATGTAGACGCATGCATTTTCTGTGAAGTTGCTTTGAAACAATATGTATTGTGAAAAGCGCTATACAAATACATTTTAATTTAATTGTTTTACTTACTTTTATTGGCATTAACTATATATTATTCATGATTTATTTGGCAGGTTGCAAGATGTATTTTATTTTGTGAGACTTTGCTGAGGAAGTATTCTTTGGCTCAGTCTGAAAAGGCCCAGAAAAGAAACGCTATGAAGAACATCACAGAACAGTCAGAGAAAGAGACGAGTAAGTTAAGAAAGTGGTTAAGCAGTTTTCCCCCCAGAATGTTACTATACCACTCTCTGAGTTTTAGTGGTTAATTTACTGTCATGTTTTGCAGTTGCTGGAGACCAGGTCCAGGGTTGCACAAATCAACACAGAACCTGTGGAAGACCGCAACTATAGACCTGATGATGAAGATGATGCTGTTGTTAATGGATGGCCAGTGTGGATGGTTAGGCTAGCTACTACAAACCAGACACGGCTGACCCACGCTACGCATCACATCACCAGCCCATCACGGCAGTTTGAAAAAATTTTCAAAACTGAAACAACATTGTGTTAGAGTTGGTCACAATTCTTTTATAATTATAATTTTAATATTCAATTGTTCCATTTTATATTTTCTTTATTCCTATGTTTATATACTTATACTTTTATTGGTTCCCATATATAGAATATTTACATATGTTTTATATACACTTTTTAATTTATAGATTTCTTTGTCTCGTTTTATATTGTATACTTTGTATGTTTGTTCCTTTTTAGATGTCCATGTTGCTTTTGATCTCCACGTTTTGTATTGTTGTTCCTCTTACGTCGCCTTCCTTTAGATACATTTTGTTCACTTATCTTTTCCCCCATTCATTTTAATGTATGTTTATAATGCTCTTTGTTCTTTTTACTTGGTTATATTGTTTACTTGGAATATTTATGTGTATTTTATATACACTTTTTTTTTGTCTTATAAATTTATTGTTCTCATTTTATATTGTTTAATTTGTATATTTATTCTTTTCCTTTTTATGTACATGTGTATTTTATTCCTTTACATCTCTGTCCTTTAAATGCATTTTGTTCACTTTTTTTCCCTTTTTGTTTCTTTACCCATTCATTTTAACGTATGTTTATGTTCTTTGGACTGTTTATATTTTTACATTTGTTCCTTTACATTTTCATCCCTTTTAAATACATTTAGTTCGACGAGGTAGTCGTTTATGAACAGGTAATTGAATCTTTGATTCAATCTTTTCATTCAAACGCTGAATCATTCGGTAACACACTGTTGCTGTGAGATGCGTTATGGTTCTACTGTGATCTTTGTTTGGAACCATTTTCCCTGCTGAAATAGACTTTTTATAGAAATAGACACTGAAAGTGATTTTTTGTTAATGAATTGTTTATGGAACTGTCAGTGTCATTTGAAATCAGTGACACATTTTCAGTCATGATGGTTTTCAGGAAAACAACACTCTTGGTTGTGTGATGTTTTTAACTGTATTATATGTTATAAATATAAAAATTCCACATTTTGAATCGTTACTGCAGTATGTGACTGAGTTTCTCTGTGTGAGCGGCACTTATTTGTTTCCATTTCTCCTCATGAGGCTGCACGAACGTCAACAGCGCAACCTTACCATCAGTTCATTACAAGTGGACACGTGTTAATGTCGAGCCCTGAAACTGATCAGAAAATGTAACGAAAATGTAACAGAACGTTGTAAAAATGTAGTAGAGTAGAAAGTATAATAATTGCTGCAAAATGTAACAAAGTGAAAATAAAAGTGTGCACTATTGATTCTACTTAAGTAAAGTACAGATACGTGAAACATGTACTTAAAGGGTTAGTTCACCCAAAAATGAAAATTCTGTCATCATTTACTCACCCTCAAGTTGTTCCAAACCTGTATACATTTCTTTGTTCTGCTGAACACAAAGGAAGATATTTGGAAGAATGTTTGTAACCAAGCAGATAGAGCAACCATTAACTACCATACATTGTAAGCCTACAGGTTGATTGAACCTAAAAAAAATATGGAAACTCGTTGCCCTAAAAAAGATAATTTTGTCTTGTTGAAAAAACAACACATTTCCAGTTTAATGTACTTAAGATTTCAACAGCATTTAATTAAAAACTTTTAGTTAATTGAACTAACAGTTTTTAATTCAGTGGTATTGAAATTTTAGGTTACCATGATGGAGATAAGTGTTCGTTTTAGTTGGGCTCTTGGCCCTTAACTCTTTAAGTTAGATTTTCGCTGTCTGCTTTAATTGTGTGTTCATAAAGCCCATTTGTTATGGCAAGGAAAAGCAAATTGTAAGAATAAAAGAGAATTAGTCACAATTCAGATGCATAATTTATTCATGCCGCAATGCATGCTGGGACCCATGGGGGAGTTTTGATTGGTGATACCCAGCATGCACTGCAGCATGAAGCTTTTCATTGTCACCATTGTTGAGATTAATACATTGATTCTTGATTTCTGCATGTGTATAAGTATTGCCGTAGATTTAAACCTTTTGAGCACTACATGATTTTAAAATCTTGAATATGATTCAATTACCATAACAGTGCTGGATCACATGCTGTAGAATAACATAAATAACATCACATAAATACAAAATTGATAACACATTACCTCTATAGCCAGAACATTTGAATCTGAATGAGAGTAGTGATTCATCCACTACATGATGATGACATCATCATCAATAAGCCAAAGTCACCATATCACATTTTCTCTTTGGCTTGTCTTGGCCTAACTAAACTGTATTTCTTAAACACACAGTTAAAGCAGCCAAAGAAAATAAAAACTAATGTTCCCGAGCCAAGGGTCAAGAGTCCAACTAAAACAAACACTTATCTCCATCATGGTGAAACAGAAATGAAGTCAATTTGATTAGTAATGCATGAGTTGTTTAATCCTCCTCTGCTGAGATCTTCAGATATTTAATGTCTTATTTTATCTTCAGTTGATTTATTTAGTTATTTCAAAATGAAAACCTAAAACAAAATAAATTGTTTAAATAAAGTCAACAGTATCGTAAAATAATTTTTTGAGTGTAAACACAGCCTAAACTTACATTTTGTTTTACTGGCTAACTGTTATACATCTAATTTATTAGGGATTAATAATGTATTAGCTGTTTAAGACCAAAATGTAAAGTTACAAGACCTATACTCACCAGCAAACGTTGATAAAAATGCGCACAGCTGCAGCCTGACTTCAGTTCAAAGAGCCAATCAGCATCTTCCTTGTATTGCGTTGCATTGACAACCGACTAAAATAGGCTCTGTTAAGTACATTTAATTTAAACAATTAAATAGAATGAAAAAAATCATGCAAATCGTACAACAAACGAAAAACATGGAGTAATTGAACAAATCTTTTGGAGTTTATGTTTATTGTACCTAAACAATTTGAATTAAAACAATTTCAGGGATAACAGTGTAGTAGGGGGGGGGGGGCACTATGGTAGTCAATGGTTGCTATATCTGCTTTGTTACAAACATTCTTCAAAATATCTTCTTTTGTGTTTTGCAGAGCAAAGAAACTCATACAGGTTTGGAACATCATGAGGGTGAGTAAATGATGACAGAATTTTCATTTTTGGGTGAACTATCCCTTTAAGTAAAGTAACAGAGTTTTTGTACTTCGTTACATTCCACCACTGCAGCTGTTAAATTTAAGTACACAATTAGATAATACCAATTTAGGTCAACCAATTACCAAGCAATGCTTAATTTTGTTCAGCCTGTGGTGTAAAAGGTCACATTAGAAATTAAAGAAAAAATACTTAAGCAAAACATATTTGGGTATAGGAATATGTCAGAGTTTACTTTATTTTGCTATCCTCACTTACATAAATTAACTACAGTATAGTGTCCTGCACCCACTAGTAAAAACAATATCTGGTGTCTGAATAGTTATATATATAAGAATATATATAGAATAGATATATATATATAAACAATACTGAATGTCAATTTTTTTTTTTTTACCCAGCCCTATTTAGAAGCAGTGCCACCTTTATTTAGAGCATCTATTGAGGATTCCACTTGGGTGTCCATATGGTAAACAAGCTCTGAGCTGCATCTGGACCTTATAACTGACATTTACCATCTCTGCATTTGCAAAACTCATACCATTCAAATTTTAGTTTGGTTAAAGTCAGAACAAACAAAACTGCTAAATATTATTCAGACAGATAGTTTAGATGATTGTAAAATGGTAAATATTTGCTGAACCCAGCAGTATCTATCAGAAGTAATAATGTTGATGTAGTGTGAAGGGGTTGAGCTTGCTAAACTCCCTCTGCCAGAATATGTAGCTTTACCCCTTGAGGGGAATTCATGCAGCCACTCAAAACTATAACTGGATTTATCTTAATCATGCTTTTCATGTTGTATTTTCCCAATAAACATCTAGGGAATTGCAGTATCACAGCTCCATATGAAGAAATTAATCACGTAAAATAGCTGAGGGACTGTGTAATAATAATTTCAGCCTGATGCAGTTATCATTTTCACATCCAGTGCCACATTGTTAAAATAGCAAATGCACTCGCGCCCATCTATTTGCCCATGGGTGTGTTCGTCTGAAAGAGAGGTGTGTTCAGGCGCATTATTGACGTATTGTTATTTTGAGGCAACTGAAAACTGTGCCATTGACCAACAAAAATCTGGTCTAAATTCAATAGCACAGTATTTTTGTGTCATTTAAAGGGCGCGTTAGTAATATGTGCCAATAGGCGGGTGCACAACTTGTGTACACTCTGCTTATTACACACACACAGGGACGTGCAGCAGCATACAACATTTTTTAAATATTAAAATAAAAGGAATTCCAAGCGTATCTGGCTTCTAAAGGGAATGAGACTCTGATTGCGTTATGCCCAAAACACACCCATGACTCATTAAGAGACTTTTGAACCATGCGCCTGGCGCGCCGACTGTTTTTTTTCCCATCGCAAAACTAGCAAAAGTGGATTCGGAATTGGAAGTGCACCTGCACCATGTGCTTCAGACCATGTGCTCAGATCGTTAAAATAGGGCCCTTAATCATATTATTAAATTAAAGTCTTAATTTTCTCAGATATCTCTCCTGAGAAAACCCATTTTAATGCCTTATGGTCTATGCTTTTTGGTTTCAGAAGAGATCTCAACAACGTCAAACAAATACTAGGTCAAAAGTCAAAAGTCTCAAACATTTCTCATCAACATACAGAATCTGAACTATTCGCACCATACAAGTTTTAAATCTCCACTCTTACAATATAGCAACAGTACATGTGTAAAACATTTTTTTATATATATTTTTATTTATCTAGATACATTTGAACAAAAATAAAACTTTTCTCTGGAAATATATACTGGCCATGTGATCATTAGGCCCCATGAGGTGACCAGCATCATAAAAAACAAAAAACAAAAACTAAGAGGTAACCTTAATTCTGTATAAATATGATGTTTTCTGTGGTGAAGGCTCAAAATAAGAATAGTAGCATGTAACAAATTACTCAGACTGGTACTTGGAAAAGACTATTTTGGCAGCTGGAAATGGGAGGTTGGCAAAGTAACAAAGAAACCTTGTAAAGGCTGACTGGATTGTCTGGGTGAAATAGCCAGCTTGGGCAGTGATAGATACAGAAGAGTGGCACCAGCACAATACTGAAACTGACTTTTCAGTTAAGTCATTTGACAAAATGCAAAACATTTTTGAAAATTATTTTCCAATTTTGTTGTGCTCTTAACCCTCTGGAGTCTGAGCTCTTTTGGGGCCCTTTAGAAGTTTTGACATGCTCTTACATTTGTGTTTTCTTCAGTTGCTTATAAACACATTAATGGCAAACATGTAATTTCACTGTATTCAGCACAAACTGGGTTACCATAATATATGAGCAACATGTGTGTACATGCTTGTATTTTTGAGAGAAAAATGTTTATGCACGTTTTTTGAAAAAACTAAAAACTTTGTTTTAAAATTAAGGTCTCAAAACACACAATAGATATGTGTTCACAAGACTTTTGACTCCATCTTATATTTCCATAGAATTTTTTCTTTATACTGATGTGAGAATCATTGAGCCTACTTATTCACATAAAACAATACACTGATTTAAAATGTGTAAGTTTCTCTTCACAAAGCCAATATGTGAGGAGGCGTGATATCTAATGAATAATAATGAGATAGCACCTGAGATAACAAAGGACATAATAGCCCGCATTAATGAGCTGCATAATGAATGAGCTTCAGGTAGGCCTATGTGACAGAGAGCAACAGAGCAAAGGAAATATATTTCTTTGTAGTTTATTTTATTTGGAATGTAGTCAACAAATGCCTAGTATATTTTAAATCATCAAAAGATTTGACTACACTGCAAAAAATGCTTAAAAAAATGCTTAATTGTCCTCAAGGGGAAATTCTGCTTGGGCACAGTGCAGAGTTGCTTCATAAAGGTAGACCAGATAACTTAAAACATTATCTGTATTATCTGCCACAACAATTTATTAAACCATAATTTATGATTACACCAATTTATTAAAACACAACAATTAATGAGGTTAAAACCATGTTTTTACGCCAAACTTACTTTATATCACAAGTCAAATGTTATAAATAGCCAAGCCAACATGGTATACATAACACAGATAAGCCATATATTGTCGCGATTGTGTGTTTATTATCTTCAAACATGTCTATCTGCATGTTATAGCGATTTCTGGAAGCTGTTTATGTCAGAGAGAATGTCACATGGTATCTTCTTCATGCGTGCTATATATGGACTACATGTGCACGGAGCGCCCTCCTGCTGCCAGTATGAACTGAAAGCACCACAGATTGAAATAACACTTCTCTGTATAGAAATTTGACACAGACATATGAGAATCTATCAATATTTCTCCTCATCTGCACACTTTTGAACTTAAAGCCCTGAGGGATGTTGTTTTGTCGCAAGACTTCATGACGAACATAGAGGAGGTTTTTATGAATGACATCAGCTGACGCTCATATTACAATCAAAGGTACCGACGTGTTTTTCATATTCATAACTCCTGACACATATTAATCATGAATAAAACAGAGGTCAAAAATGGAAGCTTGATGTATAGTTTGTCAAGTTAATTACTTACATCTGACAGTAATTTTGAGTTAATTTAAACAAAGAAAGCTTCAGTGCGTCCTTGTGCAGGTTTTTGCATTTAATATTCACAGATGCTTAGGTGCTTAAGTAAACTTAGCCTACTTCCCAGCCAGCAGAGTCATGTGGGGCCCATATGGGTGTCACCTGGGCTGTCTAACTGGGGCCCAGCCAGTTTTGTCCTCAGTTTCCATGTAGGCCCCACATGGGCTAGCCCAGATGAACTGAACACTGCTCAGTGTGCACACTACAGGCTGTTAAATGTAACTGAATCAGTGTTGGAGTTAATGAGATAATTAAGTGATTAATAGAGTAAAGACTGAATATTACTGAAGACTCCTGATGATAACAAGCAGAATCACTGAAGGACAGAGAAACACAACAGACTTCAGACACAACTTCACAAAAGCATTATCAGCTTCCCTTTTTACCTATTAGATTGACTTTCTGTTATCTTAGTTTTTATTGATAATTCCCACTGAGCAAAGGTGTACGTTGAAAAGACGTCCACTGAGGAGCCAGAATGAAAGTTTTTATGACGTCTGTTTTTGACGTGTTCTGCACGTCCGATATAGACGTTCATGGAACCTCAAGGTTAAAAACTAGTTCAAATCTGCTCATTGTGGACATATTTTCCATTTGTAATTGCAAAGCAACTCACAGACAGTGTGTGTTTGTCCAGAAATCATGAAAATAAAAGAAACTTAGCTCACACCTTTAGACATTTTAGACAACTTAGCATCTGTAAATCACACATCTTTGGATCGTGAGAGAATCGTGGGATTCAATCCAGGATCTTCTTGCTGTGAGGAGACAGTGTTTCCCATTGAGACACTGGTGCTGCCCTTAATCACAGACATAAGACACACTTTGACTATTTCTGTCAGACGTCTACAGAAGCTCTAACTGAGAATTAACAGAGCTTTAGATGTTGATGTTTATGGTGAATTTGAAGCCACCATTGTGGTGGGAAGCGTTTGCTTTAGTTGGGCTCTTGGTTCCTGTACTTGAGTTAGCTTTTCTTTGGCTGCTGTAACTGTGTGTGTGAAACACAATAGTTATGGCTGAGAAAGCAAAGATAAAGTGACTTAAGGTGTTGTCAGCTTCTTGTTGATGACTAAATCATCAGAAGTCTAGAATCTGATGTTGTGCTTTTGAGTTTTAGGTTCTTGTTCGGCAAATAATAATTTGTTTATATAGCCTACTATAACCTTGTGAATCCACTGTATTGACACCAATAGCAATAAACAAATCACTCATTCTGAAAGATGATTAAACAGCAGCTGCACATTGTTTTGAGAAAATATGTCACATAGTCACACGCAGACATCAAGATTTTGCATATGATTCACAACAATGGTGACTATCAAGCATGAGTTTTGTACTTTGAAGCTACCCATCATGCATTGCAGCATGAAGTTTTTTTTATGATTGTCACCGTTGTTGTGAATCATATGCAAAATCTTGATGTCTACGTGTGACTATGTGAAATATTTTCTCAAAACAATGTGCACATGCAGTTTTATCATCTTTCAGGATAAGTGATTATTTTATTGCTATTAGTCCCGATACAGTGGATTCACAAGTTATAGTATATAAACAAATTATTATTTGCCAAACATGAACACAAAACTCAAAAGCATAACATAAGATTCTAGACTTCTGATGATTTAGTCATCAACAAGGAGCTGACAACACCTGAAGTTAATTTATCTTTGCTTTCTCAGCCATAACTATTGTGTTTCTCACACACAGTTACAGCAGCCAAAGAAAAGCTAACACAAATACGGGGACCAAGAGCCCAACTAAAGCAAACGCTTCCCACCACAATGGTGACTTCAAATGAAACATAAATATCAACATCTAAAGCTCTGTTAATTCTCAGTAAGAGCTTCTGTAGACGTCTGACAGAAATAGTCAAAGTGTGTCTTATGTCTGTGATTAAGGGCAGCACCAGTGTCTCAGTGGGAAACACTGTCTCCTCACAGCAAGAAGATCCTGGATTGAATCCCACGATTCTCTCACGATCCAAAGATGTGTGAATTACAGATTATAAGTTTTCTAAAGTGTCTAAAGGTGTGAGCTAAGTTTCTTTTATTTTCATGATTTCTGGACAAACACACACTGTCTGTGAGTTGCTTTGCAATTACAAATGGAAAATATTTCCACAATTTGAACTAGTTTTTAACCCTGAGGTTCCATGAATGTCTATATTGGACGTGCAGAACACGTCAAAAACAGACGTCATAAAAACTTTCATTCTGGCTCCTCAGTGGACGTCTTTTCAACGTACGCCTTTGCTCAGTGGGAATTATAAAAACTAAGATAACAGAAAGTCAATCTAATAGGTAAAAAGGGAATCTGATAATGCTTTTGTGAAGTTGTGTCTGAAGTCTGTTGTGTTTCTCTGTCCTTCAGTGATTCTGCTTGTTATCATCAGGAGTCTTCAGTAATATTCAGTCATTACTCTATTAATCACTTAATTATCTCATTAACTCCAACACTGATTCAGTTACATTTAACAGCCTGTAGTGTGCACACTGAGCAGTGTTAAGTTCATCTGGGCTAGCCCATGTGGGGCCTACATGGAAACTGAGGACAAAACTGACTGGGCCCCAGTTAGACAGCCCAGGTGACACCCATATGGGCCCCACATGACTCTGCTGGCTGGGTTACACACAGCGGTGGATCGTTTTTTTTCAGAAATGAACAGCTTATCATGGAGAATTATTCCAGGATTATTAAACGCGTCTCAAAACGATGTAGTTGAAGTAGGAATGCAGTACTTGATGTGTTAGTTTGAGATGATGTGTGATGTGATGTGTGGGTGTCGTCTCCGGAGCCTCAGTATTTGAATCTCAATAGAGCGCGCGCTTCATGGGCGTGGTCGCATTAGTGTATAATGAGCCGATCAGGAACGACTAACATCTCTCTGCTTTCAACCAGATTACATAAACACAGAATATTTGTTTTTGATTTGGTTTACAGTGTTTAAAACCTGACATTTCAGCATTTCTTTAGACATATGTCTCATGTTTGTGAGACAAGTATTCACTAAGCTAGAGGTCATTTTCTGAAGACTATCTGAATGAACGTCTTTGACAGAGAGGCTGCAGATCGCACATCATGTTTGATTTCTTTATTTTGCAAAAAGCACAACAATTTGTTTTTATTGTGACTGTACAAAAAAAAATTATTTGTTATTTGAGTCCCTTTGGCACTGATAAGAAGAAAAGCAAGCCAATCACGCTGGCGTGACGGCCGACTCGAGAGGGTTAATGTGGTGTTGAAACATGCCCCAGTCATGAGTAAACAGCGGTCAATGTTTCTCTCTTTGGGAAGGATTCAAAATGGAGGTTCTTGGTCTCCAGTGCTGACTTGGTTCCTTCAGACAAGAGCTGGCAGTGGGCGCTAATAGTTTGCAGAGGTGCTTGCTTGGACGAGCAGCTGTCATCTACATTGTGATGTTGCCCAAGCCTGGGCAAGGATGTGTCCTGTGGTGCCCCGCTGGCGCATTGGGATCAATTACGCAGACCCCAACACCCACAGCAGCAATGCCTTGGCATGTGTCTTCCGTGACCTCCTCATGTTCTCAGCGTATTCACTCTTCTTTTTCGCTTTATAAAAAAAGGTTGAAAATGTAGACAAACACACTTCAACATTTATGGAATAGTTCATCTAAAAATTAGTTGTTAAAAAAGTACTCATCCTCATTTTTTCCTTGCTAAAATTATGAAGAATATTTATGTATCTCTTAGAACAAAAGTTCATGGTGACCAAGTAACAACAGCTCATGGTAACCAAGTCTGTAAAGCTCCAAAAAGGAAATAAAATCAACATAGAAGTATCATGAAAGTAGTCCAACAACATCTTCTCCCACCAAAGCTCTTAAATCAATTGTCATTGGTGTCCTATATAACATCATACAGGGTTTTGAAAGACATGAGGGTGAGTAAAGGATAGAATTTCATTTTTGGTTGAATAATTCTTTTCACTCCCCGTTAACCAACAAATTGACCAATTGGCAGCACTTCAAACCAAGGGACGCCCCTACATTTTGAAAGCCAGGCATCACTGATGAGCAAGCGTTTTCTCTGTTTGCATGTGAAAGATTGGTGATTACTGCAATCAGCAGTTCACTCTCATCTCAAACTCCACTGAAACTAAAGATTTAAGGACCCTTTTCTCTGGTTAAATACTACACAATCAACCTAATAGCTAACAGAATAGTTGATTAAGAGCCCTCTCGTTCTGATGGTATAATCAGAGAATTAAGGAGTAGTGTGGTGTAACCTTACAAAAGAGGAAACATAATGAGTCCAATTAACAGAATCCAGAAAACCTTCCACATTTCAGAGGATAACATTTCATTGTTATGTTGGTTGGAACCATTTTTTTCATAATTTAGTTTCAAGATATGTACATGTCCCCAAGACCAGGATAAATGCAGACACAACTGTTCAGAAATTGCATGAATAAATTGCAATAATTGCATGCCATGTGGGGGCTGAGTACTTTACTACTCAGGAGCGTTAAAGGTAACAGTTGAATCCAATGTTTAACCGTGATTCTTGCAGATTAAACGTTTTTCATTTAGTTTCATTTACTACATTTAATTTGAGTTCTAAAATGTTTTTAAATCAGTACTTTTGAGTTTTAGTTTTTTCAACCCTGGCGTACCTACATTCATCCCCTTTAGAATCTCATGTTGTAAAACTAGTCTACCATCCTGACCCATCTTATTCTTTTCACATATGTCCTCTAATTTAGTAAAGCACAGCTGCATATATTGCTCAGATTAAAAAATGACTGGAAATGACTGAAACAAACTTCATACTAATGTGGGGGCATTTTCTTACTGTCTTTTTGTAACCTTCATTATTCTATAATACTTCCGTTCACTCGTCGCCCTCCTTTGACTAATTTAAATTGTTCCTCTAACTAAACAGTGTGAAATGTCATCAGATAAGGTAAAGCTTGATCAGTGCCTGCATAATGGTGTGGAGTCGCCCGCCGGAGATGACCGACAATGCACAAGAGATGACTACTGCTCGTTAAATCTGTTGTTGAAACTGAGGTGGTGACAATCATATGAATCACTCAGGAGGGAAAGAAAAGAATAAGCAAATCACAAACATGATAGCGGTAATTTATTCTAACAGGATAGGCCTACAGGGACTCTTCGGTTGATTAGTGATCATTCTCATATTGAATTGCAGAAACTCATTTTAGCTCAGCCTACTGGAAAGTATTTGATGAGTTCCTTTGTCTCTTGACAATGGCTGGTCAATTAAAATGGTCAATCAAACACAAAATACATAACAGACTGCCACACCACAGTTTAAGCATGTGACTCGCCAGACCACCTATCCAACACGTTATGTGATGTAAACATATCTGTCCATTTACACAGATGAATTTCTTTTGTTCTATGTATATGTGCAGACTCAATGATTTTACAGCATCTCGCCCATTGAGCACCACAAGAAACTGTATCAAATTTAACAATAGTTAATCTATGAGAAATGTGCCTCAAGACCCCTGTCTTCTGTTCCATTCTTGCTCTCACTTTTTGAATGCAAGAATATGTTTACAAGACCTTACCGAAAGACATCCATGCAGGGGCGTAAATCACGCGGGGGACGGGGGGGACAGGACCCCCCCAATCTGAGGGCTGCCCCCCCCCTAAAAACCATGCTGAGTATTGTAAATAATATAATGATATATACTTAAAATAAATGTGTAAGTAGTAAAACAATACAAAAGCAAACGGGACAAAAAATGCGTTTAAGTTTAGAAACATTTTGAGTCCCCCCTCCCCCTTGCCCCACAGTGGTTTGATCCACCGCGCACCTCAACTAACGTTACCCATTGAACGTAAAAAAAACTACCACCACAAGTTTGGGGAGAGAACAAAGCTCTTCAGACAGCAGTTGTGAAACTCCAGTAAGCTGTCAATACTATTTTATTCACTTTAAACATCAGATGAAGTGACTCTTTTCTCTTTAATACAGATTAGGCAAAACACTGTTAGCGTCACTTGCCCACCGCGGCACCACCCCGGGCCACCGTTGTTTTCATTTTTATAGTAATAAAATAATTTTGTTTAGTTAGAGAACAGACACAACAATTAAAAACTGAACGTGTCTGCTCAATACAGCACGAGCCGAACGAGAGTCAGATTTCATTCATCATTAGAGCAAACAGCTGACAGACAAGATGATCGCGGAAGTTTTGGTTTCAAAGCGAAATGTAAAAGTGCCTATTTAAGGGAGTGTGTCATTGTACTGTTTTCTTGCTGTGTTTTTCATTAAGAATAATAGGCTAATGAACCCATAATTCAAGCAACCCACCCTCAAATTGGCGCTAATTCTAAATCTAAAGTATATGCGCGCGGCGCTCTGTCAGATCTGTGTTGGGTTTTGCTCAATATGATAATAAGTGGCAGATCAGAGGGCTTGCTGCAGTTGAATATCTAAAGATCTGAATATCATAGTATAAAATACTATGTGGAGGATGCAAGATAATTTTAAATAATATGACTGTGTGGTGAACCTACTCATATTCAAACAACTATTGCTTTGTGTTGTTGGTCAGATAAAATGACAGAGAAAAGAAAAACGGACATTAGATAATTATTCAGTGCACCAAAACGCCAAATAAGCACAAATTTTTTTTTTTTTTGTTTTTTTTTTTTTTGTTGTACACATATCCTTACAAGTACGATTTTGGCTATATTATTTGTGTCCCCTTCAAAAATTGCTCTTGAGAAATTTCATGTTTATCGTCCCCCCCTACTGTTAGATAAAATTTACGCCCCTGCATCCATGTGATGTAAAAGAAAATGTTCTCAGGTTACATATGTAACCTATGTTCCCTGAGAACAGGGAACGAGACACTGCGTCCTAAGACGTTTTGGGGAAACGCCTCAGCATGACAGGTGTCTGAAACTACTATCGAATCACGGCAATTCTATTGACCGGTGACAGCCCATGATGTCATCAATGTGCGACCAGGAAGTATATAAGGGCGCCTTGCAACATGACATTCACCTTATCGTCTGAAGGGACTGTTAGGCAGGCAGGCCCCGAGGCATGGCAAAGAGACGCAGTGTCTCGTTCCCTATTCTCAGGAAACATTGGTTACATATGTAACCTGAGAAGATTCCCTTTCGAAGGGAACTTGCATTGCGTCCTAAGACGTTTTGGGGAACGATATACTCACGCCGCCATGCTGAGGGGAGTGCATGCCCACTGGCAGTGACAACTGTCAGAACAAACAAATACAAATGAAATGCCTGAATCACTCTCCCTCAGATCACACTGGCTGTCAGTGACAGCATTCCCTACGGTCATAGCCCAAGCTATAAGCCTCAAGAGGAACCTTTATGCACTTCACATGAGGTCCTACCCAGGCCGCTCAAAGGCCTGGGACCAGCCACTTCAACCGAAGGGGTCCCTTTAAGGAAATGTGGCTAGGGGACCCGAGGGAGCCCCAGCCAAATCACTACCCGGGGAACATATTCACCCGAATGCCACCAGGGAGGCCTGACCTGGTGCCACTTATATTGGACACTTCGGTTTGGCCAACCCTGTCTGTTCCGCAACAGAGCCTCTGAAAACTGGCAGGACCCCTTAGACCGGATATCAGAGACGGGTATCCTGGAGAGCAATACTCAGCGTAGCGCTTTGCAACCCTTGCTAGCGAGGGGAGTCTAACTGCTCGATTCAAGGATCAAAGCAATTTTGTTCAAAGCGCTAAGGAGGCCGGACAGGCCAACGGGGGAGGCCTCACGAGAGGCCTGCGACTGTCTGATCAGACTCAGGTGGCTGCGTGCTCACAAGCGACCCTCAGTGAAGGGAGCACCGAGCCTTACCTTACCTGGCTTACCTGTTGGCTAAATACAATAGGTTCCCTTCTGCAGGGAACCAGTAGCAGAAAGTGCCCAATTTTGGGAACTCGCCTTCAAGGAGGCCTGGTGAGGCCTACTACCTGCTAGCAATACATGCTAACTGTCAAAGTGACTGAGACCCGGAACTCACCTCTAGAGAGGCCTGGTAAGGCCTACTATCTGATAGCAATTCATGCAAACTGTCAGAGTAACCAAAAACCTGGGGACTCACCTTCAGGGAGTGGGACCCCCGCCACCAGTCCCAGATGCCGAACCCTCTTCCCTCAAGAAGAGTGCAGATAAGAGCGGAGCGATCTCAGACTGAAAAACGCTCACAATTCACACAAACAGATCCCTCGAGAACTGACTGTGCATGCTCTTGATACCAGGCAGTAAACAGACAGCTCATGTGCATTAAATAATGAATTTGTATTACCTTAATTCGAAGCACTTCAGACAGAACAGTCCCTGAAGACTAAAAGATGAATGTCATGTTGCAAGGCACCCTTATATACTTCCTGGTCGCACATTGATTACATCATGGGCTGTCACCGGTCAATAGTATAGGTGGGCAGATCGATACTAATATCGATAATATCGATACCAATGTTGGTATCGGTATTGATCGATACCAACGTGAAAATATCGATACTTAAGTTTCAGTTTCTCTCGTTTTGCGACCTGGCCGTGTTTGTCAAAATGCTGCTGCTGTCACAGAGCAGAGGAAGCTCTCAAGAGTGCTGCTCGACACTGCTCTCCTCCCCCTCTCCTGTGTTGTACCATCACGTGACTCACCACTAGCGCTACCACCAGCAGTCAGGCGCGCGCATTTCTAACAGCAGTCAGTCAGAGGCGGAGAATGGCAGCAGAGAGAAAGAGGAGCGTTGTATGTCAAACTTTGTGACTTTGTTTATTTAAGAAAAAAATCCTGAAAAGAAGTGCACTAAAGAGGAGAAACATTTTTTGTTAACATGCTACTTGAAAAGAGATTTTGTTTTTACATTTTTTTATATTTGTGAAGTAATCATTTTGTAACTTTGTTTATTTAAATAAAACAGAAGTAACCAAAAGTTGTTTCTGAACAAAAGCTTTTGTAGTACTGATTAATAACCCAAAATGCAAATCACAAAAACAAATTAAAAGTCATGAAAATTCATTTAGATTTAGGTTGAAGACGCATCCACCTTAATTATTAAAAAGTATCGATATTGGTATCGGTATCGGCGATACTGGCCCTGTATTTACTTGGTATCGGATCGATACCAAATCTAGCGGTATCGCACACCTCTAGTCAATAGGATTGCTGTGATTCTATAGTAGTTTCAGACACCTGTCACACTGAGGCGTTCCCCAAAGGAATAGAGTATAAGGGAGTGGAAATAGTCAATGACGGTGTAACATCAGACTGATCAGAAATCAGAAAAGGGAGACAGATGGTATCAAATATAGCATTTTACATTACAGCCATGTGATACTGAAAACAGATTACCATGGTAGAGACACATTACTTTATGTCATTATGTCACATTACTGTAACTCACCCTTATAAAGCTCAACTACAGTAGATTCAGTCATATGGCACTAAAAGTGGTTCTTTGTCGTAATCATACACAGTAAAACCTAACAGTTGTACGTACTAAATAAAAATATGTTCACTGCACTCAAATATTACAGAATGTTGTGTGGACACAATGACTGAAAACTCAAACTGAATGAGTTATAGAACATTTCTAGTTCCCAGCATGATAATTGGATAATAATTGTATTGTTAAGTGATTAAATAAGTGATAATTGCACATTGGTGGTGACACCTGATGATGGTAATGAGCAGAATCACTGAAGGAAAGAGAAACACAAGAACTACAACTGACTTAAGCCACAGCTTTAGATTAAATAACAGAAGAGAAAATAAGACATTAAATCTCTGAAGATCTCAGCAGAGGAGGATTAAACAACTCCACGAACAGCATTACCAGCCTTTACATTATAAAGACACATTATTAACCAGACTGACTTTATTTCTGTCATTTCTGTTATATTGAAAATAATAGTTTTGTTTGAATATACCATGATGGTGTTCAGTGTTTGCTTTTGTTGGGATCTTGACCCTATGACAAAACATGGGTTGGTCTGGCTGCTTTAACTGTGTTTGCAAAGCAATTTATTCATATTATAGTGATGGAAATTTCGATTCTTTCAAGAGATTTGTTCATTTTCAGTTTGTTCATCAAAATGATTTGTTCAGATTCATTCACTGATTTGTTCAGTGACCATTTTTTTTATATTCCATAAATATCCCAGCAGGTGGCAAAAAGAGTGTCTCATGCGTTATTTCTTAAGTCAATGCATGTATTTACTTACAAAAAAAATTATTTGGCATTATTAAAATGTGTGCATAATCTATCATTAAATAAAATAAGTCTAAATAAGTGGTTCAGAAGACCAAAGCAAAGGTTTTCTCGCATGATTAAAGCTACACTATGTAACTTTTCCATCCACTAGAGGTCGCCTGTTCAAAACAAAGGCGTAGTTTGATGACGGTACGTTTAAGCGCAGAATCTCGGGACATGTGGTCTTCACCTCACAGCCGGTGGGAAACAGGACTCGGGCAGAAATCATGTTCATGGATGCGATTATTAACATTACTGTAGTCTGAAGCAGAGCAGGAGCGAGTGTTGTGGAGCTGAGCAAGGCCGCAGGAGCGATTGAAGAGCGGGACTGTTATTATGGCATAGTCGCTGGCGGGACTTTTATTATGACACGGTTGCCGGAGCCACTTCCAGTTATGAGTTTGAGGTAACGCAACTCTGTTTATCGTATTAGATATATCTGAGTGTGTTGAAAAGGAAGTTATGACGTTCGCTCGGCGGCTGCTGTGACACTTGTTCACACTGCAGTGAAAGTAAAGTGTTTCACTGAATAAAACCGGAGACCGAGGGTGACGCAGATATGACGCAATCGACAGGCGACTCCCTCACACGCATAGCTCACACGTCCCGGTTCCGTGGTTAAAATAGCAAATTTCTCACGATTTACAAATAGTTGAAAACATTTGGGATATTCTAAGTACTCAACTGAACAAAATATATAACACTGGCCTAGTGGTTTCTGGATATTTTACTGCAAAAATCCTACATAGTTCACCTTTAACATTTAATTGTTTGGTCAGACATTTACACATTCATATATCTGGGATTATGGTAAACGAACGTGGAGTTATAAACAATTGTAGCCTAAAACTGCGCTTTGCAGCCATCCGCTCTCTGCTTATTGCTGAACGAGACTGATTCACATGCTAAATGACCGACATCCATTTCCACGAATGAGATGTACCACCAGTTCGTTCACGAACGAGATGTAGCAGCAGTTCGTTCAATTCATTCACGAACGAGATCTCTCTCTCGTTCAGTGATGGGCGTGTTCGTTCAGTATCGTTGGTGGTTCAATTCGTTCATGAACCAGATGTACCAGTTCGTTCGATTCGTGCACGAACGAGATCTCTCGTTCAGACTCAAAAAAGCAACTCGGTCAATGATGGAGGTGTTTGTTACCTCCAATAATATCGCATTTTTTATTTGTTTTACAGTTTTTGGAGAATTGCATGACATGACTCAAACGTAATGAAGTCATTTGTATTAATTTTATAAAACAACAACAATGAAAATAAATTATACAAACACAATACATCAGTCCTTAAGTAATCATTTAACCATCAGCCTGCATTATTACACTGTTTTCATTAAAATGGTAAAGTGTACGTCTTTCTTTGCTGCATACCGTATATGCCTAACTACACAAGCCGAGCTCTACATGTTCGCTATCAGTATCGTTCAATAGCTGGTTCATTTCGTTCACGAACGAAATACAGTTCGTTCACGAACAAGTCAAGAAGGAGATCAGTCTTTGGTTCAGAGTCAGAGGCGGACTCAAAAGCATCTCGGTCAGTAAAAGGCGTATTAGTTCACTGAATTCAACAAATCACATGCTCCGTCACATCTTATACTCGAACGCTATTGACTCGAAGTATTGTCATCGACAGGATGAAACAGCCCACAGAGCTGCGCATGCGCTCGCTCCTCGCTGCTAATAGCGCCATGCTGCTGTGGAGGGAGTAATTTCAGTGGACGAGAAATATGAGTTAATGGACTACTTGAACGAGAATGATTCGTTCACCTAAAATATTTGTTCAAAAAGAATGATTTGGTCATGAACGTAATATCACTATCATATTAGAAACCATGTGATTCTAGAGCACAAAATCAAAGATGGTTGTAGTTAACAATATACAAATTATAAAAGAAAAAAATGAATAATCTACAGCAGTATTTTGACACACACAGGAATCAAGGAATCAGAGTATGAATCTCAACAATGGTGACAATCAAAAAAAAAATCAACTTTAAACATAAAACACGCTACAAAAACATCATAACAAACACAGCAAAAGTAAAAGCAAATAGTAAGAATCAAAGAAAATAAGACAAAACAAATCAGATGCATAATTTATTCATGCCGCAATGCATGCTGGGACCCATGAGGGAGTTTTGATCGGTGGTACCCAGCATGCACTGCAGCATGAAGCTTTTCATTAATTGTCACCATTGTTGAGATTCATACGCAGATTCTTGATTTCTGTGTGTGTCTCAGTAAAGCCATAGAATAAAACAAATGAGCTCTACGTGATTTTAAAATTGAACATGTTATTCATTTACCACAACAGTGCTAGATCTTATGCTGTTGAATCATACAACAGTTAACAATACCGCTATAACCAGAGTGAGAGAGACTCTGAGTGAGAACAGTGATTTAAGCACTACATGATGATTATACCAACATCATTGTATAGCCAACTTCACCTAATCATATTTTCCTGTGTCATTCTTCACCATAACAAATGTACTTACTAACCACACAATTAGAGCAGCCAGAGATAAAACTAAAGTTAAAGTTTAAAGGGTCAAGAGCCCAACTAAAGCAAACACTCATCTCCATCATGGTGACTTCAATTAAACTATTATTTTCATTAAAACAGAAATGACAGAAATAAAGTCAGTCTGGTTAGTATTGTGTGAAGCTGGTAGTACTGTTTGTGGAGTTGTTTAATCCTCCTCTGCTGAGATCTTCAGGGATTTATTGTCTTCTTTTATCTTCTGTTATTTCATCTGAAGCTGTGGCTTGTAGTTCTTGTGTTTCTCTTTCCTTCTGTGATTCTGCTCGTTATCATCAGGTGTTCATTACTAATGCTCAATCATCACTTAATTAATCACTTAATTTATTGCTTGTAATGAGTGTCTTATTTTAGTGAACTCAATTGAAATAAGTTCAAAGTACTCATAAATATTGTTTTCTAAAATTAAAAGAATTAAGGTAATCAGTGTCCTCAAATTTAACGAGTTAGCTTAAATTACTAGAATTGACTTTGTGTGTGCTACACTGTAAAACCTAACAGTTGTATGTACTAAATAAAAATGAGTTCACTGCACTCAAATATTACCGAATGTTGTGTGGACACAATTATTAAACAGAATTCAAAATGAATGAGTTATAGAACATTTCTAGTTCCCAGCATGATAATTGGATAATAATTGTATTGTTAAGTGATTAAATAAGTGATAATTGCAAATTGATGGTGACACCTGATGATGGTTATGAGCAGAATCACTGAAGGAAATAGAAACACAAGAACTACAACAGACTTCAGCCACAGCTTTAGATGAAATCAACTGAAGGATAAAAGAAGACATTAAATCTCTGAAGATCTCAGCAGAGGAGGATTAAACATCTCCACAAACAGCACTACCAGCTTCACACATTACTAACCAGACTAACTTTATTTCTGTCATTTCTGATATATTGAAAATAATAGTTTTGTTTGAATTCACCATGATGGTGTTCAGTGTTTGCGTTTGTTGGGATCTTGACCCTTGACAAAACATGTCTTGTTCTGGCTGCTTTAACGAAGCACATTTGTTATGATAAGAAAAGCCAAGAGGAAATGTGATCAACTGGAGTTGGTTGATTTTGCTGATGATATTATTGTTATGTAATGAATAAATCACTTATCTCATTCAGAGTCTAATGCTCTGGGTTTAGAAGTTTTATGTTTTTTTTTGTTTGTATTATTCATAAAAGAACCTATGTGATTCTACAGCACAAGATCCAGGATGGTTGCATAAATTGAACAATATGCAGGATATAAATGAATAAAATTAATGCACAGAAGGTTTTAATCTACAACAGTACTTGGACACACACAGACATCAAGAATCAGCGTATGAATCTCAACAATGGTGACAATCAAAAAGGGCAAAGAGAAGTTTAATAACTTTATATTTTAAGGATATTTAAATATACATGTACTGAAGATGATGTAGGAGTTGCCTGGACCACATTTGTGTGGCTATTAATGCTTAATATATATGTTTAATGAAAATGAAAAGAGGCAGAGTGGTGTTTTATGACATATTTCTCCTGGAGTGCCTTGAACGCGCGTCAATTTCGCTTCAAACGCTCGATTTCTACGCACGTCCAATTCTCTGCAGACGCGCGAATGCATTCAAAATGTTCACGCGTGAAACTAGACGCGGTAGACGCGATTTTGACGCTCAATTCGCGTTTGGTGTGAACGCAGCATTATAATGACAGTAATTTGTTAATATGTGTCAGGAGCTATGAATATGAAAACCGCGTCGGTACTGTTTGATTGTAATATGAGCCTCAGCTGATCTCATTCATAAAAAAACTCCTCACGAAGACTCGCGACAAATTCACTATTATTAATAATACAAAAATTAATAACACAATACCGCTATAACCAGAGCATAATATTCTGAGTGAGATCAGTGACTTAAGTCACCACATGATTATTGGACCAATATCACCTAATCACATTTTCTCTTGGCATTCCTTACCATAACAAATGTGCGTTCTAAACACACAGTTAAAGCAGTCTGAGAAAAAAAACTAATGTTAAAGATTTAAGGGTCAAGAGCCCAAATAAAGCAAACACTCATCACCATCATGGTGACTTTAATTAAACTATTATTTTCATTAAAACAGAAATGACAGAAATAAAGTCAGTCTGGTTAGTAATGTGTGAAGCTGGTAGTGCTGTTTGTGGCGTTGTTTAATCCTCCTCTGCTGAGATCTTCATATATTTAATGTCTTCTTTTATCTTCTGTTATTTCATCTAAAGCTGTGGCTTAAGTCAGTTGTAGTTCTTGTGTTTCTCTTTCCTTCTATTATTCTGCTCATTATCATCAGGTGTTCATAATTAATGCCCAATCATCACTTAATTACTCATCACTTAATTACTCAACTGCAACATATATTAAGAATAATTTAAAAAAATGTATATTAGTGAACTCAACTGAAATGAGCGTAGAGTACTCATAACTGTTAGTTTTTAAACTCCAATTATTTGAGGTAATAAGTTTCCTCAAATGTAATGAGTTTGCTTAACTCATTAGGTTTGACTTTGTGTGTGCTATTGTGAGCTAGCAGTAACTAGCAAGCTCTCTGAGTTCATTTAAAGTTTGTAATTTCTGTTGTTTTACTCATTATAATGAAGTTTTAGCTGTAAAAATTATTTGAATGCAGTGTAAAGTTTAATTGGATATTAAGAAATATCCTTGGTTTAGTGGACTCAATTAAAATAAGTTCAGAGTACTCATAACTACAGTTTTTCTTTACTTCAATTAAGTTTGTTAAACTCAATTTAATTGAGGTAATCAGTTTCCTCAAATTAAATGAGTTAGCTTAACTTGTTGGGTTTTACAGTGTAGGGGAAAAAACATGTAGATTTAACAGTAAGCCTAATTTGTATATATGCATAATGCCTTAATATATGCATAATGTCATATATATATATATATATATATATATATATATATATATATATATATATATATATATATATATATACACTGTAAAACCTAACAATTGTATGTACTAAATAAAAAGAGTTCACTGCACTCAAATATTACCGAATGTTGTGTGAACACAATGACTGAAACAGGACTCAAACTGAAAGACTTATTGAACATTTCTAGTTCCCAGCATGATAATTGGATAATAATTGTATTGTTAAGTGATTAAATAAGTGATAATTACATATTGGTGGTGACATCTGATGATTGTAATGAGCAGAATCACTGAAGGAAAGAGGAACACAAGAACTACAACTGACTTCAGCCACAGCTTTAGATGAAATAACAGAAGATAAAAGAAGACATTAAAACTCTGAAGATCTCAGCAGAGGAGGATTAAAGAACTCCACAAACAGTATTACCAGCCTCACACATTACAATCCAGACTAACTTTATTTCTGTCATTTCTGTTATATTGAAAATAATAGTTTCGTTTGAATTCACCATGATGGTGTTCAGTGTTTGCTTTTGTTGGGATCTTGACCCTTGACAAAACATGGCTTGCCCTGGCTGCGTTAACTTTGCTTGCAAACCATATTTGCTATAGTGAGAAAAGTCAAGAAAAAATGTGATCAGCCGGTGTTGAATTTTTTTTTGCTGATGATATTATTCAGAGTCTAATGCTCTGGTTATGGAGTTTTAGTGATATAGCTTTTTGTGCATAATTATTAACAGAAACTATGTGATTCTACAGCACAAAATCCAAGATGTTTGAGGTAATCGAATAATAAGCAGGTTTAAATTAATAAAATTAATGCACCAAACTTTATCTGCAAAAGCCATTGGACACACACAGATATTAAGAATCAGAGTATGAATCTCAACAATGGTGACAATAAAAAATACTATTCAGATAAACAGATCAACTTTGAACATAAACACGCTACAAAAACATCATAACAAACACAGCAAAAGTAAAAGCAAATAGTAAGAATCAAAGAAAATAAGTCACAATTCAGATGCATAATTTATTCATGCCGCAATGCATGCTGGGACCCATGAGGGAGTTTTGATCGGTGCTACCCAGCATACACTGCAGCAATGACGCTTTTCATTGATTGTCACCATTGTTGAGATTCATACACAGATTCTTGATCTCAGTAATGCTATAGATTAAAACATTTGAGCACATAATTTTAAAATTTAGCATAACATGATTTTACTATAACAGTGCTGGATCTTGTGCTATTGAATCATGTAGCTACAATTATGAATAATACAACAATTACCAATACAATACCTTTATAACCAGAGCATAAAACTCTGAGTAAGATCAATGATTTAAGCCACTACATGATGTTAATACCAACATCATTATTAGCGGCATCCAATAGCCACATAGAGGTTAGGTAGAGGGCTCGTGACTCATTTGCACTCTGTCATCTTCACATTAAAGAGCACCTATCATGGAATTTTGAAATTTACCTTTCATGTAGTGTGTAACATAGATCTAAGTGAACAAAAACATCCTGTGATAGCTTGAAATATGACAGTGCACCGTATATATAGTTATTTTCTTTCAAAAGTAAGAGTCGACTCGGAGTCATTTTTAAGAATCGTTAGAAGACCGAAGCTTTTTCTCTGACTAGATGACGTCAACTTGTCAAGTTATTTGAATACGATACGCCCACTTATTGCGCTCCAAGACGCCAGTGAAAACTAGAAAACATCATGGCCACGAGACGCTGTGTTCTGAAGTGCGACTCAAAAGCAAACTATTTTCATCTGCCCAAGGATGAGCATTTGAAGACTAAGTGGCTTGAAGACAAACCATACATCGTCGCGATTGAGTGTTTATTATTAGTCGTCAAATGTATGTTTCGCGATCTCAGGAAGCTTTTATTATGGACTTTTATTATGGCACATGGTATCTTCTTCGTCTGTCTGTACCATATATGGATTACATGTGCACAGAGCGCCCTCCGGCTGCCAGTATGAATTGAAAACAACACATAAGAGACTCAATCGCTCATGATTAGGCTATTTCTGCCCATTTTGAGGAAGTATTGAATAAAAAATACTCCTCTGTTTAGAAATTTGACACAGACATATGAGAATCTATGAATATGTCTCCTCATCTGCACACTTTTGAACTAAAAGCCCTGAGGGATGTTGATTTGTCGCGAGTCTTCGTGAGGAGTTTTTTTATGAATGAGATCAGCTGAGGCTCATATTACAATCAAACAGTACCGACGCGGTTTTCATATTCATAGCTCCTGACACATATTAACAAATTACTGTCATTATAATGCTGCGTTCACACCAAACGCGAATTGAGCGTCAAAATCGCGTCTACCGCGTCTAGTTTCACGCGCGAACATTTTGAATGCATTCGCGCGTCTGCAGAGAATTGGACGCGCGTAGAAATCGAGCGTTTGAAGCGAAATTGACGCGCGTTCAAGGCACTCCAGGAGAAATATGTCATAAAACACCACTCTGCCTCTTTTCATTTTCATTAAACATATATATTAAGCATTAATAGCCACACAAATGTGGTCCAGGCAACTCCTACATCATCTTCAGTACATGTATATTTAAATATCCTTAAAATATAAAGTTATTAAACTTCTCTTTGCCCTCAGTCAAAACGATTTGGCAGACAACAAATTATAGATTCATGAGAGCAAAGCTCGGCCGTTAGATCTACACAAAACGAACCACTACAGGACATCAGAGCCAGCGGCAGACGCCAGAAGGACTGGCCGAGGAAAGGCTGCCTTCGCCGGGGTTATGAGCAGTGATTGCCCGGTGATCGCCTGGATCTCACAACTCCAAAAACACAAGATTATTTTTTTTAAATAGGCGCTCTCTTTATAAATAAATCACAGATTTGAGCTTTAAACAACTACATTCCCACCTGAAAACGTTTTAAAACTACATTTTGTGACACAATAGTACTGTTTTTAATTTATGCAGGGTTTCTCATACACGTCACTTTACCACGTGACAGCAGCGAGCAGGCTCCTGATTGGTTAACGCGGCGCGAATTGACGCCAAAGTTCAAATTTTTCAACTCGGGCGTCAGACGCGAATTCGCTTCAAACGCGTGAATGCACAAAAGCACCATTCGCGTGTAACGCGCGTATCGCGCAAGACGCTCAATTCGCGTCCAATTCGCGCCATTCGCGCGAACTGGACGCGCGAATGAAGCGGATTCGCGTCCTTCGCGCCGCGCGTAACGCGCCTTCCGCGCCGCGGGACCTCCAGACGCGCGTCAACGCGCCTTTCCATTGACTTAACATTGAAATCACTCGCGCCTGACGCTCAATTCGCGTTTGGTGTGAACGCAGCATAAGACTTTGATGGGCGTTCCGTTTCCGAGAATATCTGCACAGATTATACCAATCACAACTGACTGGGTCATCTGACCAATCACCGCAGATTAGCGTCACGTAAAGGCGGGGTTTTGAAAAGTGAATCACTAAAGGAATCATTTGAGAATCGCTGTCAAAACAGGTAAAAATAAATGCATATTATAAGAAAACTAAAGTCTTTTTTGTCATTGCATGCATGCAAAACTGTTGTTCTAAAACAATATTTGGAACATTTTAAATGCCATGATAGGTGCTCTTTAAAAGAAGATGATTTAGTTTGCCTTTTGTGGTTTTGTTTTAAGCACATAAAAACATGAGTAGACCAGTACAGATACGGTCAACAGAAAGTTGGCCCTGCTACTAGCCCTTACCAACCATAACAAACAATTCTAAAAAAGGAAATAATAAAAGGAAAACGGAAGTGATCACCTGTGCCCACGTGACTGTGAATAACCAATGAGAAATAACAAAGAATCAACGCACTTACATTCCGGCCCCATGATTATTACAAAAAAAGATAATAATCATCAATTAACAACAACAATAAATACATACGAAAATTGTACAACATATAAATTATTTACAAATATACTTATTATACTTATATATGTATGTGTGTGTATGCAATTTGTCCATGTAAAAGGAATGTCTGCATTTCTTTCTTAGTCAAATTCTTAAGTCATGTCAGTCAAAAAAAAAGTCCAAAAAAGTCTGTCTATAAGTCAATCATCATGTCAGTATGTCAGTATGTCCGTATGTCGTTGAGCGCTCAAAAAAAATCAGTTACAGTCTTCTTCAGATTCAAGAAGCAGACACATCTTGGTGACTGGTCTGTCTAAGCAGTTATACTTTGTTGTAATCCTTACTTGGTGAATCAATCCCCTTTTATCTAATGTAGTCTGAATAATTTTACCCATAATCCATGAGTTTCGAGAGGCAGCATCATTGACAACAAGGACAACATCTCCTACTTGGAAATTTCTTCTCTTTACAAGCCATTTCTGCCGTTCCTGTAGCTGAGGTAGGTATTCCTTAAGCATGTCCTCCAAAACAGGTCGGCCATATACTGTACTTGTCGCCATCTATGACGAACATATATGTCTTCCTTCAGAAATAAACCAGGGGGTAAAGATGGTTGGGTTCTCAGGAGTAGCAGATGATTGGGGGTTAGAGCCTCTAGATCGTTGGGATCCATAGATGATCTGGTTATAGGACGGCCATTGATAATTGACTCCACTTCACACAAAAGCGTATGAAGACCCTCTTCATCTATACTCTGCCCTCTTAAGATAGAATTCATAATCTTCCTCACTGATCGAATCATCCTCTCCCAGACACCTCCATGATGAGATCCTATAGGAGGATTAAATATAAATTTTATACTCTTCTGGATTAGAACGTCATTGATCTTATCATGGTTCCAGTTTTTTATGGCTTCTCTCAATTCTCGTTCGGCTCCAACAAAGATGGTTCCATTATCTGAACGCAACTCTGATACTTGACCACGTTGTGCTATCAACCTTCGCAAAGCGTGAATAAAAGAATCGGTATCTAATGATGCAACCACTTCGATGTGTATGGCTCTTATAGACTAACAGGTAAAAATGACACCATATCGCTTCACAGTACTTTGTCCACGTTTGATCTCAAATGGACCGAAACAATCAACTCCAACTCGAGTAAATGGTGGTTCATCTGGTGAGACTCTACTTGAAGGTAAATTTGCCATCTGCTGGCAACCTGTTGTTCCTTGAAGTCTTTTGCAGATTACACATCTGGAGAGAATTCTCCATATAGCTGAACTTGCTCCTGGTATCCAGTTTCGTTGACGTAGCCTAGCCAACATGTAATTTCATCCACTGTGTCCAACCTCATGGTGAATATGCCTTAAAAGTAACTCAGAAATATGCAGATCCTTTGACAGAATTATTGAATGCTTCGATTCTTCAGGCATGACTGCATTATCCAGATGTCCATACATTCTTATTACACCTGCCTCAAGTACTGGATTGAGACTATACAAAGGACTACTCCGCTTGACTTCTTCACCTCTCTGTAAAGATATCAATTCCTCTGGGAACCTCATCTTTTGAGAAAAGCAGACAATCTCCATTTCACTTTTGTCTAGCTCCTCTACTGATAGATAGGGGCGGCAGTGGCTCAGTGGTTCATGTAGGTTGTCTACAAACCGGAAGGTTGGTGGTTCGATCCCCGGTTCCACCTGACCAAGTGTCGAGGTGTCCATGAGCAAGACACCTAACCCCAGCTGCTCCCGACGAGCTGGATGGCGCCTTGCATGGCTGACACCGCCGTCGGTGTGTGAATGGGTGAATGTGAGGCAAAATGTAAAGCGCTTTGGATGGCCGTAGGTCTGTTAAAAGCGCTATATAAATGCAGTCCATTTACCATAGATGGCCTTCACACATACTGGACCGTAGTTTACGCATGGTTTCATCAATGGTAACCTTCAGTGGTTGATTAGATTCAGTATGATCGAAAGATTCCTTCAGTTGTTTTCTCTTCTTACTTAGAGCTAGAAGGATTCTCTTCAGCCTAAAAATCCAGGCCACACCCTTCTTCAAACGTATCCATGATGAGTAATGATTGATAAGCCGTGCAACAGCATCATCTTTCTCCTCAGTTTGAAGCAGTAGTGTGTTAACCCCAACTTCTCGCTTGATTTCTGGATCTTGTACCAAACTCCTTTCCAAATCAATTGGGTTGTTTGCCCACTCTTCCTGTGATCTAGTAAGAAAGGGAGGGCCAAATGTCCACATCTGCTCCTCCAGTAAAAGGTCCACTTTTAGCCCCCTTGAGGCAAAGTCAGCAGGATTGTTGTCAGAATCTATATATCTCCACTGAGCTGTGCTGGATGCTCTCAGGATCTCTGACACTCTGTTGGCAACAAAACACTTAAATCTGGAAGATTCATTTTGAATATATTTTAAGACAGCAGTGCTGTCAGACCAAAACACTGATTCTTGTAGCTTCATCCTTAAATCCCTTTTTCATAGCCTGTCCATTCGGCTGGCAAGAGCGGCAGCTGTAAGTTCCATGCAGGGAATGGTGGTAGATTTCACTGGTGCTACTCGAGCCTTACCCATCAAAAAAGCAGAATGTACAATGCTTTTACTGTTCTGTAGAAGCAGGTAGGACACAACACCATAGCCTTCTTCACTGGCATCAGAAAAGTGATGCAGCTGAGGCAACGTGACCACTCCAAACTCTACAGGTTTCAAACATCTTTTCGTCTCGAATTTCTCCAAGCCATGAAGATCTTCAAGCCAGTTTCTCCATCTCTGTACATATTTAATGGGTATAACACTATCCCATCCAATCCTTTGGAGGTTCAAAGCCCGTTGTTCTGCAACAATTCTGTTGTTTGGAAAGACCACATCCTTATTCTTAAGCGGCAAACCAATGCTGTAATGACCATCTATTAGTTTTATAGACTGAGACACAAGATCCATGAACTGATTATCTTCTTTAGACATCCTTACCATCTCATCCAGGGCATTTTCCGGGAAATTAGTCTTAAACTGTTGTTTCCAAAGCTCATCCAATTTTGAGACAGAGATCCTGTTTACAGTCACATGAGGTTGATCATTACAGGACGTTTAATTCTTTTCCATTCCTTTAAGCGGTCCATTTACAGTCCATCCAAGTATGGTTTTTACCGCATATGGTCCATTCCTTTGGCTACGAACAACCTGCCATGGCTCCATTGCCTCTGGTACATTTGCTCCAATCAAGAGTTCCACTCCTGATTCAATTGAAGGTAAGTGTAGGTGATTCAAGCAAGGCCATCAAACAAGATCACTCTGCATGGGAATATTAGAATTGGATACTGGCATACTTTTCTGAGTATATACTTCAGAAAGTGAACAATAATGTATCTGGTCCAATCCCACCACTTCTTGTTCCTTAAGAACATAACTGGAAACCAATTTATCCTGATTCATTGTTTTAAGCAGAATATTCACTTTTTTACCGGAAAGGTTAAGTTTATTCATGAGACTTTCCGTACAGAAGGTCGCTGAGCTGCCTGGATCTAAAAAGGCATAAGTTTCCACAATCTTGTTTCCATTTTTAGATTAAACACACACCGGAAGAATGGACAAGGCACAAGCATCTTCACTGGCCCCGGTAAGACTACTAGACTGAACTGAGATCAGAGCACTACCTACAGCTTGCTTTGGTTCCTCTGATTTATCTCGCTGGAGGACATGAAGGATGCTGGGGTGTTTAAAGCCACACAACTTACATGTAATCCGCTTCTTACAATCTCTGCTAATGTGGCCCACACTGTAAAACCCAACAAGTTAAGCTAACTCATTTAATTTGAGGAAACTGATTACCTCAATTAAATTGAGTTTAACAAACTTAATTGAAGTAAAGAAAAACTGTAGTTATGAGTACTCTGAACTTATTTTAATTGAGTCCACAAACCAAGTATATTTCTTAATATCCAATTAAACTTTACACTGCATTCAAATAATTTTTACAGCTAAAACTTCACTATAATGAGTAAAACAACAGAAATAACAAACTTTAAATTAACTCAGAGAGCTTGCTAGTTACTGCTAGCTCACAATAGCACACACAAAGTCAAACCCAATGAGTTAAGCAAACTCATTACATTTGAGGAAACTTATTACCTCAAATAATTTGAGTTTAAAAACCATCAGTTATGAGTACTCTAAGCTCATTTAAGTTGAGTACACTAATAGACATTTTTTAAATGATTCTTAATATATGTTGCAGTTGAGTAATTAAGTGATTAATTAAGTGATGATTGAGCATTAATTATGAACACCTGATGATAATAAGCAGAATCACAGAAGGAAAGAGAAACACAAGAACTACAATTGATTTAAGCCACAGCTTTAGATGAAATAACATAAGATAAAAGAATACATTAAATCTCTGAATATCTCAGCAGAGGAGGATTAAACAACTCCACAAACAGCACTACCAGCTTCACACATTACTAACCAGACTGACTTAATTTCTGTCATTTCTGTTTTAATGAAAATAATAGTTTAATTGATCATTCATTCATCATGTCACCATGATGGAGATGAGTCTTTTCTTTGGTTGGGCTCTTGACCTTTAAACATTTAACTTTGTGTTTAGAAAGCACATTTGTTATGGTAAGAAATGCCTAGAGAAAATGTGATGTTGGCTATACAGTGATGTTGGTACAATCATCATGTGATGGCTTAAGTCACTGATTTCACTCAGATTCTTATGCTCTGGTTATAGTAGTATTGAGTTCTTAATATTTGTATTTTTTCATAATAGTGCCTATATAATTCAGCAGCACAAGATCCACCACTGTCGTGGTAATTGAATAATATGCAAAATTTTTAAATAATGTAGTGCTCAAAAGTTGTAATGCAGTTTTATTCTATTGCATTACTTAAAGACACACACAGATATCAAGAATCTGCGTATGAATCTCAACAATGGTGACAATCAATGAAAAGCTTCATGCTGCAGTGCATGCTGGATACCACCAATCAAAACTCCCTCATGGGTCCCAGCATGCATTGCGGCATGAATAAATTATGCATCTGAATTGTGACAAATTTTCTTTGATTCTTACTATTTGCTTTTACTTTTGCTGTGTTTGTTGTGATGTTTTTGTAGCTTGTTTTATGTTCAAAGTTGATCTGTTTATCTGAATATATTTTTTGATTGTCACCATTGTTGAGATTCATACGCTGATTCTTGATGTCTGTGTGTGTCCAAGTACTGTTGTAGACTAAAACTTTCTTTGCATTAATTTTATTCATTTATATCCTGCATATTGATTGATTTATGCAACCATTCTGCATCTTGTGCTGTAGAATCACATAGGTTCTTATATGAATAATACAAAAAAACAACATAAAACTTCTAAACCCAGAGCATTAGACTCTGAATGAGACAAGTGATTTAGTCATTCGAATTGGACGTGAATTGAGCATCTTGCATGATACGCGTGTTACACGCGAATGGTGCTTTTGTGCATTCACGCGTTTGAAGCGAATTCGCGTCTGACGCCCGAGTTGAAAAATTTGAACTTTGGCGTCAATTCGCGCCGCGTTAACCAATCAGGAGCCTGCTTGCTGCTGTCACGTGGTAAAGTGACGTGTATGAGAAACCCTGCATAAATTAAAAATAGTACTATTGTGTCACAAAATGTAGTTTTAAGACTTTTTCAGGTGGGAATGTAGTTGTTTAAAGCTCAATCTGTGGTTTATTTATAAAGAGAGTGCCTATTGAAAAAAAAAAATCTTGTGTTTTTGGAGTTGTGAGATCCAGGCGATCACCGGGCAATCACCGCTCATAACCCTGGCGAAGGCAGCCTTTCCTCGGCCAGTCCTTCTGCCGTCTGCCGCTGGCTCTGATGTCCTGTAGTGGTTCGTTTTGTGTAGATCTAACGGCCGATCTTTGCTCTCATGAATCTATAATTGGTTGTCTGCCCAATCGTTTTGACTGAGGGCAAAGAGAAGTTTCATAACTTTATATTTTAAGGATATTTAAACATACATGCAGTGAAGATGATGTAGGAGTTGCCTGGACCACATTTGTGTGGCTATTAATGCTTAATATATATTTTTAATGAAAATGAAAAGAGGCAGAGTGGTGTTTTATGACATATTTCTCCTGGAGTGCCTTGAACGCGCGTCAATTTCGCTTCAAACGCTCGATTTCTACGCGCGCGAATGCATTCAAAATGTTCGCGCGTGAAACTAGACGCGGTAGGCGCGATTTTGACGCTCAATTCGCGTTTGGTGTGAACGCAGCATTAGGCTTAGAACGAATCAAGCTTCAAACTCCATCAGGAGGAGCCTCAACAATGTTTCCAAATATGGGATCAGTTGCAATTTTGACTTGCTTTTTAACGAAATTCACAATGTCTTTGAATGTTGCTTGTTCATTATGGCTTTCCTGCAAATCACACGCCACAGGTCTCCATTTGTCTCTGAGCTTAAATGGCAACTTGGAAAGAAAAATTTGCATGTTAGTGACCAAGTTTAACTCTTTCATGTAACGAACGTCCTCCATGGCATTACAGCAAGCTCTAAGACAAAAATGATAATCCTGTAAGGCCTTTGTGTCCTCAGGTCTTATGAACTTCCAAGAGAGCACTTTATCCATATAGGCTGAAGATATTTTAACTTCATTTCCAAAGTGTTCCTTAAGTAAGGCTTTGGCCTTCAAATAACCCTGTGTAGAAGCCATATGTTGACAGCTTCTTACAAGTTCTCTTGGTTGACCTCGAGTATACTGCTCAAGAAAATAGAAACAGTCACCATAATTATTTACCCTTCTTTCCACAATCTCCTCAAACGATCGTATGAAGCTTTGGTATTGCAAAGGATCTCCATCAAATGATACAACATCTCTGTGAGGAAGTAATGAAATATTGCGTTGCTGAACCAACATGGCAGTGATGTAATGTTGTTTTTCCATAAGATGCAATATACTTTGTTGTTCTCCATCAATTAATAATGGTCTTGAAACAGATGCATCACTACTACGGTTACAGGGTAACTGCCCATTCATTGCTGTAGCTGACTGTACTGGTGTTATGTAACTTGTTTGTAGCACATGAGGCTGAGAGCTGCCTTGTAACACAGGAGGCTGAGAGCTGCTTTGTAACACAGGAGGCTGAGAGCTGCCTTGTAACACAGGAGGCTGAGAGCTGCCTTGTAACACAGGATACTGAGAGCTGCTTTGTAGCACAGGAGGCTTAGAGCTGCTTTGTAGCGCAGGAGGCTGAGAGCTGCTTTGTAACACAGGATACTGAGAGCTGCTTTGTAGCGCAGGAGGCTGAGAGCTGCTTTGTAACACAGGATACTGAGAGCTGTTTTGTAACACAGGAGGCTGAGAGCTGCTTTGTAACTGAGAGCTGCTTTGTAACACAGGAGGCTGAGAGCTGCTTTGTAACTGAGAGCTGCTTTGTAACACAGGAGGCTGAGAGCTGCTTTGTAACACAGGATACTGAGAGCTGCTTTGTAGCGCAGGAGGCTGAGAGCTGATTTGTAACACAGGATACTGAGAGCTGCTTTGTAGCGCAGGAGGCTGAGAGCTGCTTTGTAACACAGGATACTGAGAGCTGCTTTGTAGCGCAGGAGGCTGAGAGCTGCTTTGTAACACAGGATACTGAGAGCTGCCTTGTAATACAGGATACTGAGAGCTGCTTTGTAACACTGGATACTGAGAGCTGCTTTGTAGCGCAGGAGGCTGAGAGCTGATTTGTAACACAGGATACTGAGAGCTGCTTTGTAGCGCTGGAGGCTGAGAGCTGCTTTGTAACACAGGATACTGAGAGCTGCTTTGTAACACAGGAGGCTGAGAGCCACCTTGTAATACAGGAGGCTGAGAGCTGCCTTGTAACACAGGATACTGAGAGCTGCTTTGTAACACTGGATACTGAGAGCTGTCTTGTAACACAGGAGGCTGAGAGCTGCTTTGTAGCGCAGGAGGCTGAGAGCTGCTTTGTAACACAGGATACTGAGAGCTGCTTTGTAGCACAGGAGGCTGAGAGCTGCTTTGTAGCGCAGGAGGCTGAGAGCTGCTTTGTAACACAGGATACTGAGAGCTGCTTTGTAACACAGGAGGCTGAGAGCTGCCTTGTAACACAGGAGGCTGAGAGCTGCTTTGTAACACAGGAGGCTGAGAGCTGCCTTGTAACACAGGAGGCTGAGAGCTGCCTTGTAACACAGGATACTGAGAGCTGCTTTGTAGCACAGGAGGCTGAGAGCTGCTTTGTAGCGCAGGAGGCTGAGAGCTGCTTTGTAACACAGGATACTGAGAGCTGCTTTGTAGCGCAGGAGGCTGAGAGCTGCTTTGTAACACAGGATACTGAGAGTTGTTTTGTAACACAGGAGGCTGAGAGCTGCTTTGTAACTGAGAGCTGCTTTGTAACACAGGAGGCTGAGAGCTGCTTTGTAACTGAGAGCTGCTTTGTAACACAGGAGGCTGAGAGCTGCTTTGTAACACAGGATACTGAGAGCTGCTTTGTAGCGCAGGAGGCTGAGAGCTGCCTTGTAACACAGGATACTGAGAGCTGCTTTGTAGCGCAGGAGGCTGAGAGCTGCTTTGTAACACAGGATACTGAGAGCTGCCTTGTAATACAGGAGGCTGAGAGCTGCCTTGTAACACAGGATACTGAGAGCTGCTTTGTAACACTGGATACTGAGAGCTGCTTTGTAGCGCAGGAGGCTGAGAGCTGATTTGTAACACAGGATACTGAGAGCTGCTTTGTAGCGCTGGAGGCTGAGAGCTGCTTTGTAACACAGGATACTGAGAGCTGCTTTGTAACACAGGAGGCTGAGAGCTGCCTTGTAATACAGGAGGCTGAGAGCTGCCTTGTAACACAGGATACTGAGAGCTGCTTTGTAACACTGGATACTGAGAGCTGCTTTGTAGCACAGGAGGCTGAGAGCTGCTTTGTAGCGCAGGAGGCTGAGAGCTGCTTTGTAACACAGGATACTGAGAGCTGCTTTGTAGCGCAGGAGGCTGAGAGCTGCTTTGTAACACAGGAGGCTGAGAGCTGCCTTGTAATACAGGAGGCTGAGAGCTGCCTTGAAACACAGGATACTGAGAGCTGCTTTGTAACACTGGATACTGAGAGCTGCTTTGTAGCACAGGAGGCTGAGAGCTGCTTTGTAGCGCAGGAGGCTGAGAGCTGCTTTGTAACACAGGATACTGAGAGCTGCTTTGTAGCGCAGGAGGCTGAGAGCTGCTTTGTAACACAGGAGGCTGAGAGCTGCCTTGTAATACAGGAGGCTGAGAGCTGCATGCTTTGCTTATTTTTTGCACCTCTTGTCGAATTGTTAACAGGCAGAGACTGTGATTCAACATGTTTGTCAACTTGAACTGATGCAACTGCCATCGAAATTGAAGAAATAATTTCATAATTTTCCTTTCTTTCTTTTCTTGCTTCCAAATGAATACTTTGTTCTGATGCGGCAGACCTGTACACATTAGCTTTAGCCATAGACACAGCTATTTTTGTTTGAAGATCAATTTTTTCCTTCTTTTTCCTTAAACGCTCTTCTTCCTCTTCCACAGCATGCTTCTGTTGCAGCATTTGCTGACTGGCTAATAAAGCCGCCACTTCAGCTTCAGCTTGAAGACGAGCAGATGATGTAGATGATCTACTAGATCGTGAACCAGAAGAGGAGCTGCCTTTATGTGTTTTTTTGCTCTATATCTTTTTTTCAGATGCTATCAGTTGGTTTGATCTCATCCATGAAATGCTCACAGGTCAATGCATTACATTCCTCACCTTGCTCACATTGATTCTGATGGCTTGAATTTGTGGAAATAAGTGGAACTTATTTACACCGGTAGCCCGCTAGCATTGCACGCGTGGTAACTTATTTACACCGGTCACCACTGAAACCGACAATTCGTCATCGCAGCACATCTGCTACAATGACGAATAACTCGGATGTGTGTCTAATGTTACCTTTGAGTGCAGGCGAGGACACGTTCGAGCTGCATTCGGTGCAGTTGGAGTTGGAGTCGTTGGAGAAGCAGATTAGCGATCTACTAGAGAGACGAGCCGTGCTGAGAGAGCGATGATCAGCGCTTGAAACATCACGCGCCGATGCGGTTAGTAACCTCTTGACTCCGACCTCGTCTACTCCGTGTGTTTCTCTGCACAGGACCAAAGCACCCAGGACGCGATCATCATCCCTGGTTTCGTTCACTCCGGCGCCGACACGACCCTGGGTGCTTCCACAGCGGAAGACGCGAGCCAGGACCAGAGCTAGGACCTCTCCGCCCCTCCCGGTCTTCGAGATCTCCACCCGGAACCGCTTCTCCCCTCTTCGCGAGACGGAACGCGACGCTGTGGTTATCGGTACTTCCATCGTCCGACATGTCCACGCTACCTCAGGTAAAGGCAAGGTAATCACTCACTGCTTTCCTGGTGCTCGTGTTCTCGATGTCGCTGCGCAGGTTCCCGAGATCCTGAACGGTGACGAGCGCATCGGAGCTGTCGTGCTGCACGCGGGAACGAACGACACCAGGCTGCGGCAGACGGAGGTTCTGAAGAGGGACTACAGGAGCCTGTTCGAGACGGTGCGCAGAACATCGCCTGAAGCATCGATCATCGTGTCTGGACCTCTTCCCACGTACCGACTAGGACATGAAAAGTTCAGTAGATTATTTTCTCTAAATGAATGGTTAATGTCATGGTGTAATGAACAGAAGCTGCTCTTTGTAAATAATTGGAATCTGTTTTGGGAGCGACCTAGGCTCTTCCGTCCTGATGGCCTTCACCCCAGCAGAATCGGAGCGGCTCTTCTGTCGGACAACATCTCCAGAGCGCTGCACACCACCATATGACTAGTAAGTCAAAGTCCAAATCACAGTCTTTGCTGTCCTAACTTAACTGACATAAGTACCAATGTAGAACATTATATAGAAACTGTGTCTGAACATAACTGTGTAGAACATTATATAGAAACTGTGTCTATTCCTCGTTTAGTGAGGTCAAACATTAAATCTACTGTAAGATCTAGGAAAAATCTAATTGTGATTAAACCAGAAAATCTCAATATTAGTGAACAAAAACAATGCTGTCCAAACTTAATTGACATAAGTACCAATGTAGAACATTATATAGAAACTGTGTCTGAACATAACTGTGTAGAACATTATATAGAAACTGTGTCTGAACATAACTGTGTAGAACATTATATAGAAACTGTGTCTGAACATAACTGTGTAGAACATTATATAGAAACTGTGTCTGAACATAACTGTGTAGAACATTATATAGAAACTGTGTCTATTCCTCGTTTAGTGAGGTCAAACATTAAATCTACTGTAGGATCCAGGAAAAATCTAATTGTGATTAAACCAGAAAATCTCAATATTAGTGAACAAAAACAATTTCTAAAACTAGGTCTTCTAAACATTAGATCGCTCACACCTAAGGCGGTTATTGTAAATGAAATGGTCACAGATAATAGTTTCGATATACTTTGCCTTACTGAAACCTGGCTTAAGCCAAATGATTATTTCGGTCTAAATGAGTCTACTCCGCCAGGATACTGTTATAAGCATGAGCCCCGTCTGATTGGTCGTGGCGGGGGTGTTGCAACAATCTATAGAGATATTCTTAATGTTACTCATAAAACAGGTCACAGGTTTAATTCGTTTGAAGTACTAGTGCTAAATGTTACGCTCTTAAATGTAAGAAAGAAATCCGTATTATCTCTAGCCTTGGCTACTGTGTATAGACCTCCAGGGCCCTATGCTGATTTCTTAAAAGAGTTTGCAGACTTTCTCTCAGATCTATTGGTCAACGTCGATAAAGCATTAATTGTTGGAGATTTTAACATACACGTAGATAACACAAATGATGCATTAGGGGCTGCATTTACAGATCTATTAAACTCCTTTGGGGTCAAGCAAAACGTCACTGGTCCCACTCATCGTCTTAATCACACACTAGATTTAATTATATCACATGGAACCAACCCAACCGACATAGATATTATACCGCAAAGTGATGATGTCACTGACCATTACATGGTAACTTGCATACTGCGTACTGCTGAAATCTGTCATGTTGCGCCACGTTATCGACCAGGCAGAACAATCCTTCCAACCACTATAGATAGATTCTCAAATAGCTTACCGGATCTGGCTCAGCTGCTCAGTGAACCCAAACAAACAGATGAACTAGAGGAAATGGCTAGCAGTATGAGCACGATTTTATCTAGCACATTAGAAATTGTTGCACCAATTAGATTAAAAAAGGTTAGAGAGAAACCTAAAGCACCATGGTACAACAGTGCTACACATGTTATCAAGAGAGAAACTCGTAACTTAGAGCGTAAATGGAAACAAACAAATTTAGAGGTCTTTAGAATCGCGTGGAAAGATAGTATGTCACGTTATAAAAAGGCCCTAAAAGCAGCCAGGGCTGAGCATCTCCGCAAAATAATAGAAAATAATCAAAATAACCCAAGGTTTTTATTTAACACCGTGGCTAGCCTAACAAATAAACAAACATCGCCTGAGCAAAATATTCCGTTACAGTTTAGTAGTAATGATTTTATGAATTTCTTCACTGAGAAAATAGAAAGCATCAGAAACAAAATTGTAAATGTACAATCTTTAATGATGTCTTATGATTCAACCGCAACTATCGCCCGTCAAGAACTACTACACCGCTTTACAACTATAGGACAGGAAGAGCTAAATAAACTTATCATTGCATCTAAACCAACAACATGTTAATTAGATCCAATACCCACTAAACTACTGAAAGAGTTGTTACCTGTAGTGGAAGAGCATCTTCTCAATATTATTAACTCATCTTTATCTTTAGGTCATGTTCCAAGAATATTCAAGTTGGCAGTCATAAAACCTCTCATTAAGAAGCCACAATTAGATCATAATAACCTAGCAAATTACAGACCAATTTCAAATCTTCCATTTATGTCTAAAATACTAGAAAAAGTTGTGTCCGCTCAATTGTGCGCTTTCTTGCAAGAAAATGATATCTATGAAAAATTTCAATCAGGATTCAGGCCGCATCATAGCACAGAAACTGCACTCGTTAAAATCACAAATGATTTACTTCTAGCTTCTGACCAAGGCTGTATCTCAATACTAGTTCTACTCGATCTTAGTGCTGCGTTTGATACCATAGATCATAAACTACTCTTAGATCGACTTCAAAATTATACTGGTGTTCAGGGACAGGCATTAAACTGGTTTAGATCGTACTTATCAGACCGCTACCATTTTGTCTGTCTAAATGGGGAAAAATCAAAGATGACGTCAGTAGACTATGGGGTGCCGCAAGGATCCGTGTTAGGCCCTCTGCTATTCTCTATATATATGCTGCCACTTGGTAATATTATAAGAAAACATGGAATTAATTTCCACTGTTATGCTGATGACACTCAATTATATATTTCATCACGACCGGATGAAAACGCTAAATTATCTAAACTGACAGCGTGTGTTGAAGATATTAAATACTGGATGACGTGTAATTTTCTGCTATTAAATTCAGATAAAACGGAGGTGTTACTTATTGGTCCAAAAAACTGCCCACAAAACCTCTCGGAATACAATTTTACCTTGGAAGGATGTCCTGTCACTTTATCCACTACAGTAAAAGACCTGGGTGTTATATTAGACCGCAACCTGACATTCGAAAATCATATTTCATATGTTACAAGAACGGCATTTTTCCATCTTAGAAACATTGCTAAGCTACGTAACATGCTATCTATTTCTGATGCAGAAAAGTTAGTTCATGCATTCATGACCTCGAGATTAGATTACTGTAATGCTTTATTAGCTGGTTGTCCTGCATCCTCAATAAACAAACTACAGTTAGTCCAAAACGCGGCTGCTAGAGTTCTTACTAGGTCAAGAAAATATGATCATATAACACCAATTTTATCATCTCTACACTGGTTACCTGTGAAGTTCCGTATCAATTACAAACTATTGCTACTAACCTATAAAGCCCTAAATGGTTTAGCTCCAGTGTATCTAACGGATCTTCTATCGCCCTACAATCCATCGCGCTCTTTAAGATCACTAAACTCTAGGCTTCTGGTCATTCCTAGGATATCTAAGTCCACTAAAGGAGGGAGGGCTTTTTCACATTTAGCTCCTAAACTCTGGAATAGTCTTCCTGATATTGTTCGAGGTTCAGACTCGCTGTCCCAGTTTAAAACTAGATTAAAGACGCATCTCTTTAGCCAAGCATTCACATTATAATTATCTTTTTATACTACAGTTAAATCGGATCAAAAGCATTAATATAATATTCTGAACAGCAGCTACGCTAATCATTTCCCATCTGCTTTTCTGTTGTTATCTCGGGACACTAGTAAATAGTTCATCAGCTCCAGTTTGTATCCAGCCTCTCATGGAGACTTCGGATGCCCCGACACCTGTGATGAGACGACTCCACGCCTGTGAAGAGACGACTCAACGCCAGCGTTGTTATGGTCTAAATTAATACACGATTGATTAACTTTTTCGAACATTATTCTTTAACATTGTCTTTCTAACATTTTTACTGTACATCTATGAAATGCACTTTCTGTAAAGCTGCTTTGAAACAATGTGTATTGTGAAAAGCGCTATACAAATAAATTTGAGTTGAATTGAATTGAATTCCTCACCTTGCTCACATTGATTCTGATGGCTTGAATTTGCGTTTGCATTAGAGGTTGCAACAGGCAATGGATCATTTAAAGCAGTTTGCACTTGAGCAGCCATTTTCCTTCATCAAAGAACTCAACGGCACATACGACTTCCAAAGCAATCCGTTCAATCATACGCGAGAATGCACAAATCCCAACACTGCATGTCACGCAAGACATAAACTACGCGCTTTCAGTCCACCGTAGTTTATCCAAACAACAACAGATGCTCCACGTCAAGTACAACCAGCTATAACTCCTCCAACCGACCGGCAGCAACAGCTTAATAATAAACTGATTCACATACCGGTTCAAGTGCAGTGCATCTCGTGTCCGTTCCACTTGCAATCCACAACTGCTTCCCTGTACAGCGCGTGAATGGAATCTCTTTGAAACGAAGCGCCTTTTCTGTTGACTAATATTAGCGGCATCCAATAGCCACATAGAGGTTAGGTAGCGGGCTCGTGACTCGTTCGCACTCAGTCATCTTCACATTAAAGGTGAACTATGTAGGATTTTTGCAGTAAAACATCCAGAAACCACTAGGCCAGTGTTATACATTTTGTTCAGTTGAGTACTTAGAATATCCCAAATGTTTTCAACTATTTGTAAATCGTGAGAAAATTGCTATTTTAACCAAGGAGCCGGGACGTGTGAGCTATGCGTGTGAGGGAGTCGCCTGTCGATTGCGTCATATCTGCGTCACCCTCGGTCTCCGGTTTTATTCAGTGAAACACTTTACTCTCACTGCATTGTGAACAAGTGTCATAGCAGCCGCCGAGCGAACGTCATAACTTCCTTTTCAACACACTCAGATATATCTAATACGATAAACAGAGCTGCGTTACCTCACACTCAGCACTGGAGAAGAGGAAGTGCCGCCGGCAACCGTGTCATAATAAAAGTCCCGCCAGCGACTATGCCATAATAACAGTCCCGCTCTTCAATCGCTCCTGCGGCCTTGCTCAGCTCCACAACACTCGCTCCTGCTCTGCTTCAGACTACAGTAATGTTAATAATCGCATCCATGAACATGATTTCTGCCCGAGTCCTATCCTGACTGTTTCCCACCGGCTGTGAGGTGAAGACCACATGTCCCGAGATTCTGCGCTCAAACGTGGCGTCATCAAACTACGCCTTTGTTTTGAACAGGCGACCTCTAGTGGACGGAAAAGTTACATAGTGTAGCTTTAAAGGAAGACAATTTAGTTTGTCTTTTGTGGTTTTATTTTAAGCACATAAAAACATGAGTAGACCAGTACAGATACGGTCAACAGAAAGTTGGCCCTGCTACTCGCCCCTTCCAACCATAACAAATAATTCCAAAAAAGGAAATAGTAAAAGGAAAACGGAAGTGATCACCTGTGACTGTGAATAACCAACGAGAAATAACTAAGAATCAATGCACTTACAATCATTGTATAACCAACATCATCTAATCTCATTTTCCTTTGCCATTCCTTACCATAACAAATGTGCTAACTAACCACACAGTTAGAGCAGCCAGAGAAAAAAACTAATATTAAAGATTTAAGGGTCAAGAGCCCAACTAAAGCAAACACTCATCTCCATCATGGTGACTTCAATTAAGCTATTATTTCCAATATAACAGAAATGACAGAAATAAAGTCAGGCTGGTTAGTAATGTGTGAGGCTGGTAATGCTGTTTGTGGAGTTGTTTAATCCTCCTCTGCTGAGATCTTCAGAGATTTAATGTCTTCTTGTATCTTCTGTTATTTCATCTAAAGCTGTGTCTTAAGTCAATTGTAGTTCTTGTGTTTCTCTTTCCTTCTGTGATTTTGCTCATTAGCATCAGGTGTTCATCACTAATGCTCAATCATCACTTAATTAATCACTTAATTTCTTGATAGCAATGAGTGTCTTATTTTAGTGAACTAAATTGAAATAAGTTCAAAGTACTCATAACTATTGTTTTGTAAAATTAAAATAATTAAGGTAATCGGTGTCCTCAAATTTAATGAGTTAGCTTAACTTACTAGATTTGACTTTGTGTGTGCTATTGTGAGCTAGCAGTAACTGCAAGCACTCTGATTTCATTTAAAGTTTGTAATTTCAGCTGTTTTACTCAATATAGGGAAGGTTCAGCTATATCAAGTATTTGAATGCAGTGTAAAGTTTAATTGTATATTAAGAAATATCCTTTTTTTAGTGGACTTGATTAAAATAAGTGCAGAGTACTCATAACTATTGCTTTTTATAAACTTAAATGGTTTGAGGTAATCGGTGTCCTCAAATGAAATGAGTTAGCTGAACTTGTTGGGTTTTACAGTGCAGTGTTAAAATATTATATAAAATAATTAAATGCTTATGAATTTTTGGGCTATTTTTAATGTAGTTGAATGCTCTAGGTCTGAAAGTATACCTCTCATTCACATGAAATCTGAGCTGACCCTACACATTTTTCTATAACACAAATATATGTGACCCTGGACCACAAAACCAGTCATATGTCGCACGGTTATATTTGATCATGTTCCATGAAGATATTTTGTAAATTTCCTACCGTAAATATATTTAAAAAAATATTATTATTAGTAATATGCATTGTTAAGGACTTCATTTGGACAACTTTAAAGTCAATTTCCTCAGTATTTTTATGCACCCTCAGATTCCAGATTTTCAAATAGTTGTATATTGGCCAAATATTGTCCTATCCTAACAAACCACACATCAATGTAAAGCTTATTTCATTTTTTATTTAAATTTTAATTGACCCTTATGACTGGTTTTGTGGTCCAGGGTCACATATATTATATATCTAACACAAATATATAGGGTGCTATGTATAATTCCTCTGTACACATTATACAGAAAACAAAATATTATAATGTTTATATTTTACAATTTAGTCTTTATTATGACATTTATATGTATGGCTTTATAATCTTTCATTACAATATAACATGTACCACCTCTCAAGCCACTTGAGAGTTCCACTCTGGAATGAAAGCTAATTTTTCACACCCTATTCCATTCCCAATGGATAACATCAAGTCTTGCTTCATTTTTTCTCTCTCTCATTGAACATCCCATTTCACTCTAAAATATTGTATGCAGTTGCAAACAAAGTTTAATGTCACTTTAAGAACAGTGATGAGAACAATCAAGTCTCACCGTTGTAGTTTTCACTCTGCCGCTGGGCTGTGTACAAGTCCAGCCAGATTTATTTACTAACAGGTCACAGCCTTCATCCTCTAGACAGGGCACCATGTCACACCACTGCTTGGTCTTCACGATACGAGCTGTGGATCAAGACCAGAGAAAAGGTTAAGATGATATGATCAGGAAGTCAAGCACAAACACAACAATAATACGCACCCTCAAACGCTTCTAGACAATGTATGAATGACAAAATATGAAACCTAGTGTAATTTATTTGAAATAAAGACATCACAAGCACATGTTGCATGAAAACATATTTCACAAAACACTGTTTGTTAGGTTGGCAATTATAATAATGAACTATATATACTGTACACTTTCTGCTTGATAAACGATAGTGGAGCATGTCCATCGTTAATGTCAAGTCAAACCAAGGGCTATATCCAATAAAAATCACACAACACCACATACTATAGTACACTATCTGAACATTTTCAGACTGAATGCATCACTTTTGATTCAATTTCTAGTGATTTAGCCACAAGCATGTGTCAAACGATTTCACTTTTCAACCCATCAGAGCTGTCCCTGCCTGTCAAGTATAAAAGAGGTTACTGTAACACTAAACTAGTGTTGGGTATGACATAAAATGAGACATCGCCCTATGGAAGCATCTTATTTATGCTACAGGGACAAATTGTTTAATCCAAAAGGATGGCCATCCGTTTAAAAGAAAGGTTCGTCACAGATTTCGCAAGTAGATGTATTTGAGGTTCGTTATGGATGATCGCTTTTTTTAAAAAGTAGGTCACTTTAACATACCTGCATTAGCATTAGTCACAGTTCCCGTTTCACAGGACAATATAATACAGAGCTGTCTCTTATTTATTTATTTAGACATTACAATCATATCCATTGCTTTAGAAATTTATATTTCAAACTTTACATGCCCTTCAAAATGTATGTTATGTATGCAAATAGGCTTACATAACATAACTGTAACAAAGTAACATATAATTTATATCCAAAAGTAAGCGAAACGTAAGGTTACAGTTTCAGGAAACACATTAATAAAAAGTATATTTATGTAATATGAATAGTCATGCCTGATACTTTTTACATCCTGAAATAATTAATACAAATTCAGTATAATAATTATATCATAATCATATACTGTAATTTCCTTTTTTTGAGTATGGACAAAATATAAGTGTAAATGTGGAAATCTTCACCTTTCGTACACATACTCATTTCTTCCCGTGTATAATACTATATATACACTTCTTTCTTTTCTTTTTCTTTCTTTCTGCAGTGTTAAAAATGTAAGATAATTAGTTTAGTCAAGTTGTTGTCCTCTATACCATTTGATTGACAGTACATCATAAAATTACATCACGTGCTGACAAAAATTTAATTGTTCTCCACTACAGATATCAACATCACTTAAGCTGGGCATACACTGTGCGATTTTCATCCGATTCGAGCCGAATTCTGACTCGTGCGACTCTTTTTTGGGTCGGGCCGATTTTCAGCTTTATCGTGCGTCGTTTGTCGTGAGGTGTTCGTGCAGTGTACAGGGGGAAACGAGAGGTGACAAACCTCTCCCGATCGGCAATCGGATGGTCGGATGAATTTCTGGCATGTCAGAAATTCTGGTCACTCCTCATGAGGTTATTAAACAACTGAAGCAGAGCTACGAACTGATTGCCCTATTTCTCATCACTGCGCCTGCGCGAAAGCAGAAGTTGAACCATTTCATCTTTAATGCAGCAAGAAAGAAAACGAAAAGAGGGAGATCTTTAAGTTCTGAAGGCAGTTATCAAATAGCAGAAATTTAGCAAACTGTTGGTTGCCTCCAGTCCATGTTGTAAAATGGATAATCAAAGATCTTCAAACCACCGTGTTTAGCCTATCAGTAGCCTACCTCTTTTATTCATTTAACTTTGAATATTAATTTACTTGTTTTACTTTCACAAATTATTTTATTTACTATTATTTAATATTTACTTAATTTTATTATCATGGGAAAAATGTGAACCGTTGTTCATTTGACAAAAGAAAAGAATGACAAAATGTCACGGCGCAATATAGATTTTTTTTCTTTTCGTTTTTTATCATGAAGGCGAGTCCGTGGATATCACGCAAAAACGCAATGTGTGCGAAAGTCGGTGAAAGTGAAAGTAAGATCTGACGAGCTTTCGGCGCATATTCTCACAGAGACAAGATTCAACTTCTTTCAAATATGCTGATATGCCTATAACTGTCTTAATTTATATTCTTAATATTTCTCTTGTGGCCCATATTGTGAAACAAATTAGAAGAGATGTAGGCCCATTTCATGTTAAACAAGTTGTTTTTGAAATAAAGCTGCTCTTATTTCTGATAATATTATTGCAGTGTTATGACATATTATAGACTGATAATCATTTTTAATTATAGGCCTATAACTACTTGTTTAATTGGGCAAAATGTATTTAAATAATGAGGAGTAATTAAGCTAATCTATCTATTATTTTATTATGCAGAGTATCGGTTATGCATTGATGCGTTATAAAATTAGTGCGGGGGCAATAAATGTAATATCCATTTAATAATAAAGGCCTACCCTAATAATAATGTTCATTTATATACATAAATTGTAAATGATAAATGCTCTTGATATCAATAGCTGACGCATTTGATAGGCTATCTCTCTATTATAGTTTTTTTCACGCATATTTCACTCGTACAGTGTGAGCAGACAAGTCGCGCTCTCAACGATCGGACTGCACAGTGTGAGCACATAAACCGTGAGCTTTGGCTTTACATCGCATGCGATCTACTCGTACAGTGTGAGTCGGTAACCTTGCTGAAATCGCACAGAAATCGCAGTGTATGCCCAGCTTTATCTTCATACAACTCAAAATGTCGGATCCATTTCCTAATATAAAAAAATCACATTTGTCAAGTCTGAATAAACTGCTACTTTTCTACTGTGTTTTACAATATTTATTCTTATATGGCTCTTGCTTTAATGCATCTCTGAGTGCAATATTTAGAGGCAGGAAGATAATTAGTGTAATCAGAGCACAGGATAATTACCTGCTGATTTGCATGTTTGCCACTGAAGACTCTTTAGCAAATTTCAGATGCCACGAGGAGACAAAAGGGGGCGCAATCAGGCCTAATTGTAGGTTTAATGGAGGAATTCAATGCGGCAGTAATCAAGACAGCTGAGCAGCTAAAAACGTTTACTTCAATGATGCTCAAATCTTGCTACGGATAGCAGAATTATCCTTTTACACATCTGCATTAGCATACATTACGCCAATAGCAACCACACAGTACATTAGACTATAAACCAAAAACAAAAGTATTTTGCATGAGTCATGGTCAATAAACATACAATGATAAAGAAATGCAGCATTAAGCAAAGCGTCCAAAAAAAATTACATTCTGGTATCACACTGTCCCTCATGCCATTTAAAGCATGACTTTCTTTTTCTGAATTTTCATGGGTAACAAAAGAAACTCTGAATAATGTACTGGCCACTCTTTTCCATACAATTACAATACATGGAGACTGGAGCTTTTGGAGTTTACCTGGTGCAATGTGCTCAAGCCTCCATGCCCTGTATGATGAATGAACTGAAACAATCAGCTCTAGGTTTTAATCTTTCTCTTGAGGCATTATTTGATTTGACTATCAAAAGTTGAAAGGTACTAATGTCCCTACAACCAGAGAGTTATCATTGGAATCGATTTTTTTGTGAATTCATAGCTGTATCTTTTATAGCCCTGGGCTATTCAACCATACAATAACAATCAAGAGCTGGATGCTATTTTTCAGCCAATCAGAAGAATTTGAGGTGCTCTTTGCCTGACATTTTGACCGTTTAGAGGGGCTGAGATTTTAGGTATCACTTTGTTTTAACATAACATAATAACAGTAAATTATGCACAATTACAAGCAAACTAACCCTAAACCAAGCCCTAACTCTATAGTAAGTACAAGTTAATTAATATCACATAGTATTTGTGTAGTTACACTGGTGACAACGTCATTCTAAAATAAATAAATAAATAAACAAACTGTATGGTTTTCAGTGGGGGCAAAATACAGATGCAAGAATAAGTTTGTGGCCCCTTTAAAAAATATATAGACTTCTGCACTGATTACTCATAAAATGTAGTCTAATATAAGTCACAATTATAGACCATTTTCTTTCTCCAAACTCCCAACTCACAAATTGTGGTCATCCAAAAGCTAATTGGAGTCAGTCAAGGAGATGAGATGGGAAGTGTGGGCTGCACAGATGCCCTGCCCTTAAGATCAAGGCACACACTAAAAGAAATCTGTTCTTCTTCAAGAAAGACTGGTTAGTGTGAACCATGCCTCAAATCCAAAAGCATTCACAGGACCTTAAAAATATTTCACAAAGCTGACAAAGGCTAAGAATTGCTAAAGACCTGTTAATCAATCCACTGTAAAGCATCTACAAATGTAGACAATTCAGGACTTTTGCTACTCTCCCTAGGAGAAGGCATCCTGCAAAATTTCACTCTAAAAACCTGGATGTTCTGCAACACTCCTGCAAATCTTGTTTGGACCGTTGGGCACTGCATGCACAACAACACCAAAACCTCTTCTCAACTGTGAAGCATGGAAGTATCATCATGATTTAGAACTGCTTTGCTGCTTCAAATATGGCAGGACTATCACTGCCGGCACTAAAAATTGCTTTGTAAATAAACTTCCTCATCAGTTTCTTCTCCTCAGCATCCCAGATAGTTTAGAAGAACTCGATGTTGCAACAGAAACTATTGACTCTCTTTTCCAGCACTTTAGACACAGTTGCTCCCCTGCGCTTAAAGAAGATTAAATAAAATAGTCCAACGCCATGGTACAACGAGCACACTCAGGCCCTTAAAACAGCAGCCAGAAAAATAGAGCGCAGCTGGAAGAAAACAAAACTAGAGGTCTTTCGTAATTTGTGGAAAGAGAGCATGATCGCATACAGAAAGGCCTTATAAACTGCTAGATCTGCTTATTTCTCGACTCTCTTAGAAGACAACAAACACAACCCTAGGTATTTATTCGATACAGTATCTAAATTAACCAAAAATAAAGCTGACCTTATGAACTTCTTTACATGTAAGATTGATACTGAGACTTTTAAAAAAGGACTAAAAATATTTTTTTTAGGAGAACTTATGACTTTTAACTATTCAATCTATTAGTATTTTATCCTTCTTAAATGATCTTAACTGTAGCAGTTATGAGATTTGTTCCAAATGTAAAGTGCAGTACAAATAAAATGTATTATTATTATCATTATGATAATATTAGGAATACAATTTTAACCATGCAGCCGTCTACTACAGTATCACATCAGACAGAGCATTGTAGTGTCACTGAGGAAAAATTACACTCATTCACTGCTATAGGAGAAGAACAATTGGCTAAACTCGTTAAATCATCAAAATCAACAACATGTATGCTCGACCCTATACCGACTAGGCTATTAAAAGAGATGCTACCAGAGGTCATAGATCCTCTTCTTAATATCATTAATTCGTCTTTGTCATTAGGATATGTACCGAAAACTTTCAAGTTGGCTATTATTAAACCACTTATTTAAAAAACGCTACACTGTAAAACCTAACAGTTGTATGTACTAAATAAAAATGAGTTCACTGCACTAAAATATTACAGAATGTTGTGTGGACACAATGACTGAAACAGAACTCAAACTGAATGAGTTCTAGCACATTTCTAGTTCCCAGCATGATAATTGGATAATAATTGTATTTTTAAGTGATTAAATAACTGATAATTGCGTATTGGTGGTGACACCTGATGATGGTAATGAGCAGAATCACTGAAGAAAAGAGAAACACAAGAACTACAACTGACTTCAGCCACAGCTTTAGATGAAATCAACTGAAGGATAAAAGAAGACATTAAATCTCTGTAGATCTCAGCAGAGTCAAGTCAACCTTGTTTATATAGCGCTTTTAACAATGCAGATTGTTTCAAAGCTGCTTTACAGTGTTAAACAGGAAAACAATGCAACATAATTTTATTCAGCCGTATAGCCATTCTGGAGAAAACGGTTATGTCATCAGTTCATTTCAATTATCATACAGTGACAGTGTGGGCTTTAGATCAGTAATTAGATCAGTAATTTAATTTATATGGTTAATTTAGTTTAATAATTAGATTTATTTGGATATTTAGTTGAAAAATTTAGAACAATTTAGTGTCCGCAACTGAGCACGCCAAGCCAGAGGCAACAGTGGCAAGGAAACCAAAACCCCATCAGGTGACCTAATGAAGAAAAATAAACCTTGTGAGAAACCAGGCTCAATCGGGGTGCCAGTTCTCCTCTGGCCAATTAACAAGCAGTGTATGATTATTATTCTGGTAACTTTACAGGTCAGAGGTCATAATAGATCGGAATATTCGAAGGATCGGAGGCAACAAGCCGGGGACGGGTTTATTGAGGATGATGTGTTGATTAAATAATTATTAAAGTGCAATATTCGAAAGATCGGAGGCAACACACTGGAGACGGGTTTATTGAGGATGACATATCGATTTATGAATTATTAAATTGTAATGTTCGAACAATCGGAGTCATCACTCCGGAGACGGGTTTATTGAGGATGCCGTGTCGACGATGCAATTTCAGGGGAGTCTAATTGACACGGTCTCTGCAGACACTTCAGGGTCATGCGTTGGTCTTCTCTGGGCGCAGGTCCACCATCTGATCTGGATATGGCCCGGATCCGGCTGACTGCAGTAAACCTCGGGATAAAACAGAGAAACTATCATTAGCGTAGATGCCATTCTTCTGATGATGTAACGAGTACATCAGGTGTTATTTCCGGTTCCGGCCGACCTAGTTAATGCAGCCTAACAATCATTTAATTGAAAAAGTTTTTTATGTGTAAAAGAGATGCGTTTTTAGTCTAGATTTAAACTGACAGAGTGTGTCTGCTTCCCGTACAATGTTAGGAAGACTGTTCCAGAGGAGGATTAAACAACTCCACAAACAGCATTACCAGCCTCACACATTACTAACCAGACTAACTTTATTTCTGTAATTTCTGTTATATTGAAAATAATAGTTTCGTTTGAATTCACCATGATGGTGTTCAGAGATTGCTTTTGTTGGGATCTTGACCCTTGACAAACCATGTCTTGCTCTGGCTGCTTAAATTGTGTTTACGAAGCACATTTGTTAAGGTAAGACAAGCCAAGAGAAAATCTGATCAGCTGGTTTTGGTTGCTTTTTGCTGATGATATTATTGTCGTGTAGTGGCTGAAGCATGCTCTGATGAGTATAATGCTCTGGTTATAGAGGTTTTGTGTTAATATTTTTTTTTATTTTTCATAATAGAATCTATGTGATCCTACAGCACACAATCAAAGATGGTTGTGTTAATCAAAAAATATGCAGAATTTAAATGAATAAAATTAATGCACTACAGATTTTAAACTACAACAGTACTCGGACCCACACACAAATCAAGAATCAGAGTATGAATCTCAACAATGGTGACAATCAAAAAAATATTCAGATAAAGATCAACTTTGAACATAAAACAAGCTACAAAAACATCAAAACAAACACAGCAAAAGTAAAAGCAAATAGTAAGAATCTTTGTCACAATTAGTCACAATTCAGATGCATAAATTATTCATGCCGCAATGCATGCTGGGACGCATGAGGAAGTTTTGATCGGTGGTACCCAGCATGCACTGCAGCAATGAAGCTTTTCATTGATTGTCACCATTGTTGAGATTCATACACAGCTTCTTGATGTCTGTGTGTGTCTTAGTAATGCCATTGACTGAAACCTTTTGAACACTACATGCACTCTGAAGGTGTAGAAATCGAATATTCAAACTGTTTATTCATTTTTCTACCTCTGAACGAAAAACGATAAATCAAGTCAAAATTTTGTTTTTCTAAAAAAAACAAAAAACACGCGGTTTTCTCATTTTTCAACTTTCAATATTAAATCAAATTCAACTGAACGAATGATACACAGATTCTAATGAATAACGTATTATTTTACATCACTTGGATGGCCGGGTGCGTATGCGTTGCTTACCTGGGGAACACATGAAGCTCAAGAAAGCACATCCATCCATAATAAACCTAGTCCACATGGCTCCGGTGGTTAATAAAGCCCTTCTGAAGCAAAGCGATGGGGTTTTAAAAGAAATATATCATATTTATAACGTTATAAAGTAAAATATCTTGCAAACTCAATGGACCCCGTCACCACCATTATAAAGCTTGGAAGCATCAGGATATTTATTAATATAATTTTCATTTTAAAGTGAACTACTCCTTTTAAGGATCTGCTGCTAACATCTTTGTGCCAGATACCACAGCACACCTTCAGGGGTCTAGTGGAGTCCATGCCTCCACGGTTCAGGGCTGTTTTGCCGGAAAAGGGGGGACACAAAACACAATATTAGGAAGGTGGTCATAATGCTATACCTGATCAGTGTATTACAAACTATGCACTCTGTAGTAAGTATATAGTAGATTGGATCCATGTATGTCAATGCTTTACTAACAACATTGCTTGGGTGGAAACTCCTGCAGAATTGATCATGGAGAACAGTGCAATCAATTTAATTCTGTAATATGCCCTCCTAGGAATTTAGGTGCTGGCAATTTGATTGAGATTACCTGATAGCACCAATTATTAATCCAAATGAACATAAAAGGAAAGGATGCCTGCTCAAACCCAGCCAGACCGCACAGCATTTAAGAAACACTGCATTGCACGGTGAATGTAATCACAGTGCCTATAATCTGATGTCATACATCACTGACATGCTACTGTTACCGGTTAATTTGAGCTATTGCAACATTTTAATCAATTTTTATGCAGGGTCACAACTTCCACAAGGGGCCGTTCAAACTTCCAGACACTTTTCGCCAATGTGTTACCACTCTCCAGGTGTGAGTAGAAGGATTCAAGGACAACTCAACGTTATAAAATAAAAACAACCTGGATGTAATCTGCCTCTGGGATGGGGCTAGACGCACAGTTCATCTGGAGGCGATAAGAGAAGGTATAACATCATTACACCCACACTGGGACACTCATCTTGTTGAAATGCTTTATCACACTCACGTCAACAGCCAGGAACCCTGGGTAATAAATCTTATCTAATTCTGTAGAGAAGCAAGGTCTGGCAGGAGAGAGTAGATAAACAAGAGGGCAAGAGCTCAGCTAGATCTTTGCATTTTAAAATGTGTGGAATCTAGATATAGCCATCTGATCTAAGAGTAGTCAGTAAGAATAATTTGTATTTGTCAGTAGTCCGTTTGTAAATGGATGAGTTTGGAATAGCTGTAATCAGAAAGGACTGATGTTTAGGAAGTTGATTGGCATGATGCTTCAATGCATAGGAAAGAACAATCACACACTGTAAAACCTAACAGTTGTATGTACTAAATAAAAATGAGTTCACTGCACTCAAACATTACAGAATGTTGTGTGGACACAATGACTGAAACAGAACTCAAAATGAATGAGTTATAGAACATTTCTAGTTCCCAGCATGATAATTGGATAATAATTGTATTGTTAAGTGATTAAATAAGTGATAATTGCTAATTGGTGGTGACACCTGATTATGGTAATGAGCAGAAGGAAATAGAAACACAAGAACTACAACTGACTTCAGCCACAGCTTTAGATGAAATCAACTGAAGGATAAAAGAAGACATTAAATCTCTGAAGATCTCAGCAGAGGAGGATTAAACAACTCCACAAACAGCATTACCAGCTTCACACATTACTAACCTAACTAACTTTATTTCTGTCATTTCTGTTATATTGAAAATAATAGTTTTGTTTGAATTCACCATGATGGTGTTCAGTGTTTGCGTTTGTTGGGATCTTGACCCTTGACAAAACATGTCTTGCTCTGGCTGCTTTAACGAAGCACATTTGTTATGATAAGAAAAGCCAAGAGAAAATGTGATCAGCTGGTGTTGGTTGTTTTTTACTGATGATATTATTATACTGACGTATTATTCATAAAAGAACCTATGTGATTCTACTGCACAATAGCCAGGACGGTTGTGGAAATCGAACTATATGCAGGATATATATGTATAAAATTAATGCACAGAGTGCTTTAGTCTATGACAGTTTTTGGACACACACAGAGATGAAGAATCAGCGTATGAATCTCAACAATGGTGACAATCAAAAAATATATTTAGATAAACAGATCAACTTTGAACATAAAACAAGCTACAAAAACATCACAACAAACACAGCAAAAGTAAAAGCAAATAGTAAGAATCAAAGAAAATTAGTCACAATTCAGATGCATAATTTATTCATGCCGCAATGCATGCTGGGACACATGAGGGAGTTTTGATTGGTGGTATCCAGCATGCACTGCAGCGTGAAGCTTTTCATTGATTGTCACCATTGTTGAGATTCATACGCAGATTCTTGATATCTGTGTGTGTCTAAGTAAAAACAAAGATTAAAACTGCATTACAACTTTTGAGCACTACATGATTTTAAAATTTAGCATATTCAATTACCAGACATGGGGACTTGTGACTTGGACTCCAGTCAACTCAAGTCTCTTAGTAGTGGAAAGTTTGGATCATTTTACTGTCTCGGATCTTTGAGTCTCGTTCAGCAAAATGAACGAATCTATTTTCGAGTCATTTTGTTCATTTCAGAAAAATATAATTAAAATGACATGTTAAATAGCCCAACCCATCTAGTAAGCCTACTTATGAAAATGTTGAATACATTTGTACAACTAAATAAAAATAAACTAAAGGGTACTGCAACCAAAGCAAAATGATAAGAAACGTTTAATTAATTGATTAGCTGTTGGGTCAGGCTATTGCAGTCTAACTCTGTTAGTTCACCTCACATCCTGATCCGAGACATTCTTTCTTTTGCAACTTCATATTTATCACGTTTGTTCTCCGCCTCTCGTGTCTTCGAACTCCTCGAGACGTTAGTTGTCGACTCGTCTGTGTCTGACTCTGATCTGGGGCTGGGCCATGTGACACAGGTCCGGGAACAGAATGATTAGTTCATCTTTTGAGTCTCGAGTTCGGGTTTGAGTCTTTCGTTCTTCCTGTCAGTCCCATAGAGTCTATGCTGTCAGTAGCGGAAACAGAAAAGATTCGTTCTTTCGAGTTCGGGTTTGAGTCTTTCGTTCTTCCTGTCAGTCCCATAGAGTCTATGCTGTCAGTAACGGAAACAGAAAAGATTAGTTCTTTCGAGTCTCGAGTTCGGGTTTGAGTCTTTCGTTCTTCCTGTCATATATATATAATTCTCAGTTAATATCAGACATAAACAAATATGGGAAATATATTGACTATTCAAGTCTAACATCACAAATTCAAGTCAATTAGACTATTACTCGTTTTGAATCAACTGTATTTTATTCTTCTCTATTGAGTTATATATATATTTTTTTTGTCCTTGTGTTATTAATGAATAAAAATCAGTTTAAAAATGTTACCTAAACCTTGTAACATAGCTTATAGGCCTATAGCACCTATACAAAAACATATTACACACACACACATATATATCTCTATCTATCTATCTATCTATCTATCTATCTATCTATCTATCTATCTATCTATCTATCTATCTATCTATCTATCTATCTATCTATCTATCTATCTATCTATCTATCTATCTATCTATCTATCTATCTATCTATCTATCTATCTATCTATCTATCTATCTATATGTGTGTGTGTGTGTGTGTGTGTGTGTATGCGTGTGTGTTTGTGCTATATGATTCAAAATGAGTAATAGTCTAATTGACTTGAATTTGTGATGTTAGACTTGAATAGTCAATATATTTCCCATATTTGTTTATGTCTGATATTAACTGAGAATTATATATAAAAAAATAAATAAAAAAAATAACTACGTGCTTGTTAGTAAAAAGGTTGTGAACTAGTGTTCAATACGGTGAGAAGTCACACGTGACTAAAGAACGAATGACTCAAACGTCAAACCCGAAAGACTCGAAAGAACTTATCTTTTCTGTTTCCGTTACTGACAGCATAGACTCTATGGGACTGACAGGAAGAACGAAAGACTCAAACCCGAACTCGAAAGAACGAATCTTTTCTGTTTCCGCTACTGACAGCATAGACTCTATGGGACTGACAGGAAGAACGAAAGACTCAAACCCGAACTCGAGACTTGAGACTCGAAAGATGAACTAATCATTTTTGTTCTTTCCAGTACAGATTCAGCGTAATGCGCATGCGCGGTCAACACAAAATGAACGAATCACTCTCTGAGACAACTCGGTAGTCCCGAGTCATATTAAAGATTCGTTCAAAATGAACGAATCGTTCATGAACGACACATCACTAGAGTCTCTATTTTTATGACTTGTGACTTGACAAAAAATTAAATACTTGAGACTTGACTCGGACTTGGAAGTTAAAGACTCGGGACTTGATTTGACTTGAGACACGATGACTTGAATGACTTGAGTGTTAATCACATCATGTTTTCAGTTTGAATATAAAATATATAAATTATTTTTTAAAATAAAGTTGCCCCAGCTGGAGTGCAGGCTGAGAATAGCGTTGTCATGACTGGATCATGACACTATCATCAGTCAAGCCCTCTCGTACGCACACCACGCCCATTTAGATCAGATATCACATCAACATGTCAGCCGGAGGGGAACCGAGGGTCATCGCTTTCGGCTTCAACAATTATTCGCAAGATGGCAAAAGACGAACAGCGTTGCAAGACATGCAACATAAAAATCACAGACAGCCAGACGACAACCTCCAATTTCGTCCGACATTTGAAGAGCCATTCTGCCCAGTAAGTGCTTGTCAATTTGTTAATGTTATCTGGTTAGTTGGTAGTTAGCTAATGTAATAATAGCTAAAGTAGCCACTATCCCAGGGGTCACCAACATGGTGCCCGCTGGCACCAGGTTGCCCGCAAGGACCACATGAGTTGACCGCGGGTCTGTTCTAAAAATAGCTCACCGTAGCAGCTGCGTTCAGTCGCTTCCGTGTTTATTTAAACGCAGGGCTCCAGACTGAAGCCGAATATATACTAGTGTCTGTAAATATTCAACTGCAAAATGCTCCTGCATGTTCTGCGTCTGTGTGGATGACGGGCGCGCGCACTCGCTCTTGTAGTCTCTGCCGACACGAACGCATAAACCGTCACTTCATGAGAATTTACCGTTTCATTTGAGAAAACTGGGTGCGTCTCATTCAGCTCCTGGTCCAGTAGTCAGGGCACTGATCAGGACACAAGTCAATGGGACTGAACTAGGGAGCTGATTGAGACGTGCACCCACTGTCATATCATGAACACAGACACTCAAAGGTATTCAATTCACGGCAACACGTCAAAATAAAAGTTCGGTTTAACGTGAAGAAATTGACTACAGATTGTAGCCTACAGTAAATTTAGCTACGTCTCTATGTAATAATAATACATATCTACTAATAATAATAATTATGAAATAAATAATACTAATTATATAATTATTAATGGTTGCTTATTTTTCACTTGATCTTTCATTTATAAACAATGTTTACTTTTAAACAGCATACAGCCTTTACATGTTTATGTATTATTTACTTATGATTATCATCATAAATAATAAACATTGATTTAAAAAAAATAGTTAAATAAAATAATTTGCTGTGGTACCAAAATTGGTACAGAGTACCGTCAAATTTTTATGGTATTGGTACCGACTACTGGAACTACTACTACACTCTTTCAGGTGTAAAACAGTTCGGATAGTTGTTAATGTGGGAATTATGATGCATTATTTAAGAGTTTTAAGTATTATATAACATGAGTAGCTCTCTGTGACTAAAAAGTAGCTCTCAAATGAAAAAAGGTTGGAGACCCTTGCTGTTATTTGTTTTATGGACTTAATGTTGAAAATTTTAAACATTTTACATTTAAATTTAAAACACTGTTGGCAGAAGTGAAAAATAAATATTTTTATGAAGTTACAATTTAGTTTGATTCCATGATGTATTTTACTGAATATGAGTATTTACAATGCAAATCCAAATTATTGTAATTTACTGACAGTTACTTATATCTTGTCTTTTCACTTTATTAAGATCAGATTCTGCAGGTAAAATTACAATAAGCTGACTTGACTTGGACTTGACTTGACCTACTACAGGACTTGACTTGACTTGACTTGCCCAAGAAAAAAATACTTGGGACTTGCTTGAGACTTGAAGGTTCAGACTTGAGACTTACTTGAGACTTGCACATGTGTGACCTGGTCCCATCTCTGTCAATTACCACAACAGTGCTGGATCTTGTGCTGCTGAATCACGTAGGCACCATTATGAATAATACAAATATTAAGAACACAATACTGCTATAACCAGAGCATAAGACTGAGTGAGATCAGTGACAGTGACTTAAGCCACCACATGATGATTGTACCAACATCACCTAACCACATTTTCTCTAGGCATTTCTTACCATAACAAATGTGCTTTCTAAACACAAAGTTAAAGCAGCCAGAGGAGAAAAAAAAATGAAATGTTTAAGGGTCAAGAGCCCAACTAAAGAAAAGACTCATCTCCATTATGGTGACATGATGAATGATTGATCAATTAAACTATTTTTTTCATTAAAACAGAAATGACAGAAATAAAGTCAGTCTGGTTAGTAATGTGTGAAGCTGGTTGTGCTGTTTGTGGAGTTGTTTAATCCTCCTCTGCTGAGATATTCAGAGATGTAATGCCTTCTTTTATCTTCTGTTATTTCATCTAAAGCTGTGGCTTAAATCAATTGTAGTTCTTGTGTTTCTCTTTCCTTCTGTGATTCTGCTCATTATCATCAGGTGTTCATAAGTAATGCTCAATCATCACTTAATGAATCACTTAATTACTCAACTGCAACATATATTAAGAATCATTTAAAAAAAAGTCTATTAGTGTACTCAACTGAAATGAGCGTAGAGTACTCATAACTGTTGGTTTTTAAACTCAAATTATTTGAGGTAATAAGTTTCCTCAAATGTAATGAGTTTGCTTAACTCATTGGGTTTGACTTTGTGTGTGCTATTGTGAGCTAGCAGTAACTAGCAAGCTCTCTGAGTTAATTTAAAGTTTGTTATTTCTGTTGTTTTACTCATTATAGTGAAGTTTTAGCTGTAAAAATTATTTGAATGCAGTGTAAAGTTTAATTGGATATTAAGAAATATCCTTGGTTTAGTGGACTCAATTAAAATAAGTTCAGAGTACTCATAACTACAGTTTTTCTTTACTTCAATTAAGTTTGGTAAACTCAATTTAATTGAGGTAATCAGTTTCCTCAAATTAAATGAGTTAGCTTAACTTGTTGGGTTTTACAGTGCACATGCCATTTTATTAATAGCTCAATTGTTCTGATTGAGCAATAACAGCACTGAGAATAAATTAAGACATTTAAGCCCTGTTTACACTTGGTATTAAGATGTGTTTTGCACAAGTAGACGAGGGAGACACATTCCCATTTACAGCTGGTGATTTAATCCATCTCTTTTGTCCACTTTTTCTTACTTCTGTCCAGATTTCTTCAAGGGGAGGGTCAAAGAAGATGTGTGGGTAAATGTATGGGCTTTTTCAGATCTTTCAATCTAATGGACAACATAAGTGCACGCAATTTACATATGACTCATGGAGATGACGGAAAAACATACAGAGAGCAGCAGCTTTTGTTTCTGCTCTGATAGACGCAAGACTGTGCCGAACGCTGAGAGTGTGTGTTAGAAATTAGGAATGAGGAAATAACATTGTGCTTTCTTTTTCATCTTCAAACCAAACTTGGGTCTTCAGCCGACAAAGTTTAAATCCCGTCAGGCTACCACGCTTCCCATAATGAATAATTTATATAGACAATATAGGGCTTTTTTATGTAATTTATGCTAAATGAATTCAAATGTAATTATGACTTTTCTTTTAGTAATGACACTTCAGAGCTCTTTTCTAATTCATAACAAATTTCTGGTTAATAATTAATAACAGTGCGTTAGTCCCTGTATTAGGTTTGTAGTTTTATTCAAAGACACAGTGCCTCCATGCTCCAGTGGTCTGGTCCAGTCTCGAGCCTCTCAGCCTTGCGCATGTTCTCCATGTCCCTGGCCAGTTGCCCATCCTGTCTGCTTTCATGCATTAAGATTCACAGCAGCACCGCTGCGCAGTAATGACAGCTCAAAGACCCTTTTAAGCAAATTTAGTGTGTCTTCATTTTTTGCACAGGCGTTCCAACATGGCGTGCCATTGTCAGTTCACTCTATCCTCTCGTTGTGGGTCATTGCTTTTTTCTTTCCTTTTCTCTTAATCTCTCTTTTCCTTGTCCAAATCTTAGGGTCAACTTTTACTGTTAGCATAGCACAGTTATGGCTAGTATAATATTATACAACACTATTTAGCTGCAAATTGCTTCTTTCTCCATTTTCCCATGGCTCTAGAGTCATTAGTCATATGGCATTTAGGCTCAGGTGACTGGCTTAAAACAACTTGGCAGCAGCCAACACCCATGAGCCGCCATAAGCAAAGACTGTAGATTTCATACATTAGATTAGATTAGATTAGATTCAACTTTATTGTCATTACACAAGTACAAGTACAAGGCAACGAAATGCAGTTTAGGTCTAACCAGAAGTGCAATAGCAGCAAGTGCAGGATATACAATGGATGCGTAAGTGCAGGACATAAAAATGTTCTGAATATATATAAATATGTATAAGTAGAGAGATGGTTATTACTATAAGTAGAACTGAATTTACAGATGAATATATACAGTGAATAAATATACAGATGGCTATTTCTATAAACAGAATTTACAGGTGAATATGTACTAGAATATAATATACAGATGGCTATTACTATAAACCGAATTTACAGGTGAATATGTACTATGAATATAATATACAGATGGCTATTACTATAAACAGAATTTACAGGTGAATATGTACTATGAATATAATATACAGATGGCTATTACTATAAACCGAATTTACAGGTGAATATGTACTATGAATATAATATACAGATGGCTATTACTATAAACAGAATTTACAGGTGACTATGTACTATGAATAAATATACAGACGGTTATTACTTGAACAGAATTTTACAGTTAGAGGTATACAATAATATGTTAGGCTAATATGAGGAATATAGCAGTGGATTAAGTTAGTACAATAAATTATGGACAGAGCTATCCGAAGAAAGTGTAAAAGTGCAGTGAAAAGTGGTTGCATATTCCAGTTAGAAGTACGGTGCAAAATGCAAATGTAAACATTGTTACTGTAAATACAGTCGGCAGTGCAAATGAGCATAATCCAGTTACGGTATGGTGGTGCAGAATGCATAAGTAAACAGTTGTTACTGTAATAAACAGTCGGTAGTGCAAATAACAAAGTGAATGTAGGTGTGAGGTAGGAGAGTTCGCAGTTTATGAGGGAAGTGGATCAACGGGGGTTTGAGTTCAGCAAAGAGACAGCTCTGGGGAAAAAACTGTTCTTTAGTCTGCTGGTCCTGGTCCGGTGAATCCTGAAACGCCTGCCGGAGGGCAGGAGAGAAAACAGTCTGTGGGCTGGGTGAGAGGAGTCCTTGAGGATGCTGCGAGCTCGATGCAGGCAGCGTTTCCTCTGGATGTGTTCGATGGCAGGCAGTGGAGTCCCTGTGATGCGCTGGGCAGTTTTCACCACCCGCTGCAGTGCCTTGCGCTCCGCAACAGAGCAGCTCCCATACCACACTGCCACACAGTTGGTCAGGATGCTCTCTATTGCGCAGCGGTAGAAGTTCACCAGGATAGCCGAGGAGAGCTGATTCTTCCTCAGTGTCCTCAGGAAGAAGAGGCGCTGGTGAGCCTTCTTGACCAGGCTGGAGGTGTTGGTCGTCCACGACATGTCCGCCGAGATGTGGGTCCCCAGGAACTTGAAACTGGAGACACGCTCAACAGCCATTCCATTGATGTGGATGGTGTCGTGTGTGCCTCTTGACTCCTTCCTGAAGTCCACGATGAGCTCCTTCGTTTTGGTGGTGTTGAGGAGCAAGTTATTATCAGCGCACCATGTGGCCAGGTGCTGGATCTCCTCCCTGTAGGCAGTCTCATCGTTGTTGCTGATGAGACCAATCACCGTAGTGTCGTCCGCAAACTTGACGATGGAATTAGTTCCATACACAGGCTTGCAGTCGTAGGTGAAGAGGGAGTAGAGAAACGGACTTAGCACACAGCCCTGTGGTACACCAGTGTTAAGAGTGATGGATGTGGAGCAGGTGGATCCTGAACGAACATTCTGGGGTCTGTCAGTTAGGAAGTCCAAAATCCAGTTGCACATTGAAGTGTTGATGCCCAGGTCTCCAAGTTTGGCAATTAACTTGGATGGGATGACAGTGTTGAATGCTGAGCTGAAGTCAACAAACAGCATGCGTGCATACGTGTTCTTATGGTCCAGATGGGTGAGCACAGAGTGCAGTGCCATGGAAACGGCATCCTCTGTGCTCCTATTGCTGCGGTAGGCAAACTGGTGTGAGTCCAATGTGGATGGTATAGAGTCTTTTAGGTGTTCCAGGACCAGCCGCTCAAAGCACTTCATGACGATGGGTGTGAGTGCTACAGGGCGGTAGTCATTAGGGCACCTCGGGCTGGAGTGTTTCGGCACTGGCACAATGGAAGTGCGTTTAAAGCATGATGGTACAGCTGCTTGGGCGAGAGACAGGTTGAAAATGTCTGTAAAAACCCCAGCGAGCTGCTCCGCACATGCCCTGAGCACACGTCCAGGGATGTTGTCTGGTCCAGCAGCCTTGTGTGCGCTGATCCGGCTCAGTGCCTTGCAGACATCTGTGGAGGAGAGTGTGATTGGTGGGTGGTCAGCTGAGGGTTTGAGCTTGGTGGCAGTTTCTCTGTTGTCTCTTTCAAAACGAGCATAAAAGTAATTTAGCTCATTCAGGAAGTTGACATCAGTGGCTGCGGGGGTGGAGTGGGGGGGTTTGTAGTCACTGATGGCCTGGATGCCCTGCCACATGCGTCGAGGGTCAGAGTTGGAAAAGTGACCCTCTATCTTTAGCTTGTAGCAGTGCTTGGCCTTTTTGATGCCCCTCTTCAGGTTTGCCCTGGATGCGCTGTAGGCTTGTGCATCTCCTGATCTGAAGGCAGTGTTGCGTGACTTCAACAGGAGTCGTACTTCCCTGTTCATCCAAGGCTTCTGATTAGGGTATGTGGTGATCTGTTTCTGGGTTGTAACACTGTCGATGGTGGTATTGATATGATCCAATACTGAGGAAGTGAATGAGTCAATGTCCGTGTGAGCGCCACTGGTGGCTTGAGAAGCAAACATACTCCAGTCTGTGTTAAGAAACCTTTCCTGGAGTGTGGAGTCTGCCCCCGCAGGCCACACCTTGATGGTTTTCATTGATGGCTTCACGCGGTTGATGAGGGGTGAATATTTGGGTCTGAGAAACAAAGAGAGGTGATCTGACTGTCCCAGGTGGGGGAGGGGTGTCGCAACGTAAGCTCCGGCCATGTTTGTATATACATGGTCTAAGGTTTTGTTTCCTCTGGTGTGGCAGGAAACATGCTGGTGAAACTTGGGTAGCACTGACTTTAAGTTTGAGTGATTAAAGTCACCTGCAACAATAAACGCAGCTTCCGGGTGATCAGTCTGTTGTTTACTGATGGCTGCGTGAAGTTCTTTCATAGCAAGCTTGGCATCAGCATCGGGTGGAATATAGGCTGCTGTGATAATGGTGGAGGTGAACTCCCGGGGTAGATAAAACGGTCTACATTTAACCATGAGAAACTCCAGGTTAGCTGAACAATGACTCCCAACAATAGCAGAGTTTGTGCACCAAGCTTTGTTAATATAAATGCACAATCCGCCCCCTCTGCTCTTCCCGGAGCCATCTAATGTTCTGTCCGCCCGGAGTGTGTGGCGTCCCGCTAGCTCGATAGCGGTGTCCGGTATTCCGCTGTTTAACCAGGTTTCCGTGAATATTAGGACGTTACAGTTCAAAAGTTTCTTACTGTGTGTGATGCTGAGTCGAATCTCCTCCATTTTGTTCACTAGCGACCGTACATTGGCAAGGAAAATGCTGGGTAAAGAGAGCCGATGAGGAGTAAGCGTTAGCTTAGCACGCGTTCCTCCACGTCTCCCCCGCCTTTGTTTACGATCACGCCGCCGTCTGCGTGCACTTCCGCCCGGCCGGGTAGAGTGCAGAGTCACCGGTGTCTTAGCGATCTCAGGAAGGAGTTGTAGATTGTCCATAAAACTGTCGGAAATTCGCAAACCAATATCCAAAAGCTCAGCGCGGGTGTACGATGTAAAGGCACAACTGTTCTGTGCGAACAGACCCGAGAAGAACAGGAAAAATACCGCAAAATTGCAGAATCTGGAGAGAACCAGAGCCTCGCGATCTACTCGCGCCGCCATCTTGGATCAAGAGGCATCATTTCCTTGTATATAAAACTCCCTTCCTACATTTTCTCAGTGAATATTCTGTTCACTCGCACAAAGAAAATGTTACATAAAAAAAGAAAAATGGGTTATAAATAATGATCTGATTCATGGTATCACTGTAAACCATAACGCTCAAAATAATTAATTGGTTTGAGTAGGGCAAAATCAAATTAAACAAATTAGTTCAATCAAGTCAACTTTTATTCTAACTTTCTATTTCTGTTGAGTTCACGAAACATATTTTAAGTAATATGAATTGCTTCATTGTTTTGAGTTCTATGAAACTGTTTCTTTTAATTAAGACAAACTTTTATTGTCCGTAAGACCTTCGTTCATCTTGAGAACACAAATGAAGATATTTTTGATGAAATTGGAGAGCTCTCTGACCTCTCCATAGACAGCTATTTAATTAACACTTTCAAGGTCCAGAAAGGTATTAAAAATATTGTTAAAATAGTCCATGTGACTCCAGTGGTTCAACCTTAATTTTATGAAGCATCGAGAAAATTTTTTGTGCTAAAAAACAAACAAACAAAAATAACGACTTTATTCAACAATTTATTCACGTCTGTGTCAGTCTCCTGCGCTAAATACAGTGCTCCGCTTCTGAGTTACGTCAGAGCTACACTGTAAAATCTAAAGTTGTATGCACCAAATAAACATGAGTTCACTGCACTCAAATATTACAGAATGTTATCTGGACAAAATGACTGAAACAGAACTCAAACTGAATGAGTTATAAAACATTTCTAGTTCCCAGCATGATAATTGGATAATAATTGTATTTTTAATTGATTAAATAAGTGATAAGTGTGCATTAGTGATGAACACCTGATGATAACGAGAAGAATAACAAAAGGAAAGAGAAACACAAGAACTACAACTGACTTCAACTACAGCCTTAGATGAAATCAACTGAAGATAAAATAAGACATTATATCTCTAAAGATCTCATCAGAGGAGGATTAAACAACTCCACAAACAGGATTACCAGCTTAATGCATTACTAACCAGACTGACTTTATTTCTGTCATTTCTGTTATATTGAAAATAATAGTTTCGTTTGAAGTCACCATGATGGTGTTCAGTGTTTGCTTTATTTGGGCTCTTGACCCTTGACTCTTTAACACTTGTTTTTCTCTGGCTACTTTAACTGTGTGTTTATGAAGGATATTAGTTATGGTAAGAAAAGTCAAGAGTGATTGTAATTGTTTTTGCTGATTTACTGATCTCATTCAGAATCTAATGCTCTGGTTATAGTGATATTATTTTTTGTATTCATAATAGAAGCCATGTGATTCTATAGCACACGATCCAGGACGGTTGTGGTAATTGAACAATATGCAGGATTTAAATAAATAATATTGGTGAACAAAAGATTTTGATCTGCGGCATTACTTAGACAAACACAGACATCAAGAATCAGCGTTTTTTGAATCTCTACAATGGTGACAATCAAAAAAATATTCAGATAAACAGATCAACTCTGAACATAAAACAAGCTACAAAACATCACAACAAAAACTGCAAAAGTAAAAGCAAATAGTAAGAATCAAAGAAAATTAGTCACAATTCAGATGCAAAATTTATTCATGCTGCAATGCATGCTGGGACCCATGGGGAAGTTTTGATTGGTGGTACCCAGCATGCAGTGCAGCATGAAGCTTTTCATTGATTGTCACCATTGTTGAGATTCATACAAGGATTCTTGATGTCTCTGAGTGTCTAAGTAATGCCATTGATTAAAACCTTTTGACCATTACATGATCTTACATATTAGTCTATTACCACAACAGTGCTGGATCTTGTTAGCCTGACGTCGTCATACTCAATTCTAGTCAGAATATGAGTCTGATACTGCTCCGTTGGGCTGTGATTATGGGGCGTGTTTCAACCGAACCAGGAAAGATCTCAATTGGATAGACCTACAACCAATCAGAGCAACGGAGCGACGCATAACGTTAGTTGTCAAATGTCAACAGAACTCAACTGCACTGTGTTGCCATGTCCGCGGGTTGAAGCGACCCCAATTATGTGATATACAAACCCATGAATGCGATTTTTAGCTGCCAGCCCTGCCAAAATAACACATATTTTACCCCTCAAATGCCTTTTTTTCCCGAAGCCCCCCCTGGAAAGCTATTGGGCTTGTTTTTGGCTAGTTTTGAGGAACGTTAGCAATTGGGTTTTGTTGTAAAAACTTGGCAACCCTGTCTGCACGCACGCTGGAATAAGTAGCCTAACGTTAGAAGAAAAACATGTAAACGATCTTTGCCGGTGTTGTAAAAAAAAAGAATTTAAGGATACACAGAGTACTTACCAACACGATCATCATTTTTGAGAGAAATAGTAAAGGTGAATGCATATACGAACAAGTTCTCCGTTTAGGATTAGAACAAATTCAACCCAAGCGGCTTTTGATGACGTGGATGATTACGTTAATGTTGATAATTTGTCCATCATCGTCTAAAGCCCGCCCTGACAATTTCATTGGTCCGAACAGTTTCTGTTCGGGGATAATTACTTCTCTACCGATCAATTCCAGACCGAACTGCCCGAGTAAAAATGTTGTGGCCTTGCTTGGCAGTTGTCCCCCCATGACCCCCCCTCCCCTTAATTCTAGGGGAGGCTTTATCATGTAAATGAACATGCTGTGAGCTACACAAATGCAAATCAGAGTAGCAGCAGGGGGAGTTTTATCTAGGTTCTGAATTTTTTTAACTAAAACATGTTTAAAGTTTAAGTTAAAATGTTAACTTAAATTTAAGCTAAATGTACTCGTTTTAGTTCACATTACTAAATTTTTAGGGCAACCAGTTTGCTCAAATTTTTTAAGTAGATTCAACTTGTCCGGGCTCACAGTGTAGATTAATTACTCTGTATGTCATTAAAAAAATACAGGACAGCAGTTCATGTCTTCAACCTTTAGAGAGGTTATGTGATGCAACAAGACAATGAACCAAAGCACACAAATAAATCAAGTAAAGCATACAGTTTACATACCAAAATTAATTTTTCCACCCTGCACTGTGAATGATTTTTTAAATGGCTATTAATCATAAATGTGAAAAGTACAAGTTTGTGTGTTTATAGTTAAGTCAGATTGTGTTTTTCTGTAATTGTCATTTAAATTGAGCTCACACCACATTTTATGAATTATCAATGCAGATTTTCAAGAGGTGGTTTCCTGGACAGGGTTTAAATTATGCCAAGAGTAGGCCTAATCTAGTAAATCGCGAGTTAAAAAATTGTTGCCTGGAACAAAGATTAAGCACAGATTACTAACACCTGGACTATGAGTCCTGAACTAAAATAAACTGGATTCATTTACAGTTTTATCTAATTGCTTACACACAATTTCTGAAAATATGGCTCCATTTCTTGTAACTCTACACACAAAACACACAACATGCAAAACATCAGACATCGCTTGCAAAAGCAACACTTTGTGCAAAACTATTTTAACTCTTCCAAAAATGTTGTTTTTGCATATATCTAGCTACACACAAATATGCACAACTGAGGAATTTACAGTTGAACTGAAATCAGCTGAACTGAATCAACACTGAAGTCACTTGAGCTGAATATTGACACTATATTGGCTTGTTAGAGCCGGTTTACAGCAGAATTTGTTTTGAACTTGTTACTGAAGCTGCTATGAAACAATATATTTTGTTGTATGCATATTCTTTCTTTCTCAAACCTTAGTTTTGATTTCTAAGTGATCAATTTATGTATAAGTGTTTTCACACATTATCATTGGCTGTATGGGTCCTCAGTAAATTAATGGCATTTAAATGGCAAAAGTTATTCTTGTCTCTATAACTTATGGCTTCCTAAAGACACGTTTATGGGTAAATAAAATATTAATAATATAAATAAAATGAATATCAAAACATATTTTAAATATAATGAAGTCATTTTATTATAGTACTCATCAGATGTTCCTGGAAACAAAACAGAGACAGAACAGTATAAACAAACTATACAACAAACTAAACACCAAATTACAAAAACATTATTATGTGAAAGTGAATAAAGTTGTGTGTGTGTTTTCAGTTATAAATATGTGCTGTGTAAATTAGCCTATATATACTTTTAGAAAGTATATATAGCCTAACTTTAAAAAACAAACAATAACCCATATAGATAAATTATAATAATTGTATAATATTAAGCATTTACTTAATATACATTGTAACATTAGGCTACTTTACTCTAGCACAGTAGTCAGTTAAGCAATTAATTAATATATTATATTAATATGTATGTAGCCTAGGCTACATCTAAAGGTAAGTCTGCTTTAAAAAAATATATATATTACACTTCGACATGTACAGAATGTGCGCATTAAAGCTACACTGTGTGATATTTTCCCCCATCTAGTGGTGAACTGGTATATGACCATCCAGTGAATTTTAGTTTCTGTTCTGTTCAATTCCGATTTCGTTTTAACTCCTACGGTGGCCGATTTAGTCCAAGATTAATATGGCTTCCAGTTCGACCTCGTCCACATTCGACACGGTGCCTGTGGGATATTCTGTGCGCAGTGGGATGGTTGGAACTCAACTGGCCTAATTATTCGGCTAGAAAGAACTGCAGCTAATCCAGAGTGAACTTTGATGATAGTAATGTTTATTCAGTCATCCAATTGCAAGGCATAAACAGGTTTGCATGGATATGTACATAAATGTGGTTTCTGTGAGAGAACAAATTAGGATGGTAAATATACATGATAATGACATGACAGAATATACACAGTTAAGAACTGTATAACTACACTTATAAGTTACATTTGTATAATGTAACCGTAAACCAGAGCTTATTGTACCATATATTAGGCGCTAAATGCAGCTGCATTAAAAGGAGCGGAGCTGCCGCTGCTAACAAGCGGTGTCCGGTTACAAAAGTGTGTGCGCAGGTTTAGCTCTGTATAACAAGTGTTAATATGCTGATCAGACCTGATACATATTTCCATCAACATACATTACAAGCAAATATTTTCTATAAACGAATAAACATTGTTAATAACTGAATGATTATTCAAATAGGTGAGCATTACGCTATTGTATGTCGACACAAAAATACTTCTGAGGTGACATCAACTGAATTACGCGATGACACACTCTGAAACACGTCTACAATGACAATAACTATTATTACTTACGGAGTTATTAACGCACAGAAATACCACACAAGGAAAAACAGACTTTTGAGGAATAAACAAGCCAGGAAAACTCTGTATAACTCTGTTACTGGAGCTGCTGAGATGAAAACTCTCTGTGCATGCACCAGACAAGTCTGAACAAGTTGACGCGCACAGTGTTAAAACCGGTTAAAACGCGGAAGGCGAAGCTTGAATTTACGGGTATGTCCCTCGTTGGCTAATGTACTTTCAAGATGGAGGAGCAACATGGCGACCACCGTTAGATCCCATTACCTTATGTATTTTCAATGGCATATTATAAACTTACGAGAATACTTTATTACTTGAAAGAAGTAAATATACATTAATGAGCACATATATTTTTGAAAGAACTAAGTGTTTTTAGCTAAGAATAGACTAAAAAAGTTACACAGTGTAGCTTTAAGAAACACGTTCAAATGTGTCTTCTTAACATGTTAAAACTGTGCGTCGACCGTGTGTGTATGCCTGTTACACGACCAGAATGTGCGTGTCTACACATACAAAAGAAACACGTAAAAAATTGCTGCGTTGACACGGAAAACAGTGCGTGTTGAAACAGTCATAAGTCACGCGTTTCGTATAAAGAGATTTGGCCCCGGGCACGTTCCATAGTAGAGCCCTAGTCCAATGACGTGCGAGGTCGAGGTCATGGCCATGACGCGTAGAAGACGAGCTTTAAACTTTTTTTTACATTTCCTATGTTTTTTGCTGCTTTCCTTTTTCGTGATCAACTATGACAGGACGCCGTCTTTAGCTCAATCTCTGCATGGACGCGACCAACTTTTTCGACTAATTTTCAGGAGGCTGTCTTCGTCTTCACAACTCTGAGGCAAACTGCAGGCGCTATGAACCAGAGCACGGGTAATGTAACGTTACGATTTAAAGAATATGCTTTTATTCAGCTGTATAAGGAAATGGATGCGTTAATAGATCCGAGCTTAAAACTGCACATTTTGTTTACACAGACTATCCTCGCCTCATAACGAAGCCGTGACCTCTTATCTGCTTGGAGCGATTTCCGCGAGTCCAGATTTAACCGCTGATCACGACGAAATTGTGTGTAAGTAACTTCTAATGTGTTTCTCATTCCTTGTTTAATTTTACAATACTTGTTTCTGTTTTTATTAATACCAGTCTCATGTAATTGTTTTCCAGCTGCCTGTAAGACGTATTATGAATCGACACGCCGCAGCTTCAGATACAAACAACCTGAACTTACATGGCAGGCGGAAACTGCGAAGTTTAGCTCGGAGTCGATCAAGAAGAAAAAGGGTAAGATTTATTATATTAGATCCGTTTTTTGTCAATGTGAGTATTTTTCAGGTTGCTTATTGTCTTTATGGCTTGTATTACAGTTGCTGGAAGCGAGAGTGTGCTGGATGAGGTGGACATTTGGAAGTCCGCGACCATTGAACTCATATCTGACGAGGAAGACGGCTTTGTTGACGGGGTGTCTGGATGGATTGTGCGGCCACCGCGCTCTCGCAGCCTGGAGCACGCCGAACTTTACATTACATTACGAGACATTACTGCAGGGTTTTTCCTACATTGAAATTATTTTGGCGGCCGCCAAAACAAATTTTTGTCCCGCCAAAGCTTTATTTGATGAGTTATTGTGATTTATGAATGATGTAGAATAGATGCTGCGCTTGTAACCGAGTGACAGAGAGACGATCAGAGCTCCTCCCTCGCTCGCACGCTCTCTGTCTTCAAAATAAGCATTCTTAGTTTCTAATATTTCACATATTACGTTAATCAAACGTTAATCAAAATCAAAAGGTCGGAAGACCGAATCCATGTTGCACGTGGCGCAGACGATGTTTTCCTTTCATTACCGCTGGGTGTGAAATGCGCTCAAAAAACATTGACTGATTCTCTGACCAGTTGACATAAACCATACTTTCAATAAACGGGAAACAAATCGTGTCCAGTTATGAAGTGTTTTCTGTGTGTTGACAAATCTTTCGCGATGTTCTAACAGACGGGATTCACACACAACGCGTCTGCTAATGTCCGATTCGCAACCTAATGACTCCTTTGAACCGAATCATTTTAACGACTGGTTAGAACATCTCATCTGTCCAACACTGAACTCACGAATCAGTTTAATCATTTACTCTGAACACATCTGAAATGAGAACACAAGTGTGCTTACCCACTTTAGCAAGAGTGGGTGTAAGAGTTAGTTTTAATTATCCACAGTCTTTCAGCTTATTTATGTTCATAATGTGTAGTAAAATAAATAGCCTATAAATCACTTAGTTTAGACTGGAGTGAGGTGAACCCAGAACAAAGTTGTTGTTAGCTAGCTGATAATTTTATGAAATTGTATATGACAGAAAATTAGGCTATTTGTTCATTTTTTTAATACTACTTTTTAATATTGATATGATTATAACAACTATCACTAAATAGTGTAAAAATGAGGAACATTTACATTTACATTTTACATTTATGCATTTAGCAGACGCTTTTATCCAAAGCGACTTACAACTTGGGGGTACAATAAGCGATTGGTCGTGAAGAGTCGAGTGAGCGCAACAAGTGCCTGAAATACTTGGTCCGTGTACATTTCTCAGCACAGGCTAGAGTAGGGAGGGAAAGAGGAGGAAAAGAGGAAAGGAAAGTTTTTTTTTTTTTTTTTTTTAGGAGGTTAAGTGCTCACGGAAGAGATGAGTTTTTAGTTGACTTTTGAATGTTGTCAAACAAAATCAAACATCAAGGAACAAAAACAAACATCAAGGTATCCCACATGAAAAAATACAATAGTATATTATAGTATATTATAGTAAAATTTGTGTTTTTGAACCATACTATAGTAAAGATACAACAGTAAATTGTAGTATATTGTAGTATATTATAGTATTTACTACACTTTGTTTATTTACTGTTTAAAAACACTATAGTATTTACTAGAGTAATTTTACTATAATATACTATAGTATTTTTTCATGTGGGATCAAAATAAGATAAGCAAAAGTTACAAACTTTCTTTGAATTTATTTAAGATGTATTGTCAGTATTGCGCTTGCAGATCACGTGGGTAGGGTACTTTTTTACCGTGCGTGTGTGTGTATGGGTGACCATGTCTGTCAGCCACCACCGAAGACCATTTTTGACCCAGGAAAAACCCTGTACTGCTGCACTGTACATAGTTGTGTGTTTAACAATAAAGCTCTTTCTTTGAATAAACAGCTGTGTTTTATAAATGAAGCCCTTTCTTTGAATGAACAGCATATATGCTTATAAATGAAGCTCTTTCTTTGAATAAACGGCACGGTCCGTATAATTTTCCCATATATTCCTTGATGGTATGAATACTTCATAGCACAATAACATTAATATAAAACAAATTATTACAACATAAATTATATATTTATTATTATTATTGTCTCTCAGCGGTCTCTCAGCGGGGGCTCTCCACCTACGTCATGGTTCGTTTACGACAATTTGTGGCACAAACTAACGCGACGTTCGCTGCCTCTAAATTGTCGAAAACTGCCGAAAATTAGGGAGATTTCCGGGAGTGTACAGGCGTTTACGGGGTCGAAAATCCCACTTTTCATGCAGTGTGCTGTTCAATAGTAGTGGGAAGTTCGGATCATTTTACTGACTCGGATCTTTGAGTCTCGTTCAGCAAAATGAACAAATCTTTTTTCGAGTCATTTCGTTAATTTCAGAAAAATATAATTAAAATGACATGTTAAATAGCCCAACCCATCTAGTACTTATGAAAATGTTGAATACATTTGTAAAACTAAATAAAAAAAAACTAAAGGGTACTGCAACCAAAGCCAAATGATAAGAAACTGAAACGTTTAATTAATTGATTAGTTGTTGGGTCAGGCTATTGCAGTCTAACTCTGTTAGTTCACCTCACATCCTGATCCGAGACATTCTTTCTTTTGCAACTTCATATTTATCACGTTTTTTCTCCGCCTCTCGTGTCTTCGAACTCCTCGAGACGTTAGTTGTCGACTCGTCTGTGTCTGACTCTGATCTGGGGCCGGGCCATGTGACACAGGTCCGGGAACAGAATGATTAGTTCATCTTTCGAGTCTCGAGTCTCGAGTTCGGGTTTTAGTCTTTCGTTCTTCCTGTCAGTCCCATAGAGTCTATGCTGTCAGTAGCGGAAACAGAAAAGATTTGTTTTTTCGAGTTCGGGTTTGAGTCTTTCGTTCTTCCTGTCAGTCCCATAGAGTCTAAGCTGTCAGTAGCGGAAACAGAAAAGATTTGTTTTTTCAAGTTCGGGTTTGAGTCTTTCGTTCTTCCTGTCAGTCCCATAGAGTCTATGCTGTCAGAAGCGGAAACAGAAAAGATTAGTTCTTTCGAGTCTCGAGTTCGGGTTTGAGTCTTTCGTCCTTCCTGTCATATATATATAATTCTCAGTTAATATCAGACATAAACAAATATAGGAAATATATTGACTATTCAAGTCTAACATCACAAATTCAAGTCAATTAGACTATTACTCGTTTTGAATCAACTGTATTTTATTTTTCTCTATGGAGTTATATTATTTTTTTTTGTCCTTGTGTTATTAAAGAATAAAAATCAGTTTAAAAATGTTACCTAAACCTTTGTAACATAGCTTATAGGCCTATAGCACCTATACAAAAACATATTACACACACACACACATATATATCTATATCTATCTATCTATCTATCTATCTATCTATCTATCTATCTATCTATCTATCTATCTATCTATCTATCTATCTATCTATCTATCTATCTATCTATCTATCTATCTATCTATCTATCTATCTATCTATCTATCTATCTATCTATCTATCTATCTATATATATATATGCTTGTGCTATATGATTCAAAATGAGTAACAGTCTAATTGACTTGAATTTGTGATGTTAGACTTGAATAGTCAATATGTCAATTTATGTCTGATATTAACTGAGAATTATATATAAAAAAAATAAAAAATAAAATAAAAAAATAACTACGTGCTTGTTAGTAAAAAGGTTGTGACCTAGTGTTCAATACGGTGAGAAGTCACACGTGACTAAAGAACGAATGACTCAAACGTCAAACCCGAAAGACTCGAAAGAACTAATCTTTTCTGTTTCCGTTACTGACAGCATAGACTCTATGGGACTGACAGGAAGAACGAAAGACTCAAACCCGAACTCGAAAGAACAAATCTTTTCTGTTTCCGCTACTGACAGCATAGACTCTATGGGACTGACAGGAAGAACGAAAGACTCAAACCCGAACTCGAGACTCGAGACTCGAAAGATGAACTAATCATTTTTGTTCTTTCCAGTACAGATTCAGCGTAATGCGCATGCGCGGTCAACACAAAATGAACGAATCACTCTCTGAGACAACTCGGTAGTCCCGAGTCATATTAAAGATTCGTTCAAAATGAACGAATCGTTCATGAACGACACATCACTACTGTTCAATCATGTAGCCACCATTATGAATAATACAATATTAGCAACACAATACCGCTATAAGCACACTATAAAAAAATTCCAGGATTTCATAATATGTAACTGTAATATTTCACAGTAAATTACATTTTTACCACTTCACAGACTTTAATTGTGATAATCACAATATAATGCTGTAATCAGAATTTTACTGTGAAAATAAGGCAGACGGGGCCATTACAGAAAACTACTGTGAATTTCAAATAGGCTTTTTCGCGCTGGTCATCTGAGCTTTCTCGTCTCCTCCGTGGTCTCATACGGATTCAGCGGTAAGTGTTTAAATGTCAAACTTTGTCAATTTTTGAATTGAGCTAGTTCAATCAACTCTGAGTAGGCTCACTAGTTATGCACATTCACCCCAACTATGAAAAGCCACGATCAATGGAGCTCCGATATTATGATTCACCATGGCAACAGCACCCAACAAAAAGACGTTCGCATACTTCCTGGTCAATATGTAGGTTTCATTCTTAATTAGTTTAATTAAGTTTAATTTTCATGGTGTCCAAAAGGCAAAAAAAGAATGTGGCAGCAGCTAAAAATGTAAAATAAAAACATAATTAAATCAGGTAAAGCTTTAAGCATAAAAGGTTCATGGGACAAAACATTTGACATATTAAATAAATATCATTCAGTGTCCAATGTGCAGCAGCTTTTCCCACATAGACCCTTTTCACAGACTTTGACCATTTTAACGGTCATCAATATAGTAAATCCTGCAACGTTTTTTATATTAATTTTTTTTTTTATGTATGTACATTTATAACACTAATACTTTGTATTATATTACTTTTGCATCATATTACATAAAACAAGTTACCGCTGCTGTGAGGGTGTTTCTAATACAGCGTCTATGTGAGTAATGGTAAAAATTAACATCTTTCTCTCTTTTCACTTCCGTTATCAATCTCACTCTATTTTTCCCTCTTTTTGAAAGTTGTGAAATTACTATTGTGGAGTTTTTCTTTTGCTATTTGAGCAAATGGGGACACATATTTTTAATGTATACTCTCATTCACTGCTATAAAAGTTAACCCAACTATGACGACTTCCGCTCTGAGAAACCCGGAAATGTGAAAAGGGTCTATGTTCTCTGATCCCACCTGTTACATTTATTAATTAGGGTAATGACATTAACATTTTACTTCTTCTCAGGCCAGCAAAACACCAGCACCACTGACACATGAAGAGGAGATTGGAGGAAGAATATTAAAATCCAGCATGACAAAGAATAAAGCATTTGTAGGAAATAAAGATGACCATTAAAATTGTAAATAAATGTATTTAACAGCTGTGGTAGTGGTTATGGCATTTATCTCGGACTACCATCTGGCATTCTGGCATTCTGCCATTCCACACAATAATCCATTTTCATAAAGTGTGATGATGGGAATATGAGTGTCATCAATGCCTCCAACCACTGGAAATCCTAAAGGAAATTCGAATTATTAGGTTACTTCTAGAGGTTTATCAAGTGAACGTCAGGATCCTGTATAAAAGGACATGCCATTTTTGTCACTTTGACGGTATCCTTATGATGAAATATGAGCAATGAATGAATGTACCTGCACTGCAAAGAATGCCTTTCTTACTTTGTATTTTTGTCAAGTGGCAGATAATTTAACTTTTGTTAAATAAACTTTGCTTACTTTAGATTTAATTTATAATTTGTTGATATTTGTACTTGAAATACGACAAAATACTACAAAAAAAGCATTTGTGCAGTTTGAATGAATGAATAAAGTATTTAAACACTGCTGGTGTTTTAAAAAGGGGGAGGAGACCGAAAGAAACTCTGGGTTTACCAAAGAGAACCTGCTCCAGACCAGGTTAGGTTCAAGTTACCCTGGTAACTGACTCTGAGTATAAGTTACCTGTCTTTTAGAAATGGGCTTGACTTAATCTGCTTTCTCAGGTTTGACATACCTCCCATTCTGAAACATAAAACTCAGATTTTCCCTCATTTCAGGGTTAACATACTCAGAGTTTTCACTTAACCTCCTTTCTGAAACGGGCCCCTGTTGTCATGTGTATGTTTTTGTAGCTGGAGCGAACTCTATTTGGAGCGCACTAATTTGAATGAACAGATGTTGGTTGTAACGTTACGTTAGTGTTAATTGTACCGTTTTAAGTTAGTAACTTTGAGACATTAAGCCCCGGGTATACTTCGGCCGTCCGCGTTCGTGCGCAGCCCAAATTTCGAGACCGCGCGGATGGTCCGCGTGCAACAGCGCATGCGCCAGCAGTACAGGAGAGTCCACTAGGTGGCAATACGCACAGTATTGAGCACAGTGTTCGGCCATCGAAGAAGAGTGTGCAAAGACCGGTTTAAAAACAACACGCTTGGAAAAAAAGAGAGAATTTTTGATTCTTCAGTGTTTCTTCCAAACTATGTTGCAATGGTGGATGCACTACAGTTCTTCTCCGATCATGCCCAGCGAATGTCCCATTGATGACAGGACTCAGTGCTGCCCTCCGATGTCTGGTGGAGCATAGACACTTTTTTACTGCGCATGTGTCGAACGCGATCATCCGCGCGCATCAGTGGTGTAGTATACTTTGAAAGACGCGCGGACAGGGCTGCGCGCGTGACGAGTCCGGGCGCGGAAAGTGAAGTATACCCGGGGCTTTAGCCACCGTCAAAAATTTTACTTTAGCTTTGCTTTATGCTTTTCTTAGTTTAACATTGTTCTCTCTTTCCCCACAGCATTTTTCTGTGGTGACCACTGGGGAATAAAGTTGCAAGGTAAGCTGTGGCCTTAACGTAGGCATTATTTATGCTTTATTATCAACCAGATAAATTATAGTGTTGTGTATTAGGACAAAGGTAGAGTAAATTCATCTGAAATGAGTAACGTTTGCTGGGCTTCTTCGTAATTTTCTCCCCTGCTGTGTCAGTGTACGGTACGGAGCAGCTGCTGCAGGGCTCAGCTGTCAATCAAGACGTGAAACTCCGTTTTTGACTTCCTTTGATGCATGTGTATTGATGAACGCAGAATCACAGAGGATAGAGCAAAACTAAACAAGAACAAGAATTTTTCAAGAGAAATGGTGGAAGATTTCGATATAAGAGAAGAGGGGCTTGAGTTTGTTGCCCAGAACTATCCACGAGAGGCGTCAAAGCTTGCGATTCTCCAAAACATCGCGTCAGGGGTTACTCTTTTAGCGCAAGTTGACTTGCTACTGCTGACCGCCGGAAACTATTTATTTTAGTCTATAAAGTTTAAAAAAAAATAAAAAATTCTTACACTAACGCGCCACTTCCCTTCAGAAGGCTTTTATTAACCCCCCAGAGCCGTGTGGAGTAGTTATATGATGGATAGATGGATAGAATATTAATTCACCGGCATTATAAAGCTTTGAAGAGCCAGGACTTTTGAAATATAACTGATTTTATTAATGAAAGTAATGCAATTAGTAGCCAGTAATTTGCTGTAAAATCACAGCAGAATTTTTACAGCGCAGAGCATTCAACTCTGAAAGAGATCTGGGATTTAGGACTTACATGAGTGGGGGTGTCTGTACTTTTATCTACTTTTGTTTTATAATAAATATTCAATCAACCATCACAAACTATGAATCATTTTAAAGCTAAAACACTCAAGATTCATGTTCTGAACTTGTTTTTGCAATAAATACACCAGAGAGGAAAGGGTTAAATTAAATGCTAAAGGACAGGAAATTTAAACATTAGCATAATAAACGCAGTACTCATCTTTCATCTCCTATCATTCAGATCACATCGGACGAAACCAATAAACAGCAGCATAAATGTCCGTGTAAGGGTCCACTCTTCAAAATGCATCCCACTTTTTAATCCAAAACAAAGAAAAAATAGGGGAAAAAACTAAAAATCATCCTTTGTTTGCATGAGCTTTTTGAGTTAGAGTAATCAATCATGTCCATTTTCAATGAAATATTGATTCTAATCTGTTTCTGGTGATATCCCCTGCAAGCTTAGAATCTTCCAGTATCATTAAGCCCTCCCTTGTCTCTCTCCTTCAATCACAGGCTTTCTGATGAGTCATCATATACAGGAAGCGCATTAATGGCTCGCGAGCTGTCAATCATTTCACCCATGTTTTAGTTGGATAAAGGCAGTCAATGCCTAGCCATAGTGATGGATAGACATAGTAACCAATCAAAAGTCGTCATCTTGCGCAATTTTTTGTCAACAGAAACTGCTGCACAGGCAGATGCCTTCATTCACATTCACAAACTGGCAGGCACTTCTCAGTTTACGCAGACACCGGATAGGAGCACACAGACACCGGATAGGAGCGTGCAGACTCTATGACAGACTGTATTCTATAAATAGTTGCTTTAGTTTTTCAGTAACTGTATATCCATTATAATTAGCAGTTTACTGCACATTTATTTGAATGAAAAACTACTCTTTACAATTACAAATGTTCTGAAATAAATGGCCTTTTTGAAAGGACGCCTAGACTTTTCTTGACTTAAAAGAAAATTAAAATTAAATTCTCATGCATTTTCCCCTAAGTGAATTACAATTTAAAAAAACGTGAGTCACTTACATGTATATTTGACCTTGTTTTATACTCTGTTCCTATACTACTTTGAGTTATTATGACTCTTGGGTAAAAACATTTCAAGTGTCTAGTTTAAAATAAGACCAGATCTATGAATATAGAGCATAGGGTTTAAGAGCTGTAGAGATTTTTATTTGGGTATGTCATTTTCCGAAAATTCTCAAAAATAGGGGCGCCGATTAAGAGGTTATGAAATTAAATTAAAAATTAATTAAATAGCTGTCTATGGAGGGGCCTGAGAGCTCTCGGATTTCATAATTTTTTTTATTTGTGTTCTGGAGATTCTTATGGGTTGGGAACGACATAAGGGTGAGTAATTAATGACATAATTTTCACTTTTTGGTGAACTAACCCTTTAATAAACCTTTCTATTCATATCACAGTCAATTTTGTTTTTGTTGGATAAAATTAGTTATTGTTTACAGACCCTTGTTCTGGACAGAGGAGACAGTGTATTTATCCTCACTGCTGTTTGGTAAATGCCAGGCTGAACCCTAATTGGCAGGTGCATTTGGCACGATGCTATTTGCCGAGACGGTCTGTCTGTTTGGTTCCGCCGTGGGTCCGTGCGGACCGTTGCATGCAGCCCGGCATCTGCAAACCTCACCCTGAGTGATATCATGGACTCACAGATGCGTGCTGACATTTCCCCCCTGCAGCAGGAGTAGCTCCGAGCCAACGGTGGAAATGTCAACCCCTACATGGGCCACGCGGAATTAAATCATTTAAAAGTCTGTCAGTGCAAAGCATAGTATCTGCAAGGAAAGTGACTCCAGAGTGAAGCCACACTGCAAAAAGTTATGTCCTTAATTAGTATTTTTAGTTTGTTTTACAAAAATATCTTAACATCTTCAAAGTCAACATGAAACTGAAGTCACAATAGTCTTTTCTTCCCTATTGTGATGTACTAGCCGAGTGAAATGGCTAGGAATTGAATTCAATTAGGAATTGATTAGATCATTGTTGTTTGTTGAGTGACAAATTGTCCCGCCCATCCACCAGTAAAAACATCATCAGAGAAGAGATGTCAATTTGCACGGATAAAAATTCCATTAAAAATACATTTTGATTTCATGGTGATTTTAAAACAAGATATATTTATTTGAAGAAAAAAAATATTGTTAGATAATAAAGGGATAGTTCACCCAAAAATTTAAATTAGCCCATGATTTACTCAGCCTCAAGATTGGTTTATATGACATTCTTCTTTCAGACGCTTATTCAAGCTTTATAATGGTAGTGAATGGAAGCCTAAAATTTTAAAACCAAAAAAGTGCATCTATCCATTATAAAAGTAATCCACACGGCACCAGAGGGATAATAAAGGCCTTCTGAAGTGAATTGGTGGGTATATATATATATATATATATATATATATATATATATATATATATATATATATATATATATATATATATATATATATATATATATATATATATATATATATATATATATATATATATATATATAATTTTTAAGTAATTTCATGAAGGTTGTAAAATCTTTTAAACAAGAAAAAAATATATATAGGCTACTATTTCTAAAACAAGTCTTAATTTCTTACACAGTTCTTTAGTTTTTAATTTATTTGGTTTTAAGAATGTTTAGGGGAAAAAGTAAAAATATATATATTATTAAATGATTCTTGGTGATTATTTTTTTCTGCAGTGCAGTCTAATGCTTAAAGTCCTCATGAAATCAAAATCGATCTTATTTACTTTGTTAGCCCACATTACAGGCCTTAGGGTGAACAATTAATCTGTGCAAGTTAATACACATAAAAAAATTGTTTGCCGTGGTAATCTTTAATCAAAAATCTGACAAGTAACTTCCGGTCTTGAATGGCGTTCCCTTTCCGATGACGACTATGTGACGGCTTGGGTTTGAATATCCTTGAATAACCATGAGCGTGATATGGAGAGGAGGAGCGCTGAAGTGAAACCCTGCCCTCTATTCAATATTCTGTTTCGCTTGGAAATACGTCACAGCACTGAAATAAAATCAGTTGCAACTTCCGGTTCACTGGGACTTTAAGATGCTGACTACTTTACAGCTATATCCTGGATCAATTTACATGTAGTAATTCAATAGCAGCACCCTGCGGTAATGTTAGAGGAGCTATATGATCCCTGTTATAGGCTTGGTAGAACTGAAATTGTTTTAAAGCAGTCTGTTATTATTAAAGGAAAGTAATAATGTCTAGTTTGCAGAAGTTCCCTGTGGCATAAACAGTTTTTGTGTTATTAAAGTCAGAAAAACAACATATGCACCATTCATTCACCTATGTAGACCGAAATTTTTATACACATCCTATTCATAAGATTGAATTTACTTTTTAACCCTGGTCCAATATTTTTTTTTCCATATAGTTATTTTAAAAATTTTAAAAACAGCATTCAAATTAGGGCTGTCACGATATTAGTTTTTTCACATCACGGTTATTGTGGCCAAAAAAAATCACGATTAGATTAGATTAGATTAGATTAGATTAGATTCAACTTTATTGTCATTACACAAGTACAAGTACAAGGCAACGAAATGCAGTCGATATCGATATATCGCGATATCTATAGAAACCTTGGGGGGAAAAGTTATCAAATTGTTTTTTACTTCGTTTATTTAGTTTTTCTTTTTTACCCAACAAACATAATTGGGTACTAATACTCTGTTACTAATAAATCTTCTTTGAAGCTCCCTATGAAATAACAAGAGAGAACATATTGTCAAGATCAACAGTATGATGAATAAATATTAACATAAATGTTATTGGCCATGACTTGCAAATACAAATACAAGAATAGACATTATGTAAATAGACATTAATTAATTAAAAAAACTGAGATGTGCTGCACTGATGGAAACAACACAAGCCCATGCTACCACGACCGTCAAGACCATCAGACGCAGAGGTGTAGTACTCAAAAATGTTACTCAAGTGAAAGTACAAGTACTGAATTAAATTTTTACTCAATTAAAAGTAAAAGTATCTGGCCAGAATCATACTTGAGTAAAAGTAAAAAAGTACCACATTAAAATTGTACTTGAGTATTAAAAAAGTAAAAGTAGCAGCAAGAATGAAAACTAGAGATTCTTCTTTAAGCTTTTAATCTCTAAAAACATGATGTGAATGTACCACATACAAGGTTTTATCCTGCTTTAGAACTGTTTGAATTTAATGGTATTTAATTATCAAACTACTACCTAATGCCAGTATGCAACATGCTGCTCAAAGTTGTAAAACCCCGGACTTAACTTAAAGGGATAGTTCCCCCAAAAATGGAAATTTGATGTTTATCTGCTTATCTCCAGGGCATCCAAGATGTAGGTGTCTTTGTTTCTTCAATAGAACACAAATGAAGATTTTTAACTCCAACAGTTGCAGTCTGTCAGTCGTATAATGCATGTGAATGGAAACAAAATCTATGAGCTGGTGTGTGGTGGGCATTCTGGCGCAATATGGCTGCTGTCGCATCATCCAGGGGGATGCTGCACATTGGTGTTGGTTGAGGAGATTTCCCCCTTCTATATGTAAAGCGATTTGAGTACCCAAAAAAGCGCTATATAAATGTAACAAATTACTATCATTATTATTATGTACATTGACCACACTCACCGGAAGTGATGGCGCGCTGAACGGGTGTCGGACAGAGATTGTTTTTGAGGTAAAAATATTATACAAATACTGTTCGGCTTCTCGCACAAACCGATCATTTCATGTCTTAGGACATCAATGTGTTGTCACGAGCTGCAGAGTTTAATATGGATTTGTCTGTGCAGGTTTTTTTTCTCTCATAGATGATGCTAGTAGTCATGTACCATTGCATGCATTATATGACTGACTGCAACGGTTGGAGTTAAAAATCTTAATTTGTGTTCTACTGAAGAAACAAAGACACCTACATGTAAGCAGATAAACATCACATTTTCATTTTTGGGTGAACTATCCCTTTAAGCAGAAGCTGATTTTCAAAATTGTGAGTGTCAAGCGTCTTTTGGGGCTGAAAAGCTATTTTGCAGTGCTGAAAAGCCTCTCACTCTAATTTCCAGGGCTGCATTTCCCAAAACCATCGTAATGGTTGAACCAACAATGGCAAAACCAACATTTGCCACCAATGGTCTTTACGATCAACTTAGGCTTACGATGGTTTTGGGAAACGCAGCCCAGGTCAAGGTGCTGCATTGTGGTAATTGATGCGACATGACGTCACTTCCAAAGGACCAATTAACATGTCTGACCAATTTCATGGAATGTGGCAGAATAAATACATTTAAATTAAACTGGGCATCAGCGCAATTCAATTGGTTTGGTAATAGCAAAGGAAAATAGAATGATCTCCAAAAAAGAAGTACTTTTTGACTGTAAATAAAATTGTAAGGAGTAAAAAGCACTTTTTTTTCTTAAAAAAATGTAATTAAGTAAAAGTTAAAGTATTGATTTTTAATTGTACTCAAGTAAAGTAAAAATCCCCAAAAATAATACTTAAGTACAGTAATCAAGTAAAATTACTCAAGTACTTGGCACCTCTGGTCAGACGTGCTCTGCCTGGTGTTTAGAGTCCGCGCCAGCAGCAGCAGCAGCAGCAGCAGCGAGCGTTCCTTCAGCGCAGCTGCAAGAGTTAAGGCCTTTTTACACCTGTTCACTTCATTCACATAACATTGTGAAGGGATCAGGAGTAAATGTCTTCCGAGATTCTTTGGAGGCAGATTTAAATCCGATCACTCAGATCCACCGCTCCGACCACGCGCATCACGCGCTGCGCGTAGGGCACCACAAGAAAATGCATGAAAAACACGCAAACGGCTGCCAGTGAAACTGAAAGTAGCCTAAGTCTGAGATGCTCTTGCAGTGCTTAGGTCGCTCTTTCGCATATTGCGGCATTTGATCTTGAAATGAGCTGATGACAAATAAAATACAGCTCGAATATTTTGCTTTTGTTGACGTGAACTGAATTTGTATTGCCGGCGTGGGCACTGAATATCGGATTTATATTCATTTTGCGGAGAGGTGTAAGCTAAGACACCCTGCATGTTTTTTTATTTTTATTTTGTTTATTAGTTAAGATTGTATAGGCCGTTTCGTTCACAAGTGCCAATGCAAGCTGTGAGCTGCATCTGCCTCAGCTTGTCAAAAATGCGTTTTTACTGTGGTGGTGATAGTAAACATTTAAACTAACATTGTGATATGCTTGAAGTGTTTTATATCTATGGATTTTATTATAGGAAAGACAAGTCAAGAGTTGATTTGAGAGAATAAATTGATCAAAGTGGTTAACTCACTGTCGGCCATTGGCCGCTTGGTCAGCCTACTTTAAAAAACAAAAACTTTAATTTAACAAACAAATATTGCTCCAAACATTTTTTCTAAATTAACTTACTAAATAAACGAAAAAATATATAACTACTTTGACATTAAAAACAAAGCTGAACAATTTGTATGGCTGCAACATGTGTAGTAGGGAGGGAGAAAAAAATCACGGGCTCCAGTCGGACTTAGGACACCGGAGTATTTACGTGTCATGTTATCATATGACTCCTATTCATTTTCAATATTGTGGTTATCGCCAATACCGGTATATTGTGACACCCCTAATTCAAATCAAGCAATGATTAGAGAAAATGAATAAGGTATATATATATATATATATATATATATATATATATATATATATATATATATATATATATATATATATATATATATATATATATATATATATATATATATATAAATACACACACATTCATGTATATATTTAAGAAATATTTGCATCTATATACTGTATATACATTTATATAATATATAATATATATAAATACAGTATAAATGTTTTATATATAAAAATAATATTTTTTTCTTAAATATATACATGCTTGTGTGTGTATTTATATATAAATAATACTTATCAGAGTACACACACATATATTATGTTAACACAAACTTTTATTTTGGATGCGATTAATCAGCCCTAATATATATAATATATATATATATATATATATATATATATATATATATATATATATATATATATATATATATATATAATTGATCAAAGTGGTTAACTCACAGTCACATTAAGTCCGACTGGAGCCCGTGTTTTTTTTCTCCCTCCCTACTACACATGTTGCAGCCATACAAATTGTTCAGCTTTGTTTTTAATGTCAAAGTAGTTATATATTTTTTCGTTTATTTAGTAAGTTAATTTAGAAAAAAATGTTTGGAGCAATATTTGTTTGTTAAATTAAAGTTTTTGTTTTTTAAAGTAGGCTGACCAAGCGGCCAATGGCCGACAGTGAGTTAACCACTCACCGACTCTATACACAATGTGATTGGCCTGACCAGAGTTTATTTTTTCCAGCTCGCAAGCCAACGGAGAGTTGCTAGACTACCCTGGCTGCAAATTAGATTTTCTGCCACTAGGGTGTGTCTAGATTTCTAGGCTATTTATATATATATATATATATATATATATATATATATATATATATATATATATATATATATATATATATATATATATATATATATATATATATATATATATTATTTATATATATATATAGTGATACTCTATGTAAACAGGTATATGATTCCACAAATACAACATGATCCATCAATAAAAAATTGTATGGAGTAAGATTCTTTTTCTAGTCTACATTTTGACTTCCTTTGTTCTCTTTTCTTGCCCCTTGGGCAGACCATTTCTACCCCATGACCCCATGTCCATGCACATTTCACAGCTCAATTCACACATTACTGAGGTGTGAACAGCACACATTCACACGTCTCCTGTATTGCAGGGTGCAGACCTAAAGAACACATTTCCTGTGATTTATTATTACTTCCTGATATGTTTGGAATGAAGGCGCTAAGAGATGAGTTATGTGATTTAAAATTACCTTTACAAAAACATTTAGATCCAATAATTACACATTACCTCTATGTTCATTAACACTTATCTGTGACAAAACCATGTTTAGCAAACTCCCACTGTAACCTATTCTTAAAGAAACTAACTAACCAACCCAATTCTTGTTGTCAACATTATTTAAATGACATTGGGTGTTTTCCCTATAGGAATGTTTACCAGCTTATATTATTCCTACTGTATTTAATAGAAAAAAAATCTCACAGATCTTAGAATAGTTAATAAAATAAATAGGAATTTGAAAATAACCAGTAGTAATCAGATAATTCCATTTCTAAAAAAAACACTGGACTGCAAAAAAAAAAACTGCAAAAGTATGTACATAATGAAACAGTACAGTACAGTACAGTACAGTACAGTGCAGTACAGAACAGTAGAGTATATATGAAGAAATGTTATATTTTTGATTGGGGACCCTAGAAACATCAAAATATGAGCAAACACCAGGGGCCAGTTAACTTGTCAAGGGACAATCATTCTTAGCATCAAATTATACCAAACTACATTTTCATGTATGTGACTTAAAACAGTTATGAAACTTATAAGACTGGTCCCAGGCTAGACTCCCACTGAAAAAAAAAAAGATCTTTATAAATGTCTTTCATTTTGAATAATGCAGTATCTTATTCATATACAGTACATATTAATAAATGGTCCATCAATGTAGCTAATCAACTAAAAACACATTTTCTTATAATATTTTGTACACTGAAAAATTATATTTTGAACCAAAACAAAAAACCCTAATTTGTTACAGCCAAATATCAGTCTTTTTCAAATTATATTAATGGGTTGGTGTAATGATACAGAAGCAGGAACTATTGAATGTTGTTTTTAACAGGATTAGAACCCCGGTCTCCTGGACTCAGAGCTGATGTTCTTCCTGAGTGAGCTAACTCAAGGTTGAGGATTTTGAGACCCAAGTGCAGAGGAATAACAAAAATATCAAGGAGACGAGCGGTATAAACTCAAAGTAGCTTTTACTTTGTAGAATGATAAAGAAACAAAGTACAAACAAAAAAACTAGCATCAAAGCTTTCAATGGTCACAAAAAGGAAAACAAAACAAGCACAATGGCTCACAAAAGACTCACGGAATGCACTGGGATACACAGGTAGGTAGGCTCAAGACTGAACAAAAAACAATGACTGAAGGCAAACTTAAATAGGGCCCAACACAGGTGAGTATCATCAACACTGATCGTTAGGTACAACTGAGAGTCCTTGCCAATGGTTTCCCCCTGGCAACTGGGAGGAGGATTGCAGGCAAAAGACCTCCTGCGCCCCCTTGTGACTGGGAGCCATACCGCTGATCATGGCAGGAGTGTGACCCCTAGCGGTTGGAGGTAGTATTGCTGGGTAAAGTCTTACAGGAGCCCCCTCTTGATGAACGGCTCCTGACGTTCCTCTTAGTGCTGTTTGACTGTTGTCTGTGGAAGTCCCTGATGAGGTCCGGGTCCAGTATGTCTCTAGCTGGTACCCACGAGCGCTCTTCTGGACCATAGCCCTGCCAGTCGACCAAATACTGGACCCCTCCCCGTACTTTGCGCATGTTCAATAATCTTTGCACGGAGTAAACACGTTGCCCCTCCACCATCCGAGGAACTGGAGGTAGTCTACCTACAGGAGACAAAGGAGAGTAGATGACAGGTTTGAGGCATGAGACATGGAATGTGGGGTGTATGCGCATGGACCTGGGCAATAGGAGTCGGTAAGAAACCGGGTTTATTTTCTTGAGAACTTTGAAAGGTCCAATGTATTTAGGACCAAGTTTCCGTGACTCGAGGCGCAATGGCAGATTCCTAGTTGAAAGCCACACCCTCTGTCCAGGACGGAACGATGGACCTATCCGTCTACGTCGATTGGCCTGTTTCTGTTGTTCCTGGGACGACTTTAACAGGGCTGCCCGAGCTCTCCGCCAGATCCCCCGGCACCTCTGGACTAACTGGGCCGCTGCTGGAACCGGTGCTTGTACGTCCTGTTCAGAAAATAGAGAGGGAGGGAACCCAAACTGGCATTCAAATGGGGACATACCCAATGATGAGTGATGGAGAGTGTTATGGGCAAATTCCGCCCAGACCAGCTGGGAACTCCATGTGCTCGGGTTGTGCGAAACAAGACACCTGAGGGTCTTCTCAATCTCCTGGTTCACTCTCTCTGTCTGACCATTGGATTGGGGATGAAACCCTGAGGACAAGCTGATGGTGGAACCGATTAGACGTCCAAAAGCCTTCCAGAATCTTGAAGTAAACTGGGAACCCCGATCAGAGACCATATCCTGAGGAAAACCATGAATTCTAAAGACATGTTGCATGAGAAGTTCTGCTGTCTGGCCTGCTGTAGGAATTTTAGAGGTGGGAATGAGATGACATGCCTTAGAAAATCTGTCGACTACTACAAGAATCACTGTGTTACCTTGAGAGTTGGGTAGGCCATTAACAAAATCCATGGATATGTGGGACCAAGGTCGTCTCGGGATAGGGAGGGGATGTAGTTTACCTTGAGGGAGGGCTCTAGGTTCCTTATTCTGGGCGCAAGTGGAACATGCAGCAACAAATCTCCGGATATCAGTCCCCATGTTGGGCCACCAGAACTTAGATTGGATCCGCTTCAGGGTTCGAAGGACTCCGGGATGTCCAGATGAAGGTGCGGCATGACCCCACTGCAGTACTTTGGACCTGATGGTGTTTGGCACAAAGAGGAGACCCGATGGGCCATTACCTGGGTCAGGTTGGCGATGTTGAGCCTTTCGTACTGCCGTCTCCAAGTCCCACTGGATGCCTGCCAGCACTCTGGACCTTGGTATGATGGGTTCCGACCGGTCCTTTTCTCCCTGTGACTCGAACTGCCTTGACAGAGCATCGGGCTTTATATTCTTGGAACCGGGTCTGTAAGAGAGGACAAAGTCGAAACGGTTAAAGAAAAGGGCCCACCGAGCTTGGCGAGGATTCAACCTTTTGGCTCCCTGGATGTAGGTGAGGTTCTTGTGGTCTGTCCATATCAGAAATGGGTGTTTTGCCCCCTCCAACCAGTGCCTCCATTCCTCCAATGCCATCTTAACAGCCAGCAGCTCCCGATTCCCAATATCATAATTCTTCTCCGCTGCTGTCAGCCGACGTGAAAAGAAGGCACAAGGATGGAGTTTATTATCCCTAGTCACTCTCTGGGATAGAACGGCTCCCACACCAACATCTGATGCGTCCACCTCAACAATAAATGGTAACTCAGGATCTGGTAGAGTCAATGTGGGAGTTGAAGTAAATAGCCGTTTGAGTTGTTCAAATGACTGGTTAGCCTTCTCGGTCCACTGGAAGGGTGTGCCAGACTTCCTGGTGAGAGCTGTGAGAGGTTCTGCAATGGAACTGAAGCCTCGAATAAATCTCCTATAAAAGTTGGCAAAACCCAGGAAGCGTTGGACTTGTTTCAATGAATCAGGGCGAGGCCACTCCAGGACTGCACGAACCTTGCTGGGATCCATCTGCACACTGCCACATGAAAGGATGAAACCCAAGAAAGAGACAGTAGTGACATGAAACTCACTTTTCTCCAGCTTGACAAAGAGGTTGTTCATGAGCAGACGAGATAGAACTTGCCGAACGTGTTGAATGTGGTCTTCGTAACTCTGGGAAAATATTAAGATATCATCGAGATAAACAAACACACATTGGTTCAACATCTCTCTCAGGACATCATTAATAAGGGCTTGGAAGACGGCTGGGGCATTAGCTAGCCCGAAGGGCATTACCTGATACTCGTAATGCCCAGTAGGGGTGTTGAAAGCCGTCTTCCATTCATCCCCCTCCCGGATTCTCACCAGGTGGTACGCATTCCGGAGGTCCAACTTAGTGAAGATGGTAGCGCCCTGGAGGAGTTCGAAAGCTGTGGCCATCAGTGGCAGTGGATATCGATTCTTTACGGTGATGTTGTTTAGGCCACGATAGTCAATGCATGGCCGAAGACCTCCATCCTTTTTACCCACGAAAAAGAAGCCAGCCCCTGCAGGTGACGTGGAAGGCCGAATAAATCCATTCTCTAGTGCCTTCTGAATGTACTCATCCATTGCCGACCTCTCTGGAGCTGACAACGAGAAAAGTCTACCTCTTGGAGGGCAAGTTCCTGGCAGCAACTCAATGGCGCAATCATAGGGTCGGTGAGGAGGAAGAGTATCGGCCCGCGACTTACTAAACACATCCTGGAGATCAACATATTCCTGAGGAACTCGAGATAGGTCAGGAGAAGGAACAACCAGAGCAGGGGGTGTAAGTTTGACCTGAGGAACGGCTAGTACCTTAGTTCTTGGCATATTAGACTCATGCTGGATCCCGAGTTGTCGTTTAGGCCCCAAAATAGAATCAGGAGATGAACGAATTCCAGCCGTTGGACATGCACACCTCCATCTGGTGAAACGGCTAGTTGGCCAGTCAATCTGAGGATTGTGGGAAATTAGCCAAGGGTAACCAAGAATAACTGGGAACTCGGGTGTGTCAATGATAAAAAAAAACAGTGATTCTTGATGAGAGTCTACTTCAACTGAAATGGGAATGGTACGGTGTGTTACCTGGCCGGACCCCAGAGGTCTGTTGTCTAAGGAGGTTATCGTGAGCCGATCCTGGAGAGTTATGAGTGGTACCTTCCAGCTCTTGGCCAGAGTACTGTCCATGAAATTGCCAGCAGCACCTGAGTCGATGAATGCAGAACTCTTGTGCCAACCATTACCCCAGGAGAAGTGCATCACCGTCGAAAAGCCAGCTGAAGATCGGGGGTCAGTTATTTCTCTCGTCTCAGCCCCCCTCTCTCTGGACGAGAAATCTCTTTTCCCACAAGCTCAGGGCAATTTGTTCGAAAATGCCCCAGTTCTCCACAATACAGGCAGCGCCGCTCCCGCATACGTTTGTCCCGTTCAGATTGTGATAAGCGGTTTTTGCCAAGCTGCATGGGTTCCTCTGTGCAAAGAGTTTGGAATGCAGGTTGAACTGGACTGAAGTTGCTTTGGGCTGTGAGTCGGTCTTGTTGTCTTTCAGACCTCCTATCCCTAATTCGGTTATCCACTCGGATGGCAACATCAATGAGAGAATCTAAGTTAGATGCAGGATCTCGGAAGGCCAATTCATCTTTTAACTCCGGTGCAAGGGCCTGATGAAATGCTGCTTGAAGAGCCTGCTCATTCCAGCCACTCTCCGCTGCCAGGGTACGGAACTCAATAGCCATTTCTGCTACACTGCGCGTTCCTTGAGTGAGTTGAAGTAATCGTTGGTCATTTCCGACTCCTCCTCCTGGATGATGGAATACCCTCCTCATCTCTGCTAGGAATTGCTCAGAGTTAGAAGTAAATGGTGAACAACGTTCCAAGAGAGCTGTAGCCCATTCCAACGCTCTTCCAGTCAGTAAGGTGATGATATAAGCCACTCGACTGCTGTCAGTAGGAAAACTACTGGGTTGAAGTTGGAAGGCTAGGGCACACTGAGTGATAAAGCCCCGACAGCCCCTGGTATTTTCATCGTATCTCTCAGGAGGTGGAAGCCTGGGCTCGAGAAGAGGAACTGCCGGAATAGGTTGAGGTTGGGGAAAAATTGGAGGTACCAGAGGTGGCGTGGGTAACTCAGAGACCTCCTGGGATGGAGGATTTTGAGGCAAAGCTAGAAGGTTCAACCGCTGAAGAATCTCTGCGAGCATCTGTTCATGATGCTGAATAGCGGTTGCTTGATTGGTGAGCTCAGATAGTATTCTCTCCACATTTGATGAAGGGCCTTGACTCTCTGCTGGGTCCATCGTTTGGTTCAGTCTTGCTGTAATGATACAGAAGCAGGAACTATTGAATGTTGTTTTTAACAGGATTAGAACCCCGGTCTCCTGGACTCAGAGCTGATGTTCTTCCTGAGTGAGCTAACTCAAGGTTGAGGATTTTGAGACCCAAGTGCAGAGGAATAACAAAAATATCAAGGAGACGAGCGGTATAAACTCAAAGTAGCTTTTACTTTGTAGAATGATAAAGAAACAAAGTACAAACAAAAAAACTAGCATCAAAGCTTTCAATGGTCACAAAAAGGAAAACAAAACAAGCACAATGGCTCACAAAAGACTCACGGAATGCACTGGGATACACAGGTAGGTAGGCTCAAGACTGAACAAAAAACAATGACTGAAGGCAAACTTAAATAGGGCCCAACACAGGTGAGTATCATCAACACTGATTGTTAGGTACAACTGAGAGTCCTTGCCAATGGTTTCCCCCTGGCAACTGGGAGGAGGATTGCAGGCAAAAGACCTCCTGCGCCCCCTTGTGACTGGGAGCCATACCGCTGATCATGGCAGGAGTGTGACCCCTAGCGGTTGGAGGTAGTATTGCTGGGTAAAGTCTTACAGTTGGTTCAAACTCTAAATTTTGATTTAACATTAATAACATTCATTCAAAGTAAAAACTATTATTTATTATGCATATTATACTTGATCAATATTTTCTTAAGACATAAGCCAAAATGTTATAATGTAGATCAATATAATATTTTTTAACCTATGTTTTCTAGCTATAATATGAAATTTGAAATTTCACTCTCAAAGAATTTTTTTAGCCAATATTTAATTTAGATTACTAAATTACAACTTCAAATTACCTTTTTAAAATATGCACCATATAATTTTTGTTATAAACACCAGAACATTTAATAAAACGTCTTGGTTACGTATGTAACACTCGTTCCCTGAAGGAGGGAACGGAGACGTACGTCGGAACTGACTGACAAATTGGGATCTGTTTTCAGAGACCAATCTACTTTGAGTGATTAAAAACGAGCCAATGGACATTGGCATGTGGTTCACGCATTCCACGCACCGCCCCGCAGCGCGGGTATAAATACGGAAGTGGAATACCGCATCATTGCTTTTCAACTGAGGAGCCGAGACAAGTGACTCGGGCCTTCAGCTGAAGCACAGCACCTGGCGACGGGACGTACGTCTCTGTTTCCTCCTTCAGGGAATGAGGGTTACATACGTTCCCTTTCACAAGAAAATGCAAGAAAAACACGCAAACGGCTGCCAGTGAAACGGAAAGTAGCCTAATGCTGCGTTCACACCAAACGCGAATCGAGCGTCTGGCGCGAGTGATTTCAATGTTAAGTCAATGGAAAGGTGCGTTGACGCGCGTCTGGAGGTCCCGCGGCGCGGAAGGCGCGTTTCGCGCGGCGGGAAGGACGCGAATCCGCCTCATTCGTGCGTCCAGTTCGCGCGAATGACGCGAATTGAGCGCCTTGCGCGATATGCACGTTACACGCGAGTGGTGCTTTTGTGCATTCAAGCGTTTGAAGCGAATTCGCGTCTGACGCCCAAGTTAAAAAATGTGAACTTTGGCGTCAATTCGCGCCACGTTAACCAATCAGGAGCCTGCTTGCTGCGGTCACGTGGTAAAGTGACGTGATGAGAAACCCTGCATAAATTAAAAATAGTAATATTGTGTCATAAAATGTAGTTTTAAGACTTTTTCAGGTGAGAATGTGGTTGTTTAAAGCTCAAATCTGTGGTTTATTTTTAAAGAGAGCGCATATTTAAAACAAATAATCTTGTGTTTTTGGAGTTGTGAGATCCAGGCAATCACCGGGCAATCACCGCTCATAACCCCGGCGAGAGCAGCCCTTCCTCGGCTAGTCCTTCTGCCGTTTGCCGCTGGCTATGATGTCTCTGTAGTGGTGCATCTTGTGTAGATCTAACGGGCGATCTTTGGTGTCATGAATCTATACTTTGTCTGCCAAATCGTTTTGACTGAGGGCAAAGAGAAGTTTCATAACTTTATTTTTAAAGGATATTTAAATATACATGCAGTGAAGATAATGTAGGAGTTGACTGGACCACATTTGTGTGGCTATTAATGCTTAATATATATTTTTTATAAAAATGAAAAGACGGACGTGCGAATGCATTCAAAATGTTTGCGCGTTAAACTAGACACAGTAGACGCAATTTTGACGCTCTATTCGCATTTGGTGTGAACGCAGCATTAGTCTTAGATGCTCTTGCAGTGCTTAGGTCGCTCTTTTGCATATTGCAGCATTTGATCTTGAAATGAGCTGATGACAAATAAAATACAGCTTGAATATTTTGCTTTCCTTGGCATGAACTGAATTTGTATAGCCGGCGCGGGCATTGAAGATCGGATTTATATTCATTTTGCAGAGAGGTGTAAGCTAAGACACCCTGCATGTTTTTTTTTATTTTATTTTGTTTATTAGTTTAGATTGTATAGGCCGTTTGAAGCTGTGAGCTGCATCTGCCTCAGCTTGTCAAAAATGCGTTTTTACTGTGGTGGTGATATTAAACATTTAAACTAACATTGTGATATGCTTGACGTGTTTTATATCTCTGGATTGTATTATAGGAAAGACAAGTCAAGAGTTGATTTGAGAGGATAAATTGATCAAAGTGGTTAACTCACTGTCGGCCACTGGCCGCTTGGTCAGCCTACTAAACAAAAACTTTAATTTTACAAACAAATATTGCTCCAAACATTTTTTCTAAATGAACTTAATAAATAAACTAAACGAAATAGAACTTTGACATTAAAAACAAAGCTGAACAATTTTTATGGCTGCAACATGTGTAGTAGGGAGGGAGAAAAAAAACATGGGCTCCAGTCGGACTCAGGACACCGGAGTATTTACGTGTCATGTTATCATATGAGTCCTATTCATTTTCAATATTTGGTTATCGTCAATACCGGTATATTGCCACACCCTAAATTAACACAATGTCGATATTTGGTGCTTTGAATATCACGGTTATCGCCAATACCGGTATATTGCGACACCCCTAATTCAAATCAAGCAATGATTAGAGAAAATGAATAAGGTATATATATATATATATATATATATATATATATATATATATATATATATATATATATATATATATATATATATATATATATATATACATATATATATATACATATATTATATATATTGAATTAGCCTGACCCACATCAAGATGTTGGGTCTGGGAACTCACCATTGACAGGGCTCAATCCGAGGGGCGGGATAAACGGTTGTCTTTCAAATTTCCTCTGCACGCAATAAGATAGCGCTACAACCAACCAGAGCAACGAAGAAGGTGAAGCGGAGCTAGTTGATAGATTAAACTTTTGCTGTATCTGGTCGGCAAAACACATCTTCCTTTCTTAAGAATGACTTCAGTGCCGTTCTTTGTTCTTATCTCAAAGAAAAGCGTAACAACAAGTCTTCCAGAGTTGCAGCCAAAACTGATTTGAAAGACCGCTGTTCGCCAGCTTCTTTGTTTACAAGTAGCATGCGGAACCACGGCAACTCTGCCGTCATTATGTTAAGCCCGACCACCGAATCTATACACGATGTGATTGGCCTGACCAGAGTTTGTTTTTACCAGCTCGCAAGCCAACGGAGAGTTGCTAGACTACCCTGGCTGCAAATTAGATTTTCTGCCACTAGGGTGTGTCTAGATTTTTAGGCTATATAGATATGTCTCGGGCCTTCAGCTGAAGCACAGCACCTGGCGACGGGACGTATGTCTCCATTCCCTCCTTCAGGGAATGAGGGTTACATACATAACCGAGACGTTCCCTTTCAGTCGGTCACGTTCGACGTACGTTGGAACTGACAGACGAATTGTTGGAATCCCTACCAACGAGGATGCGGGAAGATACTGGCTCTACACGGAGACTATGAAATCAAGCGAACATGTTAGGTGTCGCCGCAGCTCTACATATGTCTGTCAGTGAGGCGCCTTGAGCCAGCACCCAGGAGGAAGCTACACTCCTTGTGGAGTGCGCTCGTACCCCGAACGGGGAAGGCATGTCTTGCGACTGGTAAGCCAAGACGATAGCATCCACTATCCAGTGGGTAACCTCTGCTTGGAGACAGCTTTTCCCTTCTGCTGGCCTCCATAACAGACGAAGAGCTGCTGTGAGGTTCTAAAGCTTTGAGTCCGGTCAATGTAAGCGCGAAGAGCGCGGACAGATAGTAGTAGAAGTAGATTGGTCTCTGAAAACAGATCCCAATTCGTCGGTCAGTTCCGACGTACGTCGAACGAGACCGACTGAAAGGGAACCTACAATAACTTTTGCATCCAGTAAAGCTACTCTGCACATTAACACTTTGGTGTCAAGTTAACTATTTAAACACAATTGTTTATTTTAATTTGTTCAATGTTGAATGTAATTTGCTTTAAGTCAAACAAAAAACCCCTCTAATTTTCAATTAGACTGACATAAAAATTCACTTTAAATAAATTTCATTTTTTTTGTTGAAAGAATAATCCTTTAGGTGTCTTGGAATCTTACTGATGTTGCTGCTCAACTTAATTCAAAGATACTAAATTGCATAAATGTGCTGCGGCACAAACAGTCCTCTAAAGATCTCTATTAGACATCATGTGCTGCCTCTGTCCCACCTGCCCTTGAAGTTCTGAAGATGGAGAATGGACTGAATCAGTCTCATAGGCCCCTTTGGTCTTGACCCAGTTAAGATGTTCTGAGACTGATGACCTGGGCTCAGACTCACAGACAAGCTTTATTGAGACAATAAATGAGCAAGGCATGCAGCTGCAGGGGAAGAGAGCATTATTTATGTATTTAGAGTAATGCTTCGCTAAGCCTCTCTGTTGGATCTCAGTTCTATGATATGCCTGCATTTCTGCATCAGGCCACAATCCTTCTTCGTGAAAATGTGCTGAGCTTCTAGATCAGAATATACTCCTTAACTCTGACCCTATTCCCCTGGCTTCCTTTTATCTCCCCATAGGGTTTGGAGGATGTTTCCCTTCTGAAAAGATCAGCCCAAACAACCTAAGGTGGTTTACTAGTCTTGTTTAGCTGTCATCTTGTCAGGCCAGGCTGGTCTCTAGTTGGTCTTTTTGGTCTCCGAGTATGACCAGTTTAAAAAATGCCCAGAATCGTTCTAAAACCATCAAACTAGATCCTCATGTCCAGTGTAAACCATTCTGAGTTGCGATTCCCCAACTACCATTTTACGATGCATCGTGGAAGAAATCAACTAGCTAGTCACGACTGTTTCCCGAAACCATGTTGTTGAAAATATGTCTTTCAACCACATTGGTTAATGTTGTCACAAAGGTGGTGGAGTAATAACTTCAAATATTGAATTAATGCCAGATATTTGCTAACAATTACAGACTTGGCATCTAAAGAATAATCCTATTTTTTTCAGCTATTTGGCTTTAATTTCAGATTCAATCATAGGATACTTCTTACGTACTAGGGCTTGTACACACTCTTTAAATCTCGACAAACTAAAAAAAGCCAATCAGCAGAAAGGGGCATGTCCACTCATGATGGAGGAGGAGAAAGAGCTCAGTGCACAAGACAGACATTAGCAGACTATAGAACTGTAAAACCTAACAGTTGTATGTACTAAATAAAAATGAGTTCACTGCACTCAAATATTACAGAATGATGTGTGGACACAACGACTGAAACAGAACTCAAACTGAATGAGTTCTAGAACATTTCTAGTTCCCAGCATGATAATTGGATAATAATTGTATTGTTAAGTGATTAAAGAAGTGATAATTGCGTATTGGTGGTGGATAAAAGAAGACATTAAATCTCTGTAGATCTCAGCAGAGGAGGATTAAACAACTCCACAAACAGCATTACCAGCCTCACACATTACTAACCAGACTGACTTTATTTCTGTCATTTCTGTTATATTGAAAATAATAGTTTTGTTTGAATTCACCATGATGGTGTTCAGTGTTTGCTTTTGTTGGGATCTTGACCCTTGACAAAACATGTCTTGCTCTGGCTGCTTTAACTGTGTTTATGAAGCATATTTGTTATGGTAAACAAAGCCAAGAGAAAATGTGATCAGCTGGTTTTGGTTGTTTTTTGGCGATGATATTATCATAATGTAGTGATTGAATCACTGATTCACTAAATTACTAGATTTGACTTTGTGTGTGCTATTGTGAGCTAGCAGTAACTACAAGCACTCTGAGTTCATTTAAAGTTTGTAATTTCAGCAGTTTTATTCAATATAGGGAACGCTCAGCTATATCAAGTATTTAAATGCAGTGTAAAGTTCAATTGTATATTAAGAAATATCCTTTTTTAGGGGACTTGATTAAAATAAGTGCAGAGTACTCATAACTATTGTTTTTTATAAACTTAAATGATTTGAGGTAATCTGTGTCCTCAAATAAAATGAGTTAGCTGAACTTGTTGGGTTTTACAGTGATACACTGTAAAAAATTTAACTCACAAACATTTTGACTAATGATAATGTTTTAGTTAACTGGACAATTAAATGCAAAACAAGTTGGCTTAACTGGTCAAAATAAGTTGGTTCAACAATTGTTGGAACAACCTTAATTGTAAATTCGATTTAATGCAAGTTAACACGCATACAAGTTGCAACAAGTTAACAATACATTCTGGGTACATCATGCAAAACTCATCCATGGCTCCCAGAAAGCATTGCGGTATGAAGTATAACAATGTCACCATTGTTGAGATTTATAGGCTGATTCTTGATGTCTGTATGAGAAAATCTCATTGGAGGTCAAAGTGCTTAATGTACAATTGGTTTAAACCTTATTAAAACCCTATTTGATCTTTTCTAGAATCACAATTAAAAAAAGCTAACAGTATATTGCTCATATTAAACTCATTCATAATATTGGTGAATTAAGCCACAACACAATGATTATATTCTTATCATCGAGCAACTGACAGCATTTCATTATCTTTTCCTGCCAAACATTAAAAAGTCATCAAACTATAAAAAATTTAAAATAAATAAAAAACTTAATCAGCTGAAAAAAAGATCTTAAATTGGGAGACATGTGACCTTACTCAGTTAATTGAGTTAAGTGAACTACTTTGTTTAAAATTTGAGTAAACTCAAAAAAGCAGTGCAGCAAGTTGCCTTACAATTTTAAGTTATGTCAACTTTTCTTGTTTTACAGTGATAGAAAGAGAGAGAAGACAGATAAAATACAAAAGAAAAAAGGCCAGGGGAATATACACTGTAAAAAATGTAAGGCCTCTCCAATTCAAAATATTCTAGTGACTGATCACATCTAAATTTTTCAATTGGCCAAATTTAATTTCTGTGAATTGAATTTTATCCATTGTGGCAACAGTCTGTTAACATAGACTCAATTAGATATAATATGCTGAGCCAATGGAAAATTTTAATTTACCAACACTGTAAAAAAATTCAGGCCTCTCCAATTTAAAATGTTCTAGTGACCGGCCACATCAACATTTTTCAGTTGGCCAAATTTAATTTCTGTGAATTGATACAATTTAAATCACATAAATTCAATTTGGCCAACTAAAAAATTTAGATGTGACTAGTCACTTGAAAATTTTAAATTGGAGAAATGTTTTACAGTGAAACTGTGAGGTTGGTCCAATTAAATATTTTAAATTGTGGTAACAATTGTTTATTTCTCACTGTCCCAAAAGACAAAAATGACTAAAAACATAAATATATTAAGCAAAATACAGAACACAGACAACAGGGTTGACATTTTATCACATTACTTTATTAACAAGTCAACTCCAACACAGGATATTTGGTGAAAATACATTATTTTCAATAATGAAAAACTCTGAATACATTCAAGAAGTCTTTTGCATAACAGGATGTCTTAATGTGGTGAAGAAAACGCGGCACTGCATAGGCTAAAAACCTGCACAAAAAAAAAAGAAAACTAACATTAATGACAAAGTTCCCCTGCATCAAATCTAGCAAGTGACAGTACAGAAGTTCTTCATTATATAATGACGATGAAACGAATGAATGGACAAATAAGAAAATCACGAGCTTGACGTGTTTGATATTAAAAGGCAATAACTTAAGCCCTGAGAGAGGCCGATGCATGCAATCTAACAGCACCGTGTTCAAAGGTCACATGGCGCACTCACACAAATGACTTTATTTACTTATTACCTATTATTTTAGACATATAAGACATGAGGAAAATAAAACTATTGGCTACCAATAGATAATTATGTGGTAAACGAGAACACACTCGTGATTATACAAAATGTCTTTTAAACTTCATACCGGGTCATAAAGCAAAACTCTGGTGAATAATTTCAGTGCTCAATACTCACCAACGTCTTGTGACGATGAATATCTCTATTCTCTTGGGAATGTTTGTTTCGGTCTTCAGCACCAGCTGGATGGCTCTGCAGTTTGCTTGCGGTCCCGCGCTCCGCATTTGAAATCTCCACATGAACGTTTTCCTTAAGGGCATTTTGCGCATGCGTATACAGTTTTTCGGACGTAGGACTTGTTCATCCAACATGGATTTTTCACTTTAACTTCATAGATTGACTGAGCACAATTAAATATGTTCGGTGAATATACAATTTTAATTTTGAGTGAAGACCTTAAGCTATGATTAGTACAATGCATCTTTTTGCATGGGGATAATTATTTGTAAGTCATTTATTGGGCCAATATGTAATGATCAATTTTCAAATTTTTTCCCAAATTTTTTTTTTTTTTACAGTGTAACTTTAAAAAGAAGGGTTACGATCAGGCAAGAGGTAAGACCCGTGTTAATATCGGGGAAGCTTTCCAGCGCTGGAAATTCTTGTATTTATATTGCTTTATTTCTTCTTGATATGTTGGTTTTGCTTTGAAACTTTCACAGAACTAAGATTTGCTGTCTTTTGCTTGCTTATACATGTGTGTCATCTTCGCTTGTTTGTTCATTATTATTATTATTATAAGCCTGGAACATCTAAACCACCTCCACCCGTTTCAAGAATTGGCTCCCAAAGTGTGTCCGAAAAAGTGAGATAACATACTCTTATATGTTTTGTCTTTTGGTTCCCCTTTTAGAATTATTAGAATATGCTAGATTCACAAACATCAGCACTGTTTGCCTGACACAATTATCATTGTGCTAATACTGGCCATGGAAAGCTAGTGTTAAACCCACAATGTATTTTTTTTAATTTATTAATAAATAAATACAAATCACTGTTTGAAAAATGTGCCTTCTTTCTGACACTGATATGTCACTTTTTTTTGTACATAGGGCACAACTGCTTCTGGTTCTGTGGCACTAAAACTTTTGCTCTTTTTGGTTGGGCGTCTTGACTGGACCAAAACAGAAAAATTGGATCAACCAATGGTGTGAGTTTGGGACATGTTTATCTGTTATTGGGTGGGCCATCATGAGCTCTGTCATGCACCATCTTGGCATCTTGCTTTCTAAATTGCAAACAACTAATCAATAGCTCATTTGTCAATGGAGTCTAAGGGAAAAGTTTTTCAGAGATTCACTTTTCCAACCAGATGAGGCAATCAATTTGCCTTCCACTGAGACCCCGCTCAGAGAGATGGAAGTTAGATGTGTTTTTCTTTTTCTGTGTTCTGTCTCTCTCTCATTCTGTTGCGCTCTCTGTCTAAGCTTTTGTAATGCTCTCTCCATATGCCAGAGCTATCTCTTTCTCTCTGGAGAGGTATTCTGAAATACTCTGAGGAGAATGGAAGCATTTTCCGGCTCTGTTCCACTCTGATGGCACTTTGTGTTTAAATGGAGAACAGAATGTTCCTGTCAGAGGCCCAACCCTTACCGGGACTGGCAGGTGTATTATACCTCTCGCTACAATGTCCCTGGACAAATTTAAAGGCAACTCAGCCACTTGCACAGCAGGAGCTCCCTAGGTCAACTACCTGCATGTTTATCTTTTCATTCTTTAACGTCGTCCATCCCAAACCCCCTTACACACATGCACTAAAACAAGCTCAGAGATTCAGGACTGATGCTGTTTTTCAAATCTCACAAGCTTTCAATCTCTCAAGTCAAGGTCATAGCGCTCTTCACTGAAAAGTAAAGCCTAAATTACTGAATTTGCAGGGGTTGACATCTTAGTGTTCGAGTAGCTATTTTAAATTTGTAGCCTGCCAAGCTACAAGCAACTCATAATTTAAAGTAGTTTGTAATCAGTTGCTGCAGCATCCACATGTAAATTTTGCACTATTATAATGGATTACATTTGCAATACACACAAGCACCAATAGGGGCACCATAACCCAGTGAACTGTATGTCTGCACTGCAGTGACACAACTCTTATGGAGAAGAAGTTAGATACACTACAAGTTATTCAATGTAATTTCGGGAGGAGTACGCCCATCTAATCTTTCAATTAATAACAAGGTATAAAAACCAGCCTCTTACCACTTCCTGTTGTTAGTTTTTCGGCATCCCTCCTCCTCCCCTTGTCCTCCTTTTGTACAATTTTGCTTGTGTTATAAGGGGGCAATCGGAAATCCTCTCTGAGCCCCTCTATAGCAGACAGCAAGCCAAATCAGATTATATGGGCACATGAACTCATGAAACAAAAATATTAACTACATTAAAGTTCTTTAAGAGGGAAATACATTTTTAAAATATATAAATAATTATAAAAATTATATCAATTAGTATGACTTTGTTTGCTAAAGGCTATTTTCTCAATAACTCCACTATTGCTCAGATATTTGATATTTTTTACAAATAGAATAATACTTATATTATTCTATATTATTATATATATATACAGACGACTCGACGCCTGTGAAGAGACGACTCAACGCCAGCGTTGTTATGGCCTAAAATAATACATGATTGATTAACTTATCCTAACATTTTTTCTTTAACATTCTCTTTTCTAACATTTTTCAATGTACATTTATGAAATGCACTTTCTGTGAAGCTGCTTTGAAACAATGTGTATTGTGAAAAGCGCTATACAAATAAATTTGAATTGAATTGAATTGAATTATATTTCTTCTCGATTCTGTGTGAACAGCATCTGTCATTATTTACACTTATTATCAATAAGATGCTATTTGTTGCTATACTTGGTGCAAATTAAATGTATCACTATTTACACATATTTTAATTTAAAAAATATATATAAAAAAGGTAATTGCAACTTTTTATCTCGCAATTCGGACAATTTTTTCTCAAAATTGCGAGTTCAAATCTCATATTCTGGCTTTATAACATGCAATTGGGAGTTTATATCTCACATTTCTGAGAAAAGAATACAGAACTGCACCAAAAAAGTCAAAATTGTGAGATATAAACACACAATTGTCAGAAAAAAAAGGGTCAGAATAGCGAGTTTATATGCCACAATTCTGACTTTATAACTCTCAATTGTAAGGAAAGAATTAGGAGACAAAAAGTAGCAATTATCCTTTCTTTCTTTTTATCTCATTCTGTGACGGAAACAAGCTTCCATAGTACAGTAAATAACATTTACCCAAAAATAAAAATATATATAAAATAAATCAGAGCACAGAAATTTTGAGCATCTTCCCAGCAGGCACAGTACGTCAATGTGACGTCAGAAAGACAACTAATCCAACGTCAGTCAGATGTCATATTTTGGTTGAAAATGAAAATCGGGTTGATGTCTAAACTCAACGTTTGTTTGACGTCAAGCTCCAACGTCAGACAGATGTTTAATTTTGGTTGGAATAAGCACCACAAAGTAAAAAATAAATAAATTATTTTTTTTTTAAAAAGGGTCAAATGTGTGGCAGCACATTAAATCTCTGAAGATCTCAGCAGAGGAGGATTAAACAACTCCACAAACAGCATTACCAGCTTCACACATTACTAACCAGACTGACTTTTTCTCTGTCAGACGACTACAGAAGCTCTTATTGAGAATTAACAGAGGTTTAGATGTTGATGATTTATTGAAAAGAATAGTTCAGTTTGACATCACCATTATGGTGATCCAATTTTACTTTAGTTGGGTAGTTTGACTTGACTTTTTAATATTAGTTTTTCTCTGGCAGTTAAAGGGTTAGTTCACCCAAAAATGAAAATTCTGTCATTAATTACTCACCCTCATGTCGTTCGACACCCGTAAGACCTCCGTTCATATTCGGAACACAAATGAAGATATTTTAGTTGAAAGCTGATGGCTGAGAAAGGCCTCCATTGGCATTCAGTACATTTATACTCCCAAGACCCATAAAAGGCACTTAAAACGTCGTTACAAAGTCCATCTCACCACAGTGGCTCTACAATAATTTTACGATGCGACGACAATAGTTTTTGTGCGAAAAAAAAAATCAAAATAACACCTTTATCCAGCTTGTTATTGTCTTCCGTGTGTGCCTCCACGACGCATGCGCGAGAATATGACGTAGCGCCAGCGTTCGGGAATCCATGAAATGCACACTTAAGCCCCATTTTGAGAACTACGCTGAGACCTAAAGCACGATCAATGTAGAATCCAAAAGCTTAGACACGCGCGTCTTCCTCTGCTTGTAAACAAATCCCTTCTGGGTCATGTGTCCGAGCGACGGATCTGCATCATATTCTCGCGCATGCGTCATGGAGGCACACACGGAAGACAATAACAAGTTGGATAAAGGTGTTATTTTGATTTTTGACCCTTTAACTGTGTTTTTTTACGGCAAGGAACGCAAGAGAAAATGTGATCAGATTATATTGTCTTATTTGATGATAAAGATATTGTCATCATATAGTGATCTATTTCACTGATGTCATCCAGAATGTAATCATTTTGTATTGTTAATTATAGCACGCCTGTAATTCTACATTGTCCACTAAACATTAAGATCTCCATCATTGAGTTGATTCACTCAGACATCAATAATCTGTATATGAATCTCGACAATGGTGATATGCTTCATGCCACAATGCATTCTGGGAACCATTGACTAGTTTTGTATGAAGCACCCAGAATGCATTGCGGCATGAAGCATGTCACCATTATTGGGATTCATATGCTGATTCTTTAATGTCTGTGTGCATCTCGAAAATGTTTGATGCACAATCCCTCAGATTAGAACACTAATGAACAATCACAGGACTTTTACAATCAATAATGAGAAATTAATAACATGATATCTAAACTAATAATAGACTCTTAATATGATCAGTGAAGCAAACACTATATGATGATCATATCTTTATCATCATCAAATAGCTGACATGATCTGAACACAATTTCTCTGTGTTTGTCTGATTTATGTTGGATTAGTTGGAGTCCAACGTCTTCCTGACGTCACATTGACATACTGTGCCTGCTGGGTTGGTTGCAGCTTCAAACTTGAAATAACGTTATACTGGATGAAATACAACTGCATCGGGAAATTAAAAACATTGATAAACAGCAGTCTCATGGACATCTGGGAACACTGAAAAGTGATGACTGAAATTGGTGAATTGCTGAATGTTATTTTAAACAAACTGACTTGCTGAAACAAATCTAATGTTCTCTCAATTCGATTTGATTATTGTCTTAACTGACTTGGTACAGCTATGAGTGCAATATAAAGAGATAAATATGATAACAGTTAGACGTATACAACATTTTGTCAAGCTACTCTGTTACTGCTAAATGGCTCATTGCTGTGAAAACGACACTGTTCCTGAGCTTTTAAACAATTGTAAAAATGGAAGAAAGTTAAGAATCACTACCTTCAGTTACCTCCAAATGCTGCTGCTGACACAAATATTGCGTGGAATTAGTGTATAGCATCTGGCAAAAATAAGTGGTTTATTAGGAACTGCTGACCTTTTTATTGTAACTTGTACAATCTGAAGTGAAAAAGATCATTAGTGTGGAAATCACTTCAAAATTTCTTCACTAAAGCTGCAGTGACAACTGGCTGCACTCCCCAAAGTCCAATCACCAGACTTACTGTAGCTCTGGGTTGCCTCGGCAACAGAACCATATTTTCTGCAGAGCTGACATGAGCTCTTCTACTAAAAGGACTGCAAACCAAACGCATGCAACAGTCGCTGTATCATGCTCCCCATACATTACAGCGGATTATAAAATAACCTTCAGTAGACCACACAGAGACTGTGTTCACAATGGAGGTGCGTTCCCTCAGGTCCTGCCTTTATGCCTCTATCATATTCACTCTAGCTTGTTATACACTCTTCTGAGTAATATGAAATAGTTTTAGTTTGCTCAGCAGGTTAGTTTGGAATGATATTAAGAGGCTGTGCATTGCCAATGTATTTGCTTTGAAAAAAAAATAAGAGCAATTTACATTATATTCATAAACTCAATTAATCAAACACCTTTGGTGTAATAAACATATTCAACTGTTTATGTCAACTGTGGTTCTGAACTATTTTTGCTTCAGGAATTTGCATTGGATATTAAAGCCCCTATCATTCACCTGGCGCAATCTGGGGCGTGTTTTTTGCTAGTTACAGCCCGATGCATTTATCATTTTTACATCCTGCGCAACATTGTTTAAATAACAAATTTGTGCGCCCATAGGCGTGCTGGTCTGAAAACAAGGTGTGTTCAGACGCATTGTTCCTATTTTAAGGCAACTGAAAATGACTGCACCATTGACCAACTGAAACCTGGTCTAAAGTCAATAGTGCAATCATTTTTGTGTTATTCAAAGAGCATGTTAGTAATCTGCTTATTACACACAGCGAGCAGAAGCACACAAACATTTTTAAATATTACAAATAAAAGGATTCCTCTCTGGGGAAGCGTCCAGTCTTTCCGCTCGCAAATTCCACCATGTAAATAGCGAATCTGCCATGGTGCAAGCACAACTGGCTTTTAACGGGAATGGGAAATGACCTATGACACACACATGACTCATTAAGAGAATAGAGACAACCCTTAGATCGTTAAAATAGGGCCTTAAGTACAAAACCAACACATTATCAAACCTGTGTATGTCTGGTAATTTTTTCTTTTACTTTTCATAGGTTGTAGTTTTCAAGGATGACTTCCATGCGACATGACGTCCATGTTTCCATCTGCCAAATATGGCTAACTTGTATCAAGTCAGAGATTAATTTGTGTCAAAATATTGTACAGTTTGACTAGAAACACAGCCGTCACACTGTAAAAAGTGATCAGTTGACTTAAAAAATTGAGGAAACCCATTGCTTAAAATTATTAAGTACTGTAAATAAACTTTAAAATGTTAAGTTATGTGGAATTGTCAAGTTCACATAACTTAATTTTTTCAATTACGCATTAAGTTTATTACTTAATAATTTTAAGGCAACTGGATTTACTAATTTTTTTAAGTTAAGTCAACTGATACATTTTTACAGTGCAACAACAGCAACAAAATAAAAAAAACAATAAAAATATATATAAACATACATAAAACTTGCATTTTGCATTAGTTTCATCAAAACAGATCTTCGACCCCATGATCTTTGTCCAATAGCTGGCATTCCTGTAAATTATAACTGTAATGCTTACTTGCAAATTTGCAATAATTTTAGAATGAAATGCTTCATAAATTATTTAAGTACTGTGTGCTTAGTTTCCCCCCCCCCCCGCCATTATGCATTAAATAGCTAGAGAAAATTACCAGTAAAATGGGCCGCACTGTACAATTTTTTGGGGGGAAAATATGACTTTCACGGCTGTGACCACGATGCACATTATTATTATCCTGCGACCCTGAAAACAAGCTCATTAATATTAATGATGGTAGTAATTGTTACAGACGACTGGGGATGTTCACTGGCTCCAGACAGCTGGAGCCTTCGGCAGCACGTCACACCATGGCACCGCGGTTCTTGATCTCCGGCAGAGGGACATCTCAGCGTTTATTTTTAGGAGCAGGGAATATCTTGGCTGGATAGAGGCAGAGAGGTATTAAACTAGGGCTAATTACTTGATGCTCGGTCAGCGTGCGGTTTACCGTGACGTGACATTGTGGTGTGACCATGTGTGAGTCTCCATCACTGAAGCAGAAAAAGCGGTCACTTCCTCTTTCACAAAGATTGCCGCAATTTAAAACCGACAAAAAGCTTTGACTGACTATGCGTCTATGGAACCTCGTTCTGGAACGATATGTGGCCGAATAAACCTTATGCTGTGGTTAATTTATTTAGAGAAAAACTTCCTGAGTGGATGTTTTCAGACTAAGTGCTCCATATACGGGTGGATATAGAGGTGGATTACAAGGGCGTTCATCGTCTCTTCCTCAACCCTGTCCACCTCCTCAAGTTCACCTCAAACCTGACACTGACGGAGCACACTATTAAGTTAGCACACTAAGCACTGAGTTTGTTATTATAATGGTCCCCACTTTGAGCATCTAACTTAATGTAAAAAATGGGAGTCTGCCTTCAATATTAATCCAAACCTGATTTATGCCTCCTGCTTGCAGCGAGAGATGTCATTTGTATTCATTTGTGTCTCCTTTTGGAGCATAGATTTGTTTCTTTTGCGCCTCTCATATGCTTGTCACCTTATTGTTGATATCGCCCAGCAATGCTGCACAGCAGAATGTGCTTTTAAATAATTGTCTGGTTAGTTCAAACAATGTATGTTATTCTCAGCTATTGAATGAAGGAATGCCAGTATAGCGATATTTGTTACTCTGGTGCATGGATGCATTTTAATATGCACATGATAACTGATAATTTGCCTTTTATGATTTCTTTGCACTTACTTTTGTCCTGTTTTTCTAGTATCACTTTCAGATGGCACACCCACACTCCATGACCCTGTAAACCATACTTCGTTGCAATTCCAGGTCCAATTTGATACATTTTTCTGATATATTCATATCCCCCTCCATTTTTGAGTTATGTCTATGAAATAATCTGTATTTATTGCTCTAGGACAGAGGGCTATACGCATTTATACTCATTTTTGTTTCCTGTGTAGTTAGTCATGGACTGACACTGCTGTACTTAAAAAGCAGCCCTTAAAAATTAAACAAGCTGTGGTAGATAATTTCACTTTTTGATCAGACAGTCTCTTCCTCAGCAGTCCTTTGTCAGAATAAGTAAACTTGACCAAACTTTAAGCAGATCAAAAAGGTAAATCATTAAACCACTACATAAAGAAAGACACAAATGACTGAAGAAACTCATTATGTCTTGACTTTATTGCACTGTAAAATCCAACAGTTGTTCTTACTAAGACTTTTTTAGTAAACTTTACTTAATGTCCAATCATTTGTTGAACAATTATGTAATCTGAACTATTTGCATGCTATGCCTTCATTACTTAGAAAACTCAAGTAAACATTACTTGACTGGTTTGAGTACCATTTTGCCAAAGCAAAAAAACAAGCAGGCGGGCTGGCGGGAGGGCAAAGTGTTCTTGAGGTGGGGCAATTTTTTATATACTCATCACTCATTTCCTCTACTTCCTCTCATCATAATTGTGATTAGTGTTCCCTTTGGTTGGACACTTGGAACTTCATTCATATTATAGCAATTAACTTCCTAATAATGCAGCAATGCAACAAGAAATCATAGTTGTATGATTTCAAAAGAAGAGAAGTAATATATATATATATATATATATATATATATATATATATATATATATATATATATATATATATATATATATATATATATATATATATATATATATATATATATATATATATATACACACAGGTGCTGGTCATATAATTAGAATATCATCAAAAAGTTGATTTATTTCACTAATTCCATTCAAAAAGTGAAACTTATATATTATATTCATTCATTACACACAGACTGATATATTTCAAATGTTTATTTCTTTAAATTTTGATGATTAAAACTGACAACTAAGGAAAATCCCAAATTCAGTATCTCAGAAAATTTGAATATTGTGAAAAGGTTCAATATTGAAGACACCTGGTGCCACACTCTAATCAGCTAATTAACTCAAAACACCTGCAAAGGCCTTTAAATGGTTTCTCAGTCTAGTTCTGTAGGCTACACAATCATGGGGAAGACTGCTGACTTGACAGTTGTCCAAAAGACGACCATTGGCACCTTGCACAAGGAGGGCAAGACACAAAAGGTCATTGCAAAAGAGGCTGGCTGTTCACAGAGCTCTGTGTCCAAGCACATTAATAGAGAGGTGAAGGGAAGGAAAAGATGTGGTAGAAAAAAGTGTATAAGCAATAGGGATAACCGCACCCTGGAGAGGATTGTGAAACAAAACCCATTCAAAAATGTGGGGGAGATTCACAAAGAGTGGACTGCAGCTGGAGTCAGTGCTTCAAGAACCACTACGCACAGACGTTTGCAAGACATGGGTTTCAGCTGTCGCATTCCTTGTGTCAAGCCACTCTTGAACAACAGACAGCATCAGAAGCGTCTCGCCTGGGCTAAAGACAAAAAGGACTGGACTGCTGCTGAGTGGTCCAAAGTTATGTTCTCTGAAAGTAAATTTTGCATTTCCTTTGGAAATCAGGGTCCCAGAGTCTGGAGGAAGAGAGGAGAGGCACACAATCCACGTTGCTTGAGGTCCAGTGTAAAGTTTCCACAGTCAGTATAACTGCCATACATATTATTTCTGTTATTTAACATGTTTTTGTTATATTTGTTTAATCTATTCATGCATATTGAGTGTTGAGGTTAACAAGGAACTAAAGTACATTTGCGTTGCACACGGACATTTTTTAAGGTGCAACAGGAAAAGTTTACATTTTGTTGATTATAAGAGTTACTTGTGTTTGTAAAGAAGATGTTTTTCATTTTTGTCCTTTGAACCGGGTATTTTCAAGTGATCTCATTCCCTCTTGGTTATATGCAACCAGTGAGGTATGTGTATTACGTTTGTATTTTCCGAGTGTATTTGTATTTACCTCTTTATAGTGTATGTGAACGTGTTTATCTTTTACATTGTCATACTGTAGTTTGACAGTGGATTTCATTGACGGTGAATAAAACGACGGAGAAAGGGATGACAAATGCAATAAATCCATCAGTAGCCAGAACCATGGTGTAGTTTATTTCCTGGAGGGAGTGATAGTCAGTGATGGTTTGGGGTGCCATGTCATCTACTGGTGTTGGTCCACTGTGTTTTCTGAGGTCCAAGGTCAACGCAGCCGTATACCAGGAAGTTTTAGAGCATTTCATGCTTCCTGCTGCTGACCAACATTATGGAGATGCAGATTTCATTTTCCAACAGAACTTGGCACCTGCACACAGTGCCAAAGCAACCAGTACCTGGTTTAAGGACCATGGTATCCCTGTTCATAATTGGCCAGCAAACTCGCCTGACCATAACCGTTTTCTCCAGAATGGCTAGATGGCTGGATAAAATTATGCTGCATTATTTTCCAGTTTAACACTGTAAAGCTGCTTTGAAACAATCTGCATTGTTAAAAGCGCTATATAAATAAATTTGACTTGACTTGACTTGACTTGACTTGACCTTAACCACATAGAAAATCTATGGGGTTTTGTGAAGAGGAAGATGCGATATGCCAGACCCAACAATGCAGAAGAGCTGAAGGCCACTATCAGAGCAACCTGGGCTCTCATAACACCTGAGCAGTGCCACAGACTGATTGACTCCATGCCACGCCGCATTGCTGCAGTAATTCAGGCAAAAGGAGCCCCAACTAAGTATTGAGTGCTGTACATGCTCAAACTTTTAATGTTCATACTTTTCAGTTGACCAAGATTTCTAAAAATCCTTTCTTTGTTTTGGTCTTAAGTAATATTCAAATTTTCTGAGATACTGAATTTGGGATTTTCCTTAGTTGTCAGTTATAATCATCAAAATTAAAAGAAACAAACATTTGAAATATATCAGTCTGTAATGAATGAATATAAAACACAAGTTTCACTTTTTGAATGGAATTAATGAAATAAAACAACTTTTTGATGATATTCTAATTATATGACCAGCACCTGTATATATATAAAGATAATGATAAATAATACAGCTATATTTCGTGTCAAATAATGATCTTTTAAAATTATTTATATTACAATTTATGGCATAACCTTTTAATTGAGTAGATATAATCCCTCTATATTTGTCACAACATCATTTGACCATTCTTGTATGTGTCACACACAGACTTCAACACTCAGCATGCAAAACACAACAATGGTAACAAGGATTTTTTTTATTTTTTTTTATTATTAATACAACCTTTACTATTTTACTTGCTGTCATTATTGGAGTTATACTGACAAAAGACAAATAGTAAAATAAAGCCAAAAATAGAAAAATGAAGCAATTAATTTATTAATGCCACAATGCACTCTGGGAGTACACTTCCTCAGATCCCAGATAGAAGTTGACAAAACTTAAACGGTTTAAGTAAGAACAACTTAATGCAATTAAGTAATGCTTACTTATTTGAATTAAGGTAACGAGTTTGCACAATTGAATTAAGTAAACTGAACTAATTCTTTTTTTCAGTGTGGTCTATACTAAACATTTATAGAAATGTATTGTTCCTGCAGTTAAAGTGTTCACCATCTTTGCCTCATTTATATGAATGACCTCTATTTTTACATAGCAAAGAACAATTATAGTTTTTGGTAACACTTCATAATAACTCAATTAAATTATAACTTTATAGTTAATTCATAATTTACAAAGCGTTGTCCCTACATTAATAAAAATTAGTAAGCAGTTTATAAATACAGCTGTAAATGCTTTATTCTTGATTTATAAGCATATCTATAATGTGTTTAACAAATATATTTTCATACTTTATTAATGATTTATCATTTCTAAATTAAGTATTACATTATTTAAACAACAGTTATTTTGGAGTTGTCAGTGGTTCATAAGATCATTTAGAAAGTGTAGTTTAGTAAAATTAAGTAAATTATTCAGTAAATTAATAAGTAAATTATAAATAAGTAAATACATTAAGAAAATTATTAATAAACTTTTTAAATATACATTTATTCATCTTATTATTTAGTTGTAATAGTTACTCAGTGTGTTAATAAATGCTTTAATAACATGTATTCCTACTGTAATTCATGATTATTTCAGGTAATTATAAAACATTTAGTAGCTGTCAGTTAATTTTTGTGAGCTCATCTAAAGTGAGAAGATTAACTGGTTTGTGTAATACTTAATTTAGAAATTATAAATTGATCATTAATAAAGTATGAAAATACAATTATTAAAAATATTATAGATATGCTTACAAATCAAGAACAAAGCATTAGCTGTATTGATAAACTGCTTACTGATGTCTATTAATGCTTTATAAATGACAAATTGACTATTTACCGTTTAACTAATGATTCATAGCGTGCAGTTATTATAGAGTCTTTTTAAAAGCTCTGTGAAAAGTGTTTAGTAGCACGCCTCTTCAACTTTTTTTTTCTTGTCACATTGAAGCATACTTCTCAGGGCATAATGGTCAGGGCATTACACCACGGAGCATCTCCGCCCATAACATTATTTTTCCTTTTCACATCCATGCCAGTCAAGTCTGCCCATTGCTGGTGACATATGAGATATGAAATGTTTAATACCACCTTGCCAGTGCATCAGAAGCTATACCATTCTCAGGATCATCTTCAACCTCAGACTTCAACCTCAGACTTCAACCTCAGACAACCTGGCTGACATTATTGTAAATTATAACTGTAATTTGTATTTGCAAATTTGCAATAATTTCAGAATGAAATGCTTCATAAATTCTTACTGTGTAGATTTCCCCCCAAGATACATTAAATAGCTAGAGAAAATTTAAAACAGGCTGCCTTGTAAAAAAAAAAGGAAAATACGCGGCTTTCACGGCTGTGACCACGTTGCACATTGTTATTATCTTACGACCCTGAAAACAAGCTCATTGATATTAATGATGGTAGTAATTGTTACAGACGACATGCATAGCATGCAATTAAGTATCTGAAAACATGACATTCAGTTCCCACTTATCTTTTTGCAATTGAGTATCTGAAAACATTACATTCAGTTCGCACTTATCTTACTCTTTTTAAAAGTATATTATAGTGTATTTCTTTTTTTATAAGGGATCTTAAAGCACCAAATGGATAACCATTCTGCTTTTGAAAGACTTGATGTAAGAGTCTCTTTCGGCCGAATGGGCTTCAGATGATTGCATCGTGCACAAGCATTGCTTTCAAATCCACGCTCAGTAGTAAATAACGCACGAGAAGCTGGAGGTACAGAAAATTGCAGATTACATCAAAGGAAAGGACAATTAGAGGCTGTCAGCCAGAAGAAAAACACTGTTGCTGCTTTCACAGCACCAAGTGCAATGAGAAGTCCACTTTTGCCATACTGTAGCTCCACTACCTTCCGCTCTATTAGGACCAGAGTAGTTCCAAACAACCCATGGCCCTTTACTGTAAAGGTTTGCCAGAGACAGGAACTCTCCAGTCCAATTACAGACTCAGTCTTCACATGCACAAATATCAACAGAAGCACGTCAGCAGGACCATCAGCCAAGTGTTTATAGGTGTACATTGGAGGTAGAACAAGTCCCTGCGGGCCAGTGGACTGTCATCATCACTTATCAAAAAGGAGGAAAGTGCAGTGGAAGTACTCTAGAACTCTACGAGAAGATGAAGACCTCTGTAATTCAGTACTTGGACAGAATAAATTCAAAACAGACAGATACAATAGAGGCTCTAAATGGAGTTGAAGAGCAGAACTGCCAGAGGTAATGTACAAAATGTACAAAACATTTTGAGGCAAACATTGGACACAAGGTAAAATAATAATAATAATAATAATAATAATAATAATAATAATAATAATAATAATAATAATAATAATAATAATAATAATAATTAAAGCTGCAAGCAGCATTTATCGGGGTTCAAGCATTTAAGGCCTTTAAGGCACACATGCATACAAAAGTTCAGTTTGATTTAGCAAGCTTATAAACATCTGATCATATATGGAAAATACCATTTACCAGTAATTGCATGGTTTTTAAATCTTTTTAACCGCCACCTATGGTCCGATCTCTATAACAATTTGCATGCTTCTTCAGAGTCATGTGTTGCATGTGCTCACCTATTTTCGTGAAGTTTTGAGTTTTCCTTCAGGATTAATAGGCTTTTGAGTATATCATGCCACACCCATTATTTAAATTACCCTGTTTTTGTGACCCAAAGTTCAAAGTACAACTTTTTAAATAACTATTATGAGGAGAGTCCAGAGAATCATACTGCATTGGTTTTATTCAGATTGACCAAAAATCCTAGGACTAGTGTGCAAAAGTATCTTTTTAACATAATCGGAAATATCTAATGAAGGATTGGATTGACAGCAGTAGTTCTTGAGGCAAAGTTGTTTAGCATGAGGAGATCTATCAAATGATATGCATATTGTGTGGATATGTCAAATACCATGTGATTACAGAGCCGTAAAATTCGTTAGCGCCTTTTTAACTGTTATAGAGGCAAATATTGTCCGATCTGTCTGAAATTTTTCATGCTTGTTTAGAGGCATAGTACACATGTTCTGACTTGTTTTTAAGAATATCTGAGCATTCATTGAATAGATATAGGCATTTGGGTTCACTTGGTCAAGGCCACATCTTGAAATAACACTGTTATAGCCATTCAGATGTAAAAGTTTAACTTTTTTTTAAAATAATTATTGCTCTAAAGAGTCCAGAGAATTGTACTGCACTGGTTTGGTTCTGATCAGGTCGAAAAATCTATGACTAGTTTGCAAAAGTAGGTTTTTAACATAATCTTGAATATTTAATGAACAAATTGATTGACAGTAGTGGTTCTTGAGGCAAAGTTGTTCAGTATGAGGATATCTATCATAATTTATGCATATCACCTGATTACAGAGATGGAAAATACCATTTATAGCCAATACAGGCAATTCACCATAGGGAATACATGGTTTTCAAAGCTTTTTTTAACAGTTATAGCGCCACCTATGGTCCAATCTCCATGAAACTTTGCATGCTTCTTCAACATGTTATGTCACATATACATAAAAATTTTCGTGAAGTTCTGAGTTTTCTTTTAGGATTTATAGGCTTTTGAGTGTATTTTGCTATGCCCCTCTTTTAAATGACCCTGTTATAGCCATCCAAATGCAAAAGTTAAACTTTTTTTCAATAATTATTGATCTAGCCAGTCCAGAGAATTGTCCTAGACTGGTTTGGTTCCGATCGGGCAAAAATCCAGGGACTAGTTTGCAAAAGTAGGTTTAGAATATAATCGTGAATATTTAATGAACGATTTGATTGACAGCAATGCTTCTAGAGGCAAAGTAGTTCAGCATGAGGAGACCTATCATATGATATGTATATTTTGTTTATGTGTGCAACACCACGTGATTACCATAAAACTCATTAGCGCCAACTAGTGGCCGATATCTTTCAAAATTCTTACAGACCTCTAGGGCCATGAGACTTGTCTAATAGGTGCTCAAATTTAATTGGCTGTGGCAGCCATGTTTTTTGAGATACGCCAATGTCCTCATAGACATACTTGGTACCTTGGACCAAGACACTGCATACAAATTTTCAAGTCAATCGGACTAGTGGTCGGGTGGTTAAAGCCATTTTCATGTTTTTTCACGTAATTGCGCCACCAAGTGTTAAATCGTCGCAATTTTTTTATCGTGACCAAAAACTCAGCCTATACACATGTCTACCAAGTTTGGTAAAGATATCTCATTTTGTTCTTGAGTTATAGCTTTTTTAGTAAATAGGCTCCGCCCTGAATGACTATTTTTATGCTCTTTAACAACCGTGAATATAAATTTCAACGTTTTTTTGATAATTATTGATAATCAGACTCCAGAGAACATTTTGACACTGGTTTGGTTCCGATCGGGCAAAAAACCTAGGACTTGTTTGCAAAAGTAGTTTTTTGCCAAAATTCAAAATGGTGGAAGATCTATCATGGCGGAAATGAAATCGGAGATATACGTTTTGTTCGTCATGGACTCACCGTTCCAATGATATAAGACACTTGAGACTACGACATACGGTTTAGGAGTTATGAGCCATTTCGTGCTTTTGATTGCTGTAGCGCCACCTATTGGCCAATCGGGCTCATACTCTGACAACATTAGCCTCGATTTGTGTACTATCATCTGATAAAGTTTCAAGTCTCTAGCATTTACGCTTTGGTCTGCACGATCACAGTTTAAAAATGATTGAACAATATTAGTTTAGAGGATAAGCCAACGAGTGGTCTTCTGCTGCCATCTGGTGGCAATTTTAGTAATACGCCATAATATATTTGAAATAAATAAATTTGACAAAATGTGATTGTAAATATTGTAATAGTGACTTTATAATGTCTAAATAGGAATTATAGAACATGCTAAGTAAATAGTATGACAAAATGACTATTTAAGCCCAGCAGGTGGCAGCAGAGAACCACTCATTGGCTCATTTTAATTTTAAATGTCTGTTTTTCATTTAATGGGCACATTTTCCAAGTTAATGTCTTCAAACGTGCTTAACTCGCATGCACATTTTGTTGGAGATATAGATATTTGAAATAAATGATGGGTAACAAATAGCTTATTCCAGGTTTTCCCCTTTAAAACATATTTTCAGGCATTATTTTAATTGTAATTTAATAATTATTGTAAAAACATCAATCAAATGAACAAATTAATTGATAAACATTGACAAAATGTTGACAACGTGCTTTTGTGCTTTTGATTGCTGTAGCGCCACTTATTGGCCAATCGGGCTCATACTCTGACAACATTAGCCTCGATTTTTGTACTATCATCTGATAAAGTTTCAAGCGTCTAGCATTTACGCTTTGGTCTGCACGATCACAGTTTAAATATGATTGAACAATATTAGTTTAGAGGATAAGCAAATGAGTGGTCTTCTGCTGCTATCTGGTGGCAATTTTAGGTAATACGCCATAATATATTTAAAATAAATTAATTTGACAAAAAGCACTTCGTGCTTGAACCCCTAATAAAAACCCTTACAATTACAATAGGGTTTCAGCACTTCGTGCTTGAACCCCTAATAATAATAATACAAAATAGATGCAGTGGATTCCTAAGTGTATTGGATGGTGGCTCAAATACACAGTATTCTTGAGGGCCAAATTGGAACAAGCTGGCATTTCAATTGCAATTGCCATTATCTTAATTGATTTATTTTGGCAAATTTTAACATACCTCATTCAAATTAAGTACATTTATGATACTTTGTTGTCATATTTGGAGCCTGTCAGTGACTTTTTATGGGGAAAAATAGCTTTGTTATTAAGATCCCATTGTGTTCCACAGAAGAATGAATGTCAGGGGTTTTGGAGCGATATGAGGGTAGATAAATGATGACAATTTTTTAGATTAAACAGATAAATAACAGATAAATCCTGAAATCATACTATATTGTTTCGTGTCTTTATATGAGTAGCTGTAAACATGAAGCACAAGCAAATCCAGACTTGCCTTGACTCATTTTCTCAGAGAATAGCAGAAGAACAAACACTTTCCAGCTCTGACTCTCCTCGTCTATTTCTCTATTAGATTTATGACGCATAATCCCATTTTGAAAACACTCAATTTTTCAACTTCATCATTCAACAGTTCGTGTCTGACAAACTTCAATATTAATGATGTTCATATCCAGATCGCGGAGTTAAATCCTTCTACTAAAAAAAAAAACGTTTATTTTCCTCTCCTCTGCACTTTGCACTTTCAGTGAAATTTTGGCAACCGTAAACTGACACCCCTAATAAAAAATTAAGTCCCTTTTATGATATAAAAATGTATCACTGCTAACTATACATACATCATTTGCAAGACTCCCAACATCCATAGGGAGTTTTATGGACTTTCAAAATAAAAGTTCCTTAGAAGTACAGGTACATAGCTGTGTTAGTTTTATCACTTAAGACATATTTTAACTACTTAATTTTGCTTTAATTTTGGCCAACCCTAGCATGCATACAGAATGAAGGCACTGACAGAATGCAACATACTTAATCAAGAAACCTTTAACCGAAATTTAAGTATAACTGTATCTTATGAAAACATTTTCAACAGTTTCTGATGTGGCTTACACCAAGCATTGTTGAATTAAATGTGGAATAATTCACAATGGACCATTGAATTATTAAAGATTAAGACACCCTGAAATGGCCAATCAACCCAATGCAAAGCGAATCAATTATTCTGATACCACGTGTGTGTGTGTGTGTGTGTGTGTGTGTGTGTGAGAGAGAGTGAAAGAGAGAAAGAGAGAGAGGGAAAGAGAGAATATATGAATATGATATAAATTGTCATTTACCCCCATCTCATCCAAGATGTTCATGTCTTTATTTCTTCAGTCGAAAATAAATTAAGTTTTTTGAGGATAACATTCCATAATTTTTCTCCATATAATGGACTTCAATGGTAACCAAAGGGTTGAAGGTCAAAAACAATGCAGTTTCAAAGCACTTCAAAAGGCTTTTTAACCTCAAATACACAACTTCTGTGTTGTTCTTCTTCATGACGTATGACGTCATCACGTCGGAAAGGTCACGTCCATGACGTACGTGGAAGTACCGACCCAGTGCCGAAAAACTCCATCTCATGTTCTCCTCCAACTTTAAAATTGTCTGACACCGTTGTTTTACCTTTATTTTTGTAAAGGGCGTTTGATTAGTCTTTGCACATTCATTTTAACACTGGGACGGTACTTCCATGTACGTCACGTGTGTGACCTTTCCAACGTGATGATGTCATACATTGTGAAGAAGAACAACACAGAAGTTGCGCATTTAAGGTTAAAAAGTATATACATTTTTATTTTTTTAGAAAATGACAGATGGTTTTGCTAGATTAGACCCACTTCCTTGGCTGGGATCGTGCAGAGCTTCTGAAGCCCTTTGAAACTGCATTGATTTGGACCTTCATCCCGCTGGTTGCCATTGAAATACATTATGTGGAGAAACATCCTGGAATGTTTTCCTCAAAAAATGTAATTTCTTTTCGACTGAAAAAAGAAAGACATGAACATCTTGGATGAGATGGGGATGAGTAAATTTTCAGGAAATGTTGATAATTTAATCATTTAAGTGAGATGCTTATACAGTAGAATTGTAATTACTTCATAGCCATGCCAGTCAACATTAAATTATTTAATAACTTAATTTCTTAACCGGTTAGAATCTAGCATTTTACAATTCCATTAAATAAATGAAACAGATCTATTTCATTTTGGGTGTGGGCTATATAACTATCTTAATTATACTTGATTGGAAAAACAGTATTAAGTCCCTTAGCTCTTTTTATCACATATCACACAATTTCCAACAAATTATTTAATTGTCTTTATAGTTTTTTGCTTCAGTCATCAAAGAACAGGTAAGGTCTAAGCACCATGCTGGCGGTACACTAAAACTACAAGTTGGAAAAAACAGCAGTTAATGATTAATTACAAGAAAGAAACAAAAGAAACGGTACTTAATGGAACATCAATAACAATTGATGTAATCAACAGCTTGGTAGCCTCTGTACACCTGGTAGTACTTTATCATGGGAATGGCCTGGTTTGCTATAATGTGAAGATGAGGGGTTTAGATACTGTGGGGGTAACAGCATTTATTAAAGAGGAAATAATTTGGCCAGTGCTGCCATACATCTATAAGTACCTTCCTTTTTCACACTCATTTGCTAGAAACTGCCCACAACCCCACAGCTCCAGCACATTCAGCTAATTTCTCTACAACACAAGGTGGATTTATTTGCACAAATCTACAAAATACAAAGACAGATTTGAATGTGCTTTTGTAAAATATACATGAATTCCCTAATACAGCAACAAACCTTTAATATTAAAGGTTGGACAGGACTGGGCTGGTATAGTAAAGAGATAATAATGCACTTATAACAAAATAATTCAGAATAATTCTACCTAATTGTACTGTGATATTTTCATCAAAGTTATTGTAATACATAAATTGGGAAAAAAGATCATAGCCCTTGAAATAACTTTTAATAATTAATTTGTGGCAATGCATTCTCTTGTCTCTTGATTTCATGGGGTGCCGAAAAACGTTTTTTTCTCCCACCTTTCAACCACACCACATCTTTTATGTGATATCCACTGCTAATTTTTCATACTTTCGTTAGTCTTTAGAAAATTCCTCACAGGACCATTACAATGTAAAACATTTCCATTATTCAACTACTCACCTTGTCTTAGTTCATAGCCCTGTTAGCCTTTTTTATACAAATATGCATCCATTCGCATCCATCACTCAACACAATCTGACTGCTGAAATTGTATATATTCATGCTAATAAAACCTACTTTTAACAGAAGTGTAAGTGAATGGTAGTGGGTGGCAGGAGTCTTTTAAAATTAATACTTCCATGCAAATCTTGTAATTTGTATGCTAATGTTTGTGCTGCACGTCTGTTTGGAGAGCTGTTCACTGTTCAGTGCATAGTTTCTAAAAAGCCATCCAAAACCACATTACTTACTGATAAGCAATCCTTAAAAAAATAATAGAAAAATAACACTAAAATTAACATTAACAACACTACATTAACATATTCACTCTCCAGAAGAGTTTGTAGAGTTTGAATGCTTAGTGACTAGCGAGGTTTGACAGTTTATTTCCAATTTTCCTATTAAAGATTACAGTCAATGCGGTGCATTCACAATGCAGTGGATTTTATAAATATCCCAGGGCTCTATGCTTTAAAATCTTCAGTAGAACATTAAAAGAAAAAAAGAAAAGAAAAAAAAAAGCTATACTTTTGTTGTGAAACAAAGCTGACAGACAAAATTATACAAACTCAACCCCTTATAAACATCTGGTAACCATCTTTGGCATTAATAAGTGCTTTACTAGGTGACAGTGCATGCACAGGTGTGAGACTAAGGGCCAGATTTACTGAGGCTCATACTGTCAGTCCAAATCCAATGTTTTGTGTATCCGATTGGAATCTTCTGACCTAAAATTATTGACGTTCACACTGTGTATCGCAAATGTTCATATTTGCGATACATGCAGCTCTTCCGTTTTCCGGAATATCTGTATTGGTCTCTATGGCAATAACGTTGCATTAGTAGGCATAAGGCAAAAACAGCAACAACAACCGTAACATAGAGGGGTTTGCAATAAAGATGTTGTCTTGTTTACAACATGACATTGTGCAGCCACCGCGCATTGGACTACTGCGTCTTCTGAGGCAGCGGCAGAACCATAGGGGTCTAGTATGAGTGGTTTTATTCTGTGCTGTCCTTTCTGCCGGTTTCAAAAAATGTATTCGTTAAATTGTCTTTTTCTGCTCGACCCTCACTTTGCAACCACACAACCTTGTTTCTGCAATTGCATTTCATATGATTTTTGGCTGTTTAGACTTGACAAATCTTATCGGATTTCAATCGGAAATGCACAAAAATCGAATTCGGACTGATAGTCTGAACGTAGCCTAACATCTTGCGCCAACTGAAACTCTATTTTGGTATTAAAAAAACTATTGTCAAGATTTATTAAAGACACGCAGTGAGAAATTAGCGGTGAAATGCTGTTATTTTTGCGTCTGACCTTATTGCATATGCATTTGTGAGTTTCCCTTTCAGATGCAAAATTTATGGGAGGAGAGTATTTAAATGAATCTCGCAAATGGGATTTACTAAGGTTTGTGATTGTCAATTTACAGGTTTTTTTGCATCATTAATTACCGCCCAAAAAAAGCATGTCTTAAGCCAGACGCTAATTTGCTTTGCTCTTGGTAGATTGCATTGGTCAGTATGTAAATGCTTCGGCTATGTGTGTGTTCTTTAATTTGCACGTCATCAGTAGATCCTGCACAGAACTTACCCCTCCCATCGGCTCTTTTGTGGAATTGCGCCCTCACGCTAATTTGCCCTGTTTAGTAAATCTGGACCATAGTGAGACAGAGCAAGCGTGGGTTTATGCAGATGTATATGAGGTTATGTTTTACTATTAGCCGTTAACAAATATATATTTTTGACTGATCAGCTTAAGTTCAAAATCACTTCCAGTGCTTACTGCTTATTGTTTTGCACGCAGTGAGGAGCGGAAAGTTTGGCGAGAGTGTATATAGGCCTACATGAGACATTATTCTATTAAAATTGAAGTGCCCAACTAAAGCAAACACTCATCTCCATCATGGTGACTTCAATTAAACTATTATTTTCAATATAACAGAAATGACAGAAATAAAGTCAGGCTGGTTAGTAATGTGTGAGGCTGGTAATGCTGTTTGTGGAGTTGTTTAATCCTCCTCTGTTGAGATCTTCAGAGATTTAATGTCTTCTTTTATCTTCCGTTATTTCATCTAAAGCTGTGTCTTAAGTCAGTTGTTGTTCTTGTGTTTCTCTTTCCTTCTGTGATTCTGCTCATTGTCATCAGGTATTCATCACTAATGCTCAATCATCACTTAATGAATCACTTAATTTCTTGATTGCAATGAGGGTCTTATTTTAGTGAACTCAATTGAAATAAGTTCAAAGTACTCATAACTATTGTTTTCTAAAATTAAAATAATTAAGGTAATCGGTGTCCTCAAATTTAATGAGTTAGCTTAACTTACTAGATTTGACTTTGTGTGTGCTAGTGTGAGCTAGCAGTAACCGCAAGCACTCTGAGTTCATTTAAAGTTTGTAATTTCAGCTGTTTTACTCAATATAGGGAAGGTTCAGCTATATCAAGTATTTGAATGCAGTGTAAAGTTTAATTGTATATTAAGAAATATCCTTTTTTAGTGGACTTGATTAAAATAAGTGCAGAGCACCCATAACTATTGATTTTTATAAACTTAAATGGTTTGAGGTAATCTGTGTCCTCAAATGAAATGAGTTAGCTGAACGTGTTGGGTTTTACAGTGCACAATAATGAAACTATGGGAAATTTCTGAAAAGCGAACCCTTGAGGTATGCACTTTGGATTTACAAATTGGAATTTATGTTTTATGTTCAAAGATGTTGAATTGGACTTTATTTTATTTATAATTTTTAATAAAAATGTTTTGTTGTGCTTGCTGCTGTTCAGTAAGATTTGTGTTATTTACAGCATGTGCCATTTTTGTCAACAGCAAAAAATCTCAGAATGCATTTCTGTTCACCTCCATTCATCAGATGTCTCTGGTTAATTATGTCATCAGCTTTCTAATTGCATGCAATGCATTCAGTGTTTCAGCTTTTATGCGCTCAATCTAGAGAAAGCAACTGTATAATATAGCATTAGCTTCCATTAGTGTTATTGTGATTTCAGAAGCAAATTACTTCATGTCTCCATTCCAACAAACCACAATCAAACAATTCGTATTCCTAGAATCCTCTAGCCTAGAAATCTAGATGCACCCCAGCGGCAGAAAATGTATTTTGCTGCGAGTGTAGTCTAGCAACTTTCGGTAGACCAAACTGGAAAAACCAAACTCTGGTCAGGCCAATCACAGTGTGTGTAGAGTCGGTGGGCGGGCTTAAATTAATGACGGCACGTCATGGCAGAGTTGCGGAGGTTCTGCTTGTTACTCGTAAATAAAGAAGCTGACGAACAGCGGTCTTTTGAATCGGCTTTGGCCGCGACTCTGGAAGACTTGGGGCCCTATCTTGCACCCAGCGCAATTGACTTTGTACACCGACGCATGTGTCATTCCTATTTTGCACCCGCGCAAAGCGCGCTTTTCCCTCCACAGAAGCACGTCGCTAAACTAGTGAATGAACTTGCGCTACCTGGGCGGTTCAGCGCAAAAAAGGAGGCGTGTTCCGGCGCAAACAATCCCTGGTGCTATTTTGCTGTTCCATTAAACATTTGCGCCACTGACCAGAAAAAACCTAGTCTAAAGTCAGTGGCGCGTTGCGCGTTGTTCATTATGCTATTTTAAGGGCGCATGCTTGACTATAATGTATAGCGTGCACAACGCGCATACACTTTGCTCATGTAATCTACACAGATGCAACAGTTATTTTTGCAAATCATAAATTGTTACACTAAAAAATATTAACACATGAGATGACGGAAATCATTGTGGTGTGCCACGAAGATGTGAAAAAATAGGCATAAATCTAGCTTACAAATTATTCAGGCTTATTGTAGTCTAATAATTAAGGAGACCTGTTTGCCCAATAGTGGCAACTTCTGGCAAGACATGTATATAAGGACATCTAACAAATTGGTTTGTCCGTCAAGAACCAGGAAAAAAAATCGGTGAGGGTGGACGCAGCGATGTCCTCTGCTGGCGTCAGGTCCTGAGTAGAGGCAGATCCACCTCCCGTTACACGGCGTGCTTGCGGCACTGGTGCGACGTCCTGGGGATGCCAGCTGATGAAACAATTGTGGCTATTTCCTCCCACGCCTGTTTAACTGACGCTATTTTGGGTGGGTTTCTCCCATCCCCATACAACACAACTTCTCTGTCTTTCACTGCTCTTACAAGAACATCAGTCTCCTCGGCTGTGAACCGCTCCTGGCGGTATAATACGCCATAATAATAGCAATCCATAATGGAACTTGCGCACCTGCTTTTACAGGGAATGTTGGATGACGCTCTGATTGGTTTATTCACGTTACGCCCAAACCACACCTATGAATAATGAAGCTACTTCAGACCAACCCATTTTAGATTTGTGCCGGGCGCAAGAGCCATTTATCCCGCCGGGAAAATAGCAACAGCGCCGAGACCCACCCACAAAGTTACTTGCGCTTCGCGCTTTGACACTTGCGTTTCAGATCGTTAAAATAGGGCCCTTGGAGTTAAGCTTTTCTTTGAGAAAAGAACAAAGAACGGCACTGAAGTCATTCTTAAGAAAAGAAGATATGTTCGAAGTTTTGCCGACCGGATACGGCGAAAGTCTATCAACTAACGTTAGCTCGGCTTCACCTTCTTCTTTGCTCTGGTTGGTTGTGGCGCTCATGGCGCTCATGGCGCTATCCAATTGGGTGCAGAGGGAATTTGAAAGACAAATATTTATCCCGCCCCTCGGATTGAGCCCTGTCAATGGTGAGTTTCCAGACCAAACATCTTGATGTGGGTCTGGCTTGTCAGGCTAAGAATCCTCCACACTAACACAATTCTTGTCTGCACAAATATCTGACACTTCTTTGACAAAAGTTGAATGAGTGATGTTTGATGGAAATATAATTTCATACTGTTCAGGATGACAAAAGCATTTTTCTTTTTCCTTTTCTCCCCATATTAATACAGGTCAATATTTCCAGAATGACACATTGTTCCACATGAAGACGAAGCAGAAGGCGTGAAATTACTGATAACGGTGTCCACATTAATGCAACACGAAAGTCAACAACGGCGACGATGTCCTCTAAATGTATAACCGTCAATTACAAAAAATTGACATGTAATTTGACATGTTTCTTTTTTTTTTTTTTGGATTGCTCACAATGCAACACAAAACAGGGAACAAGGAAACAGCTGTTTAAGCAATATATTACAGTTTTTCTCAGTCGCTTTGGTACATTTCATAACTATCTGTTCAATCTTCACATCCTTGTGTCACTTGTGCACATCAAAAAAGCAGTTTCTCATTTATTTGAACAAGTTGCATCCATGCAAATGATTATGTACAATTCTCTGCTGTTTCCTATATTATCAATTGCATATGTTGATCAAAATGTATTATAATGGGTCTCTGTTGAATAGTCTCACCTCCCACAACATTTAGGCATTAGTTCATAGCATAAGCCTTTACAATATATTCGTTGTGATGTGGATGAGAATGTGTGGCCCAACAGACAAGAAAGCCAGGAGGTGGAGGTGTAGGTGTAGGGGCAGGGGCGGCAGTGGCTCAGTGGTTCATGTAGGTTGTCTACAAACCGGAAGGTTGGTGGTTAAATCCCCGAATCCACCTGACTAAGTGTCGAGGTGTCCATGAGCAAGACACCTAACCCCAGCTGCTCCTGACGAGCTGGATGGTGCCTTGCATGGCTGACACCGCCGCCGTGTATGAATGGGTGAATGTGAGGCAACATGTAAAGCGCTTTGGATGGCCATGGGTCTGTTGAAAGCACTATATAAATGCAGCCCATTTTACCATTTAGGAAGACTGCACTGTAATTCCTATAGCACTACATGTACAGTTTTCCCTAATGAGATTGTCCTATGTTCACGTTTCTACTTTTGTTTTTTTTTGTTTTTTTTCCTTGTGCTATGCAGTGCTGTCCTTTCTGTACCGCTGAAGGAATTGAAAATAATCAAAGATATTCAACAAAGAAATTTGCTTTACTGTTGTCAACCCACATTCCTTATCAGGAGGGCCATCTGGAAGACAATAGAGAGGCCTGTATGCCAAATGGGTGCCACATCTTTACAGTGGGGGAAGTTTGGTATGATTGGTCAGTTTTGGATATCTCACATTTGGTTTGGTCACATGGTCAGGGAAAGGGATAAAAGAAGATTGGAACTGTTGCTCTTTCTCTTTTTCTCTGGCTCTTTGCTCTTTTATTCTCTGGATCTCGAGGTCTTTGGGGCTTCTCTTCCTTGCTCTCTCTCTCTCCCCCACTCTCTCTGTTTCTCCCCCTCTCTCTCTCTCTCTCTCTCTCTCTCTCTCTCTCTCTCTCTCAGGTAACATTCTATTCATGTTGTGTACTATTAATGGTATAAGTTTATCATCTCATACTTCCATTTTGAAACTATTTTAAGAGTAACCATAACCAGATTTTGTCATTAAATCCTTTCTATTACAAATACTGTGCTGACTAGTTTTGATTTGGTATTGACTTTGAAGTGCTCCCTATTGCAATACAATATAGTCACATTATAGCAATGCTCTCCCACATATTTTGCTATTGTAACTGCACTTATTTCCGTCATTGGTATAAGTTGCAGTGGGTGGAAATAAACGAGAAATGCAAAGTTTTTTTCCATCTTTCTGATAACGTTTCTTTAGTCGTTCGGTAACCCTCCAGCCTGAACACCTGGAGGAGTCCACTCTTACATCGCAATGATATGGTCTGTCAACAATTACAGTACAAACAGTTAAAGCGTAAATGTGAATCTTGTCCAGTCTCTTGCAAACAAACTCCAACATACAATAAGGTGTAACTTACAATTTACAATAATTGTCATCAAAACTTTAGCCATAGTTTACATCAGATCATCCCTCCAAAGTACACTGTTATATTGACAACATGACTAAGCAATTTGACTGTCTATTGACATGTAATTCTGATGGCACTGACATGTTAATTGACACAGATATTTACTTTTGAGAGATGAACTAAGGATTTTGAGCAAGAGACTGACTTTAGCAGGTAATCCATGGTGTTTTGCTATTTGTATGAATTGTTTTGAGAAATGCACTTACTGTTTTGCAAATGTTGAGGATGATTCGAGAAATCTACCAAAGCGACTGAGAAAAACTGTAACATGTTTTAAATAGGAGAGAAGGCTAGTAAAATCAATTAAATATAGAAACATGTATTTTTTATGAGATAAATATACATAACTGTTCTGTTTTCATGTTTTATAGGAAATTCGATAGTCAACATGATTTTTATACTGTAAAAACTGTATATTCTATCCCCTTACAATAACCCTACTCCTAAACCTACCCATCACAGAAAACATATCGGTAACGTATGTAACCCTCGTTCCCTTAAGGAGGGAACAGAGACGTTACGTCGACATCACTGATGTACTGGGGGCTCCCTGAAGTGATTCCAATACGTTGGTGACGTCGACGTAACGTCAAACGTGACCGACTGAAAGGGAACTGTATGCATTTTTATTACATAAACATCATAACATCATTTAGTATGATTTATAAGCTGTTTTCCTCATGGGGACCAAAAATGTCCTCATTACCATCTTTGTAGAGACATTTTGTCTCCCTAATGTAGAGTTTACCAGGACTATCCCCTTACACTAACCCTGCCCCTAAACCTACCAATCACAGAAAATGGCTCGGGTTATGTCTATAACCCTTGTTTGGGGATGCTCCCTTAGCAACAGCGTGTCTGAAGTATGAATGAAACTATTCCAATCCTGATTGGTTTTGCGTCATGACGTAGATGTGACGGCATACCCGGAAGATACATAAGGGGGGCCGGCGCATAGTAACGGCAGTTATCGCGAAGAAGCATGCGCTCCAGGCGTGACGAGGTGTGGCAACGAGACGCAGTGCTCGTTCCCTTTCTCAGGGAACAAGTTATAGACATAACCAGAGCCGTTCCCTTTCGAGGGAACTCGCACTGCGTCGGAAGGACGAATTTGGGTAAACGACTACCCACTAGGCCACACCGAGGGTCACGCCTGCCCTAGTGTGAAGCTGGAGACCAGGCACAACTAGGACTGGAGCACCCTAGCGCCGGGCGTCGTAGGGAGGTGTAAGCTGTAAAATCTTATAAAAGTGCGTGGGGTAGCCCACCCAGCCGCCTCGCAGATATCCTGCATCGGGACTCCAAAAAGGCCATGCCCCTTGTGGAATGAGCCCTCACGGCCATCAGTGAAGGCAAATTGCGCCGTGGCTATAGCCTGGACAATCCAGTTGCTGATTGTCTGAGTAGGAGCAGGCAGCCCTTTCTTGGGTGAACCAAAAAACACTAGCAGCTGTTCTGATTTCCTCCACTGCACAGACCTCTCCAAATATATTTTTAGGGCTCTGACCGGGCAGAGCAGGTGAAGTCTCCCTTCTTCCGCCGTCACGTGAGGCGGAGGATGGAAAGCCTGAAGAACCAATGACCTGGCCACACTAGATGGCACCTTGGGCATGTAGCCCAGCTTAGGATGTAAGATGGCCTTAACTCCGCCAGGGGCAAACTCCAGGCGGAGGATGGGAAGCCTGAAGAACCAATGACCTGGCCACACTAGATGGCACCTTGGGCACGTAGCCCAGCTTAGGATGTAAGATGGCCTTAACTCCGCCAGGGGCAAACTCCAGGCAAGTCAGCGTCACCGCCAAGGCCTGAAGGTCCCCCACGCTCCCCAGAGAAGTGATAGCAAGGAGAAAGGCCACCTTAAGGGTCAGGTTCTTTGCCTCAGTCGACTTCAGTGGATCAAAGGGGGCCTCAGCCAACCCTTCATGTACCACCGCCAGATCCCAGGTTGGAACTCTGGAACGAGCCGTAGGCCTCATCCTCCAAGCCCCACGGAGGAACTGTACAACCAGATGGTGCCTACCCAAAGGCCCATCACTCACAGGAGCGTGGAAAGCCCCAATGGCAGCCATGTACACCTTGAATGTGGACGTGGTAAGACCTGTAGTGAAGCGATTTTGGAGGAACTCCAGCCACTGGGCAGTTAACTGGGTCCAGCTCACGCTCCCTGCACCAAGTGGAAAACACATTCCACTTAAGGCTGTACAGTCTCCTGGTGGAAGGAGCCCTGGAGCTGAGCAAGGTCTCGACCACATCTGCTGACAGTCCAGCCTCTAGGTACCGGGCCCCCTCAGGGGCCAGACCCAGAGGTCCCTAAACTCTGGGCAGTGGTGAAATATTGTGCCCCATGCCTCAGACAGCAGATCCCTCCTCAGAGGGACCTGCCACGGGAGACTGTCTAGCAGTGCTACATTGTTTGAGAACCATACCCGGGTCGGCCAGCCGGGTGCTACTAAGAGTAGGCTGATCCCTTCTCAGCTGACCCGCTCCAAGACTCCCGGGAGCAGAGTGATCGGGGAATATGCATACAGGCGCAGCCTCGGCCATGTCTGCATCACTGAGAGAAAAACCACAGTGGACAGCGAACAGATCCATTCCCACTGGGCCGAATCTCTTGCACATGGCCTCCACCACCTCTGGGGGGAGTCGCCAGTCCCCGGGACTCTGCCCTTGCCTCGACAGGACATCTGCTCCCTGGTTTTGATCCCTGGGGACACACAGCACTGGCCCCCGGGACAGGAACCAAGGTCTCTTCCATATGATGAGGGAACGAAGGCATCTGCGCGTTACCCAGATCATACAGAATGGTTTTCCCCTCGAGGGAAACCCCCCTGATTCCCAGCCACCACTGTAGGGGTCTCGTGCAGCAGGCCAAGAGATATTCTGTTGGACGGAGCTGCAATGGGCCCCAACAGTCCTTAAAACTGCTTCACAGTGATGCTGTGGCCTAGCTTCATTTTAGAGACCCGTATGGACTTGATACACACGGGAGACACTTGTGCCCACAACGTATAAAATACCATACGACTCCCAGGAACATGGTTCTCTGAGAAGGCGTCAACACGCTAATGCGTGAAGAGTCTCAACCCCAAGCACTGAGAGCAACCAAGGACGACACCTCAATGCCGAACTGCTGCTACTCGCGACTGGGCCAATATGACCTCAGTTGATGTAGTTCAGCACACGGATGCCCCAGGGACTCAGCTGGAGCCAAAGCTGCATCCATGCACCCGAGAACTTGCGAGGGGAAAGCCAGGCCATATGGCATTGCATCACGCTTGCATTAAGACCCGATTTTGGTACGCTTCGCCCCCGAAAGGAAACCTCAGGAACTTCCTGTGACACAGAAGGATGGATACATGGAAGTATGCGTCCTCTTCAGATCCATCGTGACAGACCAGTCCTCAGACTGGATCTGAATCATGACGGAGGAATTGTAAGCATCTTGAATCTGAATCTCCTCAGAGAATGATCCAAGTACCTCAGATCTAAAGTTGGACACAACTCGCCATCCTTCTTAGGAACTATGAAGAACCGGCTATAGAACCCGGACTCCCTGTCTGGTGGAGGAGCACGTTTTGTGGCTGGCTTCCTCTCGAGGCTGGCTTCGGGTGTCCACTGAGCCTCACTCACGACCCCCTGAAGCGACTGACCGGCAGGGAGCAGTCGAGAATGATTCTCAGTGTGTGGACGCGTTCGCTGCCAGCCGTAGGTCTCTCTAGAGGTCTCTCTATAAAAATATCTAACTCCTCAAAAACTCCTCAATATTCCATTTGAATTCCTCAGAATTAAATGCAGCCATAATCACCAGACGATACTGATTTAATAAGTATTTATACGGTCTCGTAATCTACACGTTGATACAATTGGCTTTTCTCCCTCGAGATGAAAGTCATCAAGTATCACATGCACACCGATCGCGTGTGTGACTTTAATTGCAGACCTGTAACCTGCGCGTTGCCTCAGCAACGTGAGATTGAATCCTGCATTAAGAAGTGGCGAGCTCTCGTTATAATTTCAACTGCCTCAATGCTGAGCACGTCTGATTCCTCAGAATCCAGATACGGGACCCGATCCACGTGCTCACGAGGCTGGCCGGCCTCCTTGAACACGGCCAGCCGCGAGCAAAGCACCCTGGGCCGCAGCTTATCACAATCGCCGCAGGCGGCTTCCTCGCAAGCTGCGTTAGCGTGCTGCACGCCCAGGCACTGTACACAAAGCATATTAGTCCGTGCCCAACATATAACAGGGACACGGGTGCACACAACGCTGGTATTGAGTCGCCATACTTTTCACTTTTATATATATATATATTATTTTTTGTGAAAAACAACACCAAATAGACAGACATTTTTGTACACAGAGCGCTATGCTGAAGAGTGATAACTGCCATTACTATGCGCCGGCCCCCCTTATGTATCTTCCGGGTATGCCGTCACATCTACGTCATGACGCAACACCAATCAGGATTGGAATAGTTTCATTCATACTTCAGGCACGCTGTTGCTAAGGGAGCATCCCCAAATTCGTCGTTCCGACGCAGTGCGAGTTCCCTCGAAAGGGAATTTTCAGCATTTTTACATTTTACAAAAAAACAAAACTCATTCTGTATGATTGATGAGCTTGTTTCCTCATGGGGACCTTAATTTAAGAGCCACGGTGACACGAGTCCCCATGAGTCTGTGTGCATTCAGGTTGAAGACCCCACCGGGATATAAAAAACATGAACACACACACACACACACACAAATGTGAATGCTCATCCCGTGTGATAATTGGACAGGGTTCCCTTTGCACAGAAAGTTGGAGCCAAATACTCACATTATAAACCTTAAGAAATTGTCCCAAATTTCCAACCCTAGGAGTAAAGCATTTTGGGTCTGTGCTCTGTGGATTATCCTGTGGGTGGACTGACCTCCACAGACTGAAGGACACAGCATGTCTCATCACATATGACAATTGTGCTGAGACCTTGAGGACTCCAGCTGATTAATCTGATTGAAATTCCATTTGTCTCGTTTCTACCTCTCTCTTTTCTCTTCTCTCTCCTTTCTCTTTCCCTCTGGTGGACTGTGTCCTGCTTCTGGGCACTTATATCTGGAACAATATCAAACTTGTAAGGCACATACATACTGTACAGCTGCTTCGAAACAATATATAGCACTACAACATTAAAACGCACTTGACTTGGATGCTAGGATCTTCTGTTTTTTTTGTTTCTTTCATTGAAAATCATACAACGTATCTCTTTGAAAAGTGATAGCACGTCTTCTCAACAAGCCACATGTACGGTTTACATAATAAGACTTCTTTAGACCTTATAAAAGGCTTCAGGTCTTTTGTCAGGTCAAAAATATCAGGTGTCAGATCTTCTACAATTAGACATTTGCCGAAACAGCTTCAGACATAAAGAAATCAGACAAAACACCCGCAGACATAAGGCCATCAGATGAAATTGCATCAGACAAAATCTCAAAAATATGTAATTCATAACGAGTTTCATTCAAAAAGATGCTTTTACACAGTTTACAAGAAAAAGGTGCCAAAAAATGCACTGCTATAATCAAGGGCCTTGACCACCATAGATAGGCGCCGTCATCTTCATTTATTAATTTAATTTCATATCATTATGATATATATATATATATTTTTTTTTTTAATGACACATTTTAGGCACTTGTGGTGATTATAGCAGCATACCGTATTTTGCAGAGCCTTTTTGTTGTAAACTCTGTAAAAGCATAATTTCAAATTAAACTTCTTCCATCCATTTCCTAAACTACTTGTCCTATATATGGCCACAGGGAGGCTAGCTTATCCCAGCATTTCCGGTTGCAGGCAGGGAAACACCCAGGGGTGCATTTCCAAAAAGCATTGTTAGCAAACTATGGTTGCAAGTTCCGTCGTTATCAACATAGTTCAACGAGTCTGTGTTTCCCGAAACCATAGTTCGAACATTCGCAAACAGCATCGCAAACTTGAGTGGTTGGAACGACTACTCTCGACCTGTGGTTAGAAGCATACTTTCTTGTTTGCACGACATGTGGACTTAATAAATCCTTATCTTGAGCAAAATAAGCAAGCTGACATTTAGTAATCTATATCTTTTATTTCGAATACATACAAATGTAATTTACATCTTTTAGTTTGTCAAGAGATTTAAAGCACCATTTTTGAAGAGTGTGCATGTGCATACTGCTCTAGTACTGCTCAAACGGATTCATTATAAGAAGATTTTACTCCACCACGTGCATGACATCATTAACCATCGTGGTTGAACGACCAATTTGCGACAATACGTTTCTGGAAACAGTCGTGACTAGCTAGTAGATTTGTTAGTAGACATAGACTATGGTAGTTCAGCAGCGAGTTACGTTGTTGTATGGGAAACGCACCCCTGGACGGGTAATGAATGACACATTTCTTAAGTTTTGTCTGATGCCGTCATCCAATTCTTTTATGTCTAAGGCAGTTTTGTCCACTGCCTTTATATCTGACACTGCATGAAAAGTGGGATTTTCGACCCCGTAAACGCCTGTATACTCCCGGAAATCTCCCTATTTTTGGCAGTTTTCGACAATTTAGAGGCAGCGAACGTCGCGTTCGTCTGTGCCACAAATTGTCGTAAACGAACCATGACGTAGGTGGAGAGCCCCCCGCTGAGACCGCGCGGAGGTGCGACGCCTCTAATTAGCATATGAATAGCAGCGAAACCAGAGAGTCAACGGCCAGACTTGAATTTACTCACTCACTATTGGCTGAAGCCACTACATTTAAAAAAGAAAAATCCCTCGTGATTGGTTGGCAGATCACTGCAAACCAATCATTATTGGTCCCCCTGGCTCATTATAAATGTAAACCCCAATAATAATAATAAATATATAATTTATGTTGTAATAATTTGTTTTATATTAATGTTATTGTGCTATAAAGTATTCATACCATCAAGGAATATATGGGAAAATTATACGGACCGTGCCGTTTATTCAAAGAAAGAGCTTCATTTATAAGCATACAGCCGTTCATTCAAAGAAAGGGCTTCATTTATAAAACACAGCTGTTTATTCAAAGAAAGAGCTTTATTGTTAAACACACAACTATGTACAGTGCAGCAGTAATGTCTCGTAATGTAATGTAAAGTTCGGCGTGCTCCAGGCTGCGAGAGGGCGGTGGCCGCACAATCCATCCAGACACCCCATCAACAAAGCCGTCTTCCTCGTCAGATATGAGTTCAATGGTCGCGGACTTCCAAATGTCCACCTCATCCAGCACACTTTCGCTTCCAGCAACTGTAATACAATCCATAAAGACAATAAGCAACCTGAAAAATACTCACATTGACAAAAAACGGATCTAATATAATAAATCTCACCCTTTTTCTTCTTGATCGACTCCGAGCTAAACTTCGCAGTTTCCGCATGCGATGTAAGTTCAGGTTGTTTGTATCTGAAGCTCCGGCGTGTCGATTCATAATACGTCTTACAGGCAGCTGGAAAACAATTACATGAGACTGGTATTAATAAAAACAGTCACTGTAAAATTAAACAAGGAATGAGAAACACATTAGAAGTTACTTACACACAATTTCGTCGTGATCAGCGGTTAAATCTGGACTCGCGGAAATCGCTCCAAGCAGATAAAAGCTCACGGCTTCGTTATGAGGCGAGGATAGTCTGTGAAAACAAAATGTGCAGTTTTAAGCTCGGATCTATTAACGCATCCATTTCCTTATACAGCTGAATAAAAGCATATTCTTTGAATCGTAACGTTACATTACCCATGCTCTGGTTCATAGCGCCTGCAGTTTGCCTCAGAGTTGTGAAGACGAAGACAGCTGAAAATTAGTCGAAAAAGTTAGCCGCGTCCATGCAGAGGAGTTGAAGGGGAGCTGAAGGCGAAATGGCGTCCTGTCGTTGTTGATCACGAAAAGCAAAGCAGCAAAAACACAAAGCAAAAAGAGTCCAAGGGTCCGTCCACACGGAGACGCGTATCACTGTATACGTATACATTTTTTTATCGTATTGGCATTTCGTCCACACGGATCCGGCGTTTTGCGAGACTGAAACCGCTATTTTTTGAAACCGGGTCCTAAAGTGGATACATCTGAAAACGACACCCTTGCGGTTTCGTGTGTGAAACGATGATGTCATCACACCACGTCCTGCGCAGGGAAGACTTGAAGGGATACAACTACGGGCACTGGGCATGCGCACATCAATACTGCGTTGTTTAATTACTGTATTTGCATTATTATAAGGGTATGTTTAGGGTTGGGATAGGTGTATGTGTTAATAAAACACATCTGGTAAGTAGCAAATTTATTTATTGTTATTTTATTGTGAGATTTTACCTCACCTCCGACTGTTGCCGTACCCCTTCTAGCCACAACTCTTCTTCTCCGTTTTTAGTGTATTTCTGTGGCAGAATTACAGTGCTACATACTGGCCTGGCATGTATACTACATCGTTTTGAGCCGTTTTCATGCTCTCGTGTGTACGCTGATATATCTTGAAACGAGGAAAAAAAAAAGATCGGATAGGGAAAGTTCGGCTTCGCGTGGACATGGCCCAAAACACGTCTGTTTAAACAGGGCCGGATTAACAATTTCCTGTGCCCTGGGCAACAAGACTCAAGGGCCCCCCTGCCCCTGCCCCAAAGCAACAATCGCAAAGTCGCTATCACCAAGAGCATATAGCCTATACTTCTATACTAAAAAATCAGGCTTCTGCAATGCTCAGTGGCGATGTATGTAATAGCCTCAGCATAAAGTGCATTCAAGAGACAGAACACTAATGATGCACTAATGTTTAACATAACTTTTTACAATGAATCTTTCACAGAACTTGGTGGCTGCTACAGAGTAATTATTAAATATTTCAATATAGCCAATCAATTATATTTTGACTGCAACAGTGAAATAAAGCAGACCGCTAGTGAAGCCTTAACTTAAAACCAGAGATTTTTTATTTCTAAAATGCTACAATGTGAAATTGTGGCTATTTTTGTAATATGTTTCACAATGTTGACTAATTTCATTCATTTCTTTAAATTTTCTTTTAGCGCTCCTGTTTAAATTTCAGACAGTGTTGACTGATTGGGTCAACGATTTCAAGCCAAAAAGCTCACTAAAACCCACCCAATTCAAGAAAAAGACGCCAAAAATTTGAACTGCCAAAATAATGTTATATAATTTTATTGCCATGTCAATCAAGGCTGATTAGCACCATTGTATCTCCTTAAAACCAAATAATGTCAAAATAAAATTAAAATAAAAAACATTTCTCAGGAAAATGGATCAAAACAGGGCATTCAAAAACAGTCATGCATGACTAAAATGTCCAAGTGGAAACTGTCAAAATCACGAAATTAACCGATGATTTTAACCCATGGAAAAACACATGCATCATTTAAGTGCGAAAAGTGCCCAATATAATCGGAATAAACAATGTAATTAGCAGGCATTACGCACACTTTACTGTACACACCACAGCCAAAATGTGTCATTCACTGATACTGTACAATAAAAAATTAACAACAATAATGCGTTTACCTTTGTGTTTAACTTCAGAAAGAACTACAGTAAAGTTATGTCTTTCGTGAAGTACAATATTTATAGAACATAACGCAGAACTTAACACAGTCAAAATGGATTAATCGTTTATTCAAACCTCTTTCAGCAGCTGTTGGGACGAGTACAGCGCAGTCTAGACGCTTTAAAAGGTGCAGATGTCCTGATCAGGCCAGTGTGCACACCATGATGGACAGGAGTCATATACTATTTCAATTCAATCATTCAACCGTGCTCTTTGAGTTAGTTATATGTAAGAGTCTTTGAGTCACAGGTGTAATCCACGTTTTGAGAGTTGGGTCACTCTCCCACTCATTACTGTAGATAACTTACATATTTATGCCACTTTGGCATAGGCATCATTTGATATCCAGCTACAATTTCGCGCTGAAAACCTGTCATGAATGAGCGCGAGTCGCGACTCCCTGCTGATCGCTGATTGGCTGAAAGTGCGTGCTCGTCGGCGACGTCAACACCAATGCCAGCTGACCCTACGTCATAGAGAAGGGGGATGTGGGCCGGTGTGTGTCATGATGCACACTTGAGTTTATTATTAACCAATTAGACTATAAAATGTAGATGTTTGAAAACAACCAAACTGACCCCAAACCAGGCCAAATTTTGTCCACCCGCCTCAACAGCTGATTTCAGAGCTTCAAGTCACGTGATTCGGCGTGACAGCTCGTCCTCTCGCTGAGCAGCAGCGCAAGAAGCTACAGACACTGTTTTTGACGTGATTTAACATAATATTTTGATCGAACGGGTCGCAAAAATCTGCATATTATTAGGAAAGTGAGGATTGCGTTTATAACGTGATCTAACATAATATTTGACAGTGCCCAGGGCCCCTTAGATGTCCTGTGCCCCTGGGCAAGTGACCATTTGCCCTAATGGTTAATCCGGCCCTGTGTTTAAAGCTCGTCTTCAAGTTTTGTACGCGTCATGGCCATGACCTGTGTGTGTGTGTGTGTGTGTGTGTGTGTGTGTGTGTGTCTGCCTGCACAGATGTGTGTGTGTGTGTGAGAGAGAGAGATATCAAGAGTCAGGAAATCAGTCCACAGAGGGGCTTAATTTCTCCCTATATTCTTCAACCTCATTGAGGTTTCAGACCACCAAGGAGCTCCAGAAAAACCTATTATATTTATTTTCACTTTATTTAAGTTAATGGGTGTGGCAAAAGTGCTTCAATTACATATAGGCATAACACCGTAACTTTTTATTTTGTGTGTATTTTTTTTTTTTTTACATGGTTATTGCTAATGACATGAGTAATTGAGAATAAATGAGTAATTAATCTACTCTGTTTGCCCGGACAAGTTGAATCTACTTAAAAAAATGGAGCAAACTGGTTGCCCTAAAAAATTTTTTTTAGTAATGTGAACTAAAACGAGTACATTTAACTGAAAAATGTTTTAGTTTAAAAAATTCAGAACCTAGATAAAACTCCCCCTGCTGCTACTCTGATTTGCATTTGTGTAGCTCACAGCATGTTCATTTACATGATAAAGCCTCCCCTAGAATTAAGAGGGGGGGGGGGGGGGGGGGTCATGGGGGGACAACTGCCAAGCAAGGCCCATGTCAATTTCCGTCAATTTACGGCAGTTTTCGGTGTTGCCTGCAAATTGCCGTGCCGTGTCGTAAACCTGAAGTTTCACGGCAATCTACAGTGCCACATACTGACGAAAATCCCACTTTTCATGCAGTGTGAGGCTGTTGCTCTTGGTATTTTACTAGAAACTTATTAGAAACATTCATTACACAATCATCTGATCTTATATAAGATTATAATAAATAAGAGAATATCTGGCAGCAATTATACCATTGTCATCATATATTAGATAAAACTGGTGTCCATGTCTAATCATCGTTATCCAAGAAAATGTTATAACATGCTTTTTCAGTTATATGAAGTAGGTAGAAAATCACAATGCAAGTCCTTGATGGTACAAGAGAGCTACATTGCATCTGTATATAACATACAGCTGATATGATCATTGTTCCTGTTTAGATGCGCAGGTCATCATTTAGCTATAGAAACAGATGGAGTAAAATACCAGTGGCATAGAGAATCTTTAGCTATTGCAAGTTAACTTTGAATACCTCTGTGATAGAAGATGAGAAGCAGTTCCTTGTTCTTTGTATGCGGATCTCGCTCTTGTTGGTGATGTTTGTATTGATGTGTCACATGTTTGTGATTCGTAGTATGCATGGAGATTGACACTGTATATATACCATGGAATGAACAAAATAGCATCTGTCATGCTATTGTGATTCTGTAAAACTGGGCTGAGAGGCCATGTATTCCCGAAATAAACTTGAACTTGAGCTATTAGAGGTTTGACCAAAAAAAAAAAGACTGGTATGTAATAGTTTTAAGGGTAGGACATTGTTTTGACTGATAAATCCCCAAAAATGATCTTACCGTCCACGCAGGCCGGCCTGGCTCTCGTTGTCCCAGCAATCTGTCCTTTCTTACATGCACAGCGGGCCGTCTGTCTGGCAATCGTCCTGCGTGGTTGACTGCTGTCTCTGTCTAAAGTGACAATCTCACAGGTGCCTGCTGCCAGTTGACCTGCAGGACATAACCAGAGATAGAATAGGGGTTCAGAAGGGAACACTGCAAAAAATTACCATAGCAGTCAGCTTTCTGGCATAATCATGTTTATTTTTTAATGGGGTTCTCAGTTATGCTATGTATAGGTATCAACTTTTATACATAATTATCTTGTAATTTCTAAATTGAAAAATAGAGTCAGATGAGACAATTGTAGACATGCAATACGAGTAATGTAATGTGGGCAGCATAGCTCAAATAATTTGAATTTGATGAGAAATATTTGATTTCATATTAAAATATCAAAATGAGAAATTGTTGAAATTTCTTTAGTAACTCTAGAGAAGACAGTTTTTACTTTTTCCTCAGTATGGAACAGTTTGTCTATGAGAAACAATTGATCATTTTTAACCTTAACTCTCTACGTCAGTGTGTGCTAGAGATGAAAATTTGATTGTAGTGCAAAGCAACTTCAGCAACGTAGGTAAACATAAATTAGAAAGATAGACAGATAGACAGACAGACAGACAGACAGAGACACTGTAAAAAAAACTTATGTTTTGTATGAAAAATTCAGCTTTTAAAGTTTATTCAACTATTTAACATGAAAAAAGTTTGTACAACTAATTGACCCTAAGTTGAGAAAACTCAAAAATTTTCTGAAGCTGGTTGCCTTAAACTTTTAAGTTTTCTCAACTTTTTTTTTACAGTGTAGATAGATAGATAGATAGATAGATAGATAGATAGATAGATAGATAGATAGATAGATAGATAGATAGATAGATAGATAGATAGATAGATAGATAGATAGATAGATAGATAGATAGATAGATAGATAGATAGATAGATAGATAGATAGATAGATAGATAGATAGATAGAACTTCAAAGCATTTCCAAGCTTCAGTTAGGGCCCTTTGTCACCTTCTGCCTCTCTGTGCAGCCCTCAGATTAACCTGTCTATATGTGAAGCTGGTCTACAGGGAATCTGCTTCCTGCTCCAGACCTGAGAGTTCTGATTGGCATTGAGTCAGAGCTGTGATTTAAACTGACCCAGAGTCAGCATGCTGAGATAGAACAGGGTTAATTAACTTAACGCACAGGTCACAGTCAGGCTAATGGAGAATCTTAAGATACACAGCCGTACTGCTGCACCAAATGTGTGTGTGTGGTTGGTCAAAGGTTAAACAACATCAAGCTTAACAAGATGTTTGTGTTTTCATGGAATTTATACAACCTTTAGCCTAAAGATTGCAGAGTGTGTGAGTTGGATTATGTAAAAATCCATTTGCCAGTGTGTTTGCTGTCTAGATGAGACTTCTTAAAGGTGACGAGAAAACAACTTCCTGATATTTTATAATTTGGCTGCTCTTCTGTTCATAGAGCCATACATTCTGATAGGTGGGTTACACAACTTTTTAAACTCTTTCCCCGCCATTGACAGAATTTCCCGGCTTTCCGTGTTTTCACTCTTATACGGTGTTAAGGGGCACAATGACACATCACTCTTATACGGTGTTAAGGGGCACTATGACACATCTTCTGAAAGAGTACAGAATCTCCTGATCAAAACGCATACGAGAATATGCATAAACAAGCAATATCACATGTAATCATATGCATATGTAAAATACCACATCATAATACCACATCATAATCATAAACATTAAAGGTGCAGTGTGTAGTATTTATGAGGATATATTAACAGAAATGCAATATAATATACATAACTATGTTTTCAGTGGAGTAAAAAGACCTTAAAAAATGAACCGTTATGTTTTTATTACCTTAGAATGAGCTTTCTACATACACCGCGGGTCCCCTTACATTGAAATGGCATTTTGCGCTATCATGTTTCTACAGGAGCCCTAAACGGACAAACTGCTCTATAGAGTGCTAGCTACTCTCTGCTGTCTCAGATGACATTTTTGCCCTGTATCGGCCACCGTAGCTTCTCTATGTGCTTCGAAATGGAGGGGTGAGTGATTGCAATTCACAAACCTCACCACTAGATGCCGCTAAAATGTACACACTGCACCTTTAAATAGTATAAAACTGCCTAATGTTACTGAATGAAATGTAGACCCAGGACGAGCTATAGGATTTTGCAAACATTAGGGGTGTTGATGGACAAGATCTACTCCATCTATGTTTTGATCATCGTTCTGAATCCGGTCGTAGTCTTTGATAAAAAAAGTTTTCTCAGCTTTTTGCTCCAAATGTAACTTTTTTTTTGACCCAGATTCAAGTGTTCACAAACTTTGTGCATGAAGCTAGAATAAATCTGTTCTTTCTTTTGATACAACCCCAAATCAGAAAAAGTTGGGACAGTATGGAAAACGCAAAACAAAAAAAAAGAAGTGATTTCTAAATTTACTGTGACTTGTATTTCATTGCAGACAATATGAACAAAAATATTTCATGTTTTGTCTGGTCAACTTCATGTCATTTGTAAATATGCATCCTTTTCTGTAATTCAGACCTGCAACACATTTAAAAAAAGTTGGGACAGTAAAGCATTTACCACTTTGTAATGTTGCCATTCCATTTCACAACACTTATAAGACGTTTAGGGACTGAAGACACCAAGTGATGAAGTGTTTCAGGTGTAATTTTGTCCCATTCTTCCTGTAAACAAGTCTTAAGGTGGGCAACAGTACGGGGTCTTCGTTGTCGCATTTTGAACACATTCTCTATTGGAGACAGGTCGGGACTGCAGGCAGGCCAGTCAAGTACCCATACCCTCTTCCTCCGCAGCCAGGCCTTTGTAATGTGTGCAGAATGTGGTTTTGCATTGTCTTGTTGAAATATGCATGGACGTCCCTGGAAAAGATGTCTTCTTGAAGGCAGCATATTATGCTCCAAAATCTCTATGTACTTTTCAGCATTAATGGTGCCTTCACAGAAGTGCAAGTTACCTTTACCAAGGGCACTGACACAACCCCATACCATGACAGACCCTGGCTTTTGGACTTGTTGCTGGTAACACTCTGGATGATCCTTTTCTTCTTTTGGTCCGGAGCACACGGCGTCCATTCCTCCCAAAAAATACCTCAAATACTGATTCATCTGACCACAGTACACATTTCAACTGCGTGATGGTCCATCCCAGATGCCTCCGAGCCCAGAGAAGTCGACGGCGCTTCTGGACACTGTTAACATAGGGCTTCCTTTTGGCACAGTACAGTTTTAACTGACATTTGTGGATGTAACTACGTATTGTGGTACTTGACAAAGGTTTGCCAAAGTAGTCCTGAGCCCATGTGGTGATATCGCTTATAGATGAATGACGATTCTTGATGCAGTGCCACCTGAGGGATCGGAGATCACGGTTGTTCAGCTTAGGCTTGCACCCTTGTCCTTTACGCACTGAAATTCCTCCAGATTCCTTGAATCTTTTAATTATGTTATGCACTGTTGAATGTAAAATATCCAAATCTCTTCCTATCTTTCTTTGAGGAACATTGTTTTTAAACATTTCAATAATTTTCTCACGTGTTTGTTGGCAAACTGGCGATCCTCTGCCCATCTTTGCTCCTAAATGATTAGACCTTTCTTGGATGCTGCTTTTGTACCAAATCATAATTACAATCACCTGTTGACATCACCTGTTTCAAATCACATCATTATTTAAACATTTTACCTCATTACTAGCCCTAAATTGCTCCTGTCCCAACTTTTTTTGAAATGTGTTGCAGGTCTGAATTACAGGAAAGGATGCATATTTACAAATGACATGAAGTTGACCAGACAAAACATGAAATATTTTGTGTTCATATTGTCTGCATTGAAATACAAGTCAAAGTAAATTTAGAAATCACTTCTTTTTTTTTTTTTTTGTGTTTTCCAAACTGTCCCAACTTTTTCTGATTTGGGGTTGTACATTGCATGTTTAGATATGCATAAAACAAAATATTCTGGGGGCCATAAAATTATTGTGAAAATGTTCAAAAACGCTGGCGGGGAAAGAAATTTCTCCCATGTTTTTCCCTTCAGATTGCATTAAAATTCGAAAGGTGTTTACCTTTTCAGTACACATGGAAATTAAAATAAATAGAGCAATTAGAACTCTGAAACTTGTACTTTGAAAAAACATCAATGTTATTTATTTATTTCCTCTTTTAATTGCTTTCTGCAAGCGAGCTGTGTGAAACGCAAATTTGCGGTTGTGTAAGTTTCCTTCCTTCTGCTGATTTCCATTTCCCTCAAACCATAAAAAAACATAAACACTTTGAAACAAAAATCTCTAGAATAAACATGACCTATGTTAAAAAGACAGGAAATGTCCTCTTCTTTCAAGACTGTCTCTCTCTCTATGATAAAAAAGCTATTTCTTTATTCATCTTTGCATCAACTCTCATTTCATTTATATTCTTCCCCTCCTCCACACTTCTGGATGTCGGATAATGATATGTCCTATGTGCGTAGCAGCGGGAAATCCATCTTTCTCTTTAACACTTATTTCTGCAGAGATTGCATTTGTCTGCCAGATCTGAAAATCCCCAACAGGAACTGCAAAAACCCTTCCCCTTACATTGCTATAAGCATAGTAAGACACTAAGAGATGAGATGAAGCCCTTTTGAAAATCTCCTTTTTGTCAGCAATTCCTTTATCAGCATTTATGCACTGAATATTATTCTTCTGCCTTTTGTCCTAGTTTAGATTACATCTTGTTATTCTGTTCTCCACTGGTATTGAATTTATATATTACATTATCATTCTTTTAGAGCTGCTCTCCTATGTATCTTTAAAGGCTGAAATTGTTCTTAATGTTTTTATGAAAG